>NC_139581.1:4160148-4172648 GCF_946808225.1 Silurus aristotelis
CAGTCACATCCTCTACACTCTGACCTTCACCCATCTCCGTGGCTAATCACAGACGGCACGCTGCCTCGGGTTTATAATGCCCGCGATGTTGCGAGGTCTCATTGTGCATTAATGCATCGTAATTTGAGGATAAATTAGACAAGGTCAAGAGGTCGAGAGGTCGTCCTGCACGTGACCCGGGAAGACAGAGTGTGTTTAATCAGCGGTCACGCTCCATCGATACCGCGATGTGGAAAGGAATGCAAATGAACTCGCAACAGCACAACAATCTTTTTTACCGATGTGGATGGAGCGAGGGCAGCGCAATCGGGTCTTCATCTTCATCCCCGCTCAGACACCGAGGAACGACACAACAGCTCCTCTAATGCTCCTCTGACGTTTCTCTGATACAGCGCACAAATAAAAGTCTACACACCAAAACTACAACAATAATGTTTGCAAAATATATGTAAGAAATGTATTTATACACCTTCAGCTTATTATCTATGTATCTGTGCAATGTATCCATCTATCTATCTATCCATCTATCTATCTATCTATCTATCTATCTATCTATCTATCTATCTATCTATCTATCTATCTATCTATCTATCTAATCATCCATCCATCCATCCATCCATCCTTCCATCTATCCTTCCATCCATCCCTGTATATATTTTGAGCAATCATCATTCTCATGTTATGAATCAAACAATTCTGATTAATTTCCAATCAAGATCTGCTGCTTCTGTATGACTTTCCTGACGTCATCTTGGTTTCTGCTAAGGTCATGATCCTCAAAGTGCTTTTAGACATTTACGGGATTTCAGCGTTGAAAAGAATGAATCATGAGAGGGGTAGAAAAGAATTCCCAAAACACTAGTTGTACCATGGAACAATGTCAGGACCATCATCAGCACGTTGACCACAACGATGTCACCAAGAACAAGACGTCCCTCCAAAACCCACAAAAAGACAAGACTTACCCACAGGCTGCTGAGAGGCTGCAGTGAAGGAGCAGCAAAGAACAAGCAAACAGACGAATGTAACGTGATGGCGATAAAGAAGAAGAGCAAAATCCAAACCCAGCATTGGGATAAACGATGTTTACACACACACACACACACACACACTGGATTACGAGCACAGTCACATCCTCTACACTCTGACCTTCACCCAGCTTTACAGCTGATCACTGATGCCGCGCTGCCTCGGGTTTATAACACCACGTGGTGTTGCGAGGTCTCATTGTGCGTTAATGCATCGTTAAACATCGTAGCTGTAAATGAAGCCTAAAATGAAACCTACAAACGTCAGTGAAGGAACGGCTTCAGAAGATCTTTCCAATACAAAGCCTGTGGAATGATTTGACGAGAACTGGTGTATACCGAAAAAAACCTGCTGAACTCTTGCATCTGATTGGTCAGCAGCTCAGAAAGCACCAACTCTTCAAATGATAAATTTATAATGACCCACTCCTGTCTAATATGCTATCGTTTTCATAGTAACAGCTCGTTCGCAGGGACTCGTACAGCCGACGCACCGCATGAACCGTCTGTGGTGCAGCCTTTCACCAAACCACTCAGTCCTGACTGCTGCTGTCTCCGAGCTGCACTTACAGCCCAAATAACACCATAATGCCTTCCTGTGATCAGACGAGAGGAAAAGAGGGAGCGCGGGAGTGAGGGAATGGAGACAGAGAGCCAGACAGACTCCTGCAGATGAATAGATGGATTCTGTGTGGCAGTGATAATACACTGATAAAAGAATTAAGTGGAGACAGTAGGACACATCATTATGGCGAGGAGAGAGATGTCCAACAGCAGGGAGTGTATACCTCCACTCTGAGCGAGGGAGGAGAAGCGGCGGCGTCTACACAGGCCTGGAAAAACAAACCCATGATTCAGTGGGTCCTGATATTGAGAAAGAAAAGAGAGACAAAAATGGACAAACATGACACGGGGTGGGAGGCATTTCCACAAACCAGTTAAATAACCATTAAGCTCTGCCCAGCCATTTGGAAATCCATTATATTCCAGACAGAATTGAAGCCCAGACCTTCTGTTTGCAAATACAGTATATGTAAAGAATGTGTTTATCCTCCTATATCCATCAATCAATGATCATCTATTCATCCACCAAAGTTTCCGATCCATGAACATATTCATCTATCTATCCATCCATCCATTTATCCAACTATTCATTCATGTATTCATCTATCTATCTTCCAGCCAGGCTCCCATCTATCCATCTATCCATCTATCATCCATCCATCCACTCATCTAGCTGCCTTTACATGATCGTGTTCAATTAAATGAGTGTGTGTGTGTGTGTGTGTGTGTGTGTGTGTTTCATTGATCTTATTCAACACAACGTGCTGTTAATATTAAGTAAAAGAGGGAGTGAGAAAGAGTGAGAGACGGACAAATAAAAATGGGGAAAGCCAGACAGAGCAAACAGATAGAGAAAGAGAGAGAGAGAGAGAAAGAGAGAAAGAGAGAGAGAGAGAGAGAGAGAGAGAGAGAGAGAGAGAGAGAGAGAAAAAGAGAGAGAGAAAGAGAAGGAGAAGCAGAGTGACAGAGAGATTTAGAAACAGAAAAGTCCGTCCGTCCGTCCGTCCGTCCGTCCGTCCGTCCGTCCGTCCGTCCGTCCGTCCGTCCGTCCGTCCGTCCGTCCGTCCGTCCGTCCGTCCGTCCGTCCGTCCGTCCGTCCGTCCGTCCGTCCGTCCGTCCGTCCGTCCGTCCGTCCGTCCATCTATCTATCTATCTATCTATCTATCTATCTATCTATCTATCTATCTATCTATCTATCTATCTATCTATCAGCCCTATCTGTCAGTGTGTGTGTGCATGTGTAAAGGTCATAAGGTCAAACCCGGAAGCCCTCACACTAATTAAACCATCTTCAGTGTCGACAGCATCTCCGCAATCAATACACTCATTATTCACGTTTACACACACACACACACACACACACACACACACACACACACACAGCTCAGACGGGGTTATAAAAAAATTATCAAGACAAAAAAAAAAAAAAAACATCACAAGTACATTAGTGGGAGTTTTTTGGCACAGACGTCTCTGGAACCTCAGTGACGGATAGCTGGATGGATAATGAGAGAGAAAGAGAAAAGGAGAAAAGAGGGGGAGAGAAAGAGAAAGAAAGAGAGGGAAAAATCTGGTGATTAAGTATAAAAAAATAATTGACAGGAGGAAGGAAAGTAGGGGGAAACAGTTCGCAGAAGCTCTCCGATTTTTAGAACTTTCATTAAATGATTCTCACAGATTTTATCATCTGAGACGAACTGAAAACAGAACTAAAACTAAAGAATAAAAACAAAAAAAGAATATAAAATATTTAAAAATAAATAATTAGATTATTGTTCAAAAAAAAAACTTTACACAAGTCACCATGTCTCTGTATCATCATAAACATCGGTAGAGAGAGAGAGAGAGAGAGAGAGAGAGAGAGAGAGAGAGAGAGAGAGAGATAGAGAGATAGATAGATAGATAGATAGATAGATAGATAGATAGATAGATAGATAGATAGATAGATAGATAGATAGATAGAATTTACCCATTTATTTATCCCAAAAAAATACAAATGAATAGATAGATGCAATAATGGAAGGATAAATAGAAGGACGGATGGATAAATGAATAAGTAAATGATCAAATCTACCTCAACTCTGTCACTTTAACACACTATGCTTAATGTTTATTCTTTATTTATGGCTAATGTTTACCCTTCAGTCTCTATGCACCTCAGTAACCGCGGTAACCACATTTCGTTCTTTTGTATACTGTGTATGTGAAAGAATGACAGTAAGAGTTGAGTTAATAAATAAATAAATAAATAAATAAATAAATAAATAAATAAATAAATAAAGTGGTAAATGATTGGATGGCTGAATGGATGTATAGATGGATGCATGATTGCATAAAAAGATGCACAGATGTATAAATAAAAGAATAAATGAATAGATGATTGGATGAATAATAAAATAAATGGATAGATAGAGGGACAATTACATGAAATCTATAGATGTATGTATGTATGGATGGATGGATAAATCTATAGATGTATGTATGGATGTATGGATGGATGGATGGATGGATGGATGGATGGATGGATGGATGGATAAATAGATAAAAATCAGAACACAAAGCTATTTTCCCAATTAATTGGCTGTACCAGTTTCCTGCACCAGAGCCACTTCTTGATTGGCCAGATAGAGCGGTGTTCAGGTAAAAAACAGAGACTGGAACAGAGGTGGAGACAGAGAGAAGGACGGAGACCGAGACAAACCCTACGGGCTGCAGGAGAAACGTCTGATTAACAGGAAAAGCTCAGGTGATTATGCGAATACAGGAAACGTTAATATGAGAGAGAGGGACTGATATGACGTGACTGGAGGATTTGGCTCAGAGGAAAGCAGTGATATATTGGTGTAATTGCAACCACGTGTGTGCGTGTGCATTTGAGTGAATGCGTATGACGATATGTGTATGCAAGACTCAAATCCCAGCCCATGAAAAAAAGTGCCCCTTAAATTTAGCCCAGCCTTCCCAATCCAGAGTTGTGAGATCTGACACGCACACATACACTGACACCTTTGCACACATGCTAATGATTCAGAGTCCCAAATTCAAGTAAACTCTTTGAACAAAAGTATTGAGACACCTGACTTTTCCAGCCATATGTGGTTCATAACTGTTACCACAAAGTTGGAGGCACACAATTGTGTAAGACGTCTGCATGAAAGTTTGCCTTCACTTTAACTAGGAGACCCAAACCTGTTCCAGCACCTGTGCACAAAGCCAGATATGAAGATTTCTATGGGTTGGCTTGATCTCCTGCTATAGAGCTCTTAAACCCTATTGAGGACATTCGGGATGAATGTGAATGCTGACTGCACCCCAGGCCTGGTCACGTCACCTACAGCAGTACCTGACCTCACTAACACGCATGTGGCTGAATGAATCTCACACAAATCTCCATATAATCTAGTGGAACATCTTCCCAGGAGACTGGAGATTATTATAACAGTAAATGGTGAATAAATGTTGAATGAACACGACCATATGGCCGCATACTTTTGACCATACAGCGCGCCTAAAATAAAAAGAAAGTAAAGAAATTTCCGAAATAGCGTGAAAAAAAAAAAAGAGTGTATTATAGAATTCCGTAAGTGGTGTGGAATTCTGCTTTAAACACCTTCATACTGGAACAGATCACATTTTCATCTGATCGTTAACAACGACAGGAAAACATGTTGTAATTTACAGGGAAAAGAAAGAAAACAACATTCTCTCACTTCTAAATATGTTCTATCCATTTTTCTGTTCAACATCCAAGAGATTGGCAAGCGTGGCGTTCGAATAAACATGACAAGAAGAAAATAAGTATTTTTTGTGTTAAAAAAACAATATATATACACACACACACACACACACACACACACACACACACACACACACACACACACACACACAGGGGTGTGGCTAATTTGAATATTTATGCCTATTTGTGAATATTCATTGGATGTCCATTTTGATGTAACTAATTGTTTAAAAAAGGCGCTTGTCTTTATCTCTCACACACACGGTTCACTTAGAGGTGAGCATGAACTCTTCACATCGTTGTGTTCTCTAAGATGACCTGTGACCTCTGTATATCCAATAATTCTAGTCTCCATTTTGGGAGTGACATCATGAACTTTAAGGCCCACTTTGCACAGTGACCTTCTAGACACTGTGACCTCTAAATCACACACACACACACACACACACACACACACACACACACACACACACACACACACACACACATACACACACACACACACAAAAACAAATAAACAGAAAATAATGTGTGTAGTTTGTTTTGTCTGCAGTAATTCCATTTAGTAAATGTTATTTTTATTTTCGTTCTTTCATTTTTGTCTGAATCTTTTTTTAGATCTCTGTTTTGTCTGAAGTTTGGTTTTCAGTTGGTTATGCATGTGAGAGTTTTGTCTTTTTTTATTATTATTATTAATTTTAAATCATTTTGTTTCATTTCTCTGTACTAGCTTTTAAGCTTGATTTATCTGTGATTTTTCATTATTTTTATATTTTCTGCTTTTGTTAATAAGAGAATTTCTTTATAAATAGGGATTTTTACGTTTGATTTTTTTTAACCTAAAAAATTTTAAGATTGGATTTTTTTTTAAAGATTGGATATTAAATATAAGTTTAAGATTTTTAGAGAAGAAGTTTAAGAAGTTTGGGATTTTTAAGGTTGGATTTTTATTTTTTAAAGCTTAACATTTTTACCCCCTGGATTTTTAGGCTTGTTTTTTTTTTTTTTTAAGCTTGTTTTTAAGCTTTGCTTTTTTTAGATTGGATTTTTTTTTACCTAGATTTTTTAGGATTGGATTTTTAGAACCTAAAATTTTTAAGTTGTGATTTGTTTTTTAGATTGGATATTTTTAGGTTTAAGATTTTTTTATCTTGAGATTTCTAAGTTTTGGATTTTTAAGCTTGGATTTCTTTTTAAGTTTAAGATTTCTACCCTTGGATTTTTGGGCTTGGTATTTTTAAACTTGCATTTTTTAACATTTCAAAAATACATTTATTAAGATTTTTTTTCAACCTTAGATTTTTAAACGTGAGTTTTAAGCTCTGTTCAGCTGTAGATGTACATGTTCATTCTGTATATGTTTTGAAGCTTATCTATAATTGTTAAATGTTTTTTAGCAGTTCTCCTTATAAAACTGTGTGTAGCTGCTTTTTGAATTTGAGTTTGTAGCTGTTTGAAGCTCATTTTATTTGTAATTGTTTTATGTCGTTTTGTCTTGTAAAATAGTTTTCAAGCACATTTTATCTGAAGAAGCTTTCATTAAGACGGTTCTGCTGGTATGTTACTCCGTATGATATTGCCTGGGGGGGTTCTATGTTTGTTAAATTATTTTTTCCTTGGTAGATTTTAAGGAGGTTTTTATGCAATTCTTTTACTATTTGTGTATAGATTAGCATTAGCATTTCACTACATGTCGTACTCTGTATGACAAATCAAATGTTAATTTAAAATTTTTAAGATTTGAATTTGATTTGTGTTTTGTCTAGATTTTTTTATTTAATTTTTTCATTGTTGTAAACCGATGTGATATTTTTGAATTATTTTTTTTTCCGTAATTATTTTAACATGCTTGTTTATTGCATCTTTTTTAATCTAGTTTAGAGTTTTGTTCTCTTGCTAAATGAACGAGCGCTCTTCATAATGATAACAGGAACATTATAGTCATAATAAATAATAGTACTTTGGATACTTAAGTACATTTAAAAGCAAATTCTTTTGTACTTTTAATTAAAGTTTAAATGCAGCAATTTTACTTTTACTGGAGTAAAATATTTCCTAATGTATCTCTAATTTGACTCATGTACATGGTTTGTGTACTTCGTCCACCACTATACGGACCACGAGAAACGAATTTCTGACTAGCCGCCTTTTTCCTCATGAAGAACAGACGGTGTGGAAAATGCCGTCCTCTTCTCCTCATTAGGAATTCCAGTGGCAGCGCTCCGTGTCGAGGCATGACACGGCCAATAAGAGCGGCCTGTGATCTGGCCCTTGCTCTGGAATTCTCCCAATCAGAGCCGCGCATATCTTTATCCGTGGGTCAAAGCTAGCTCGTGAGGAACGCTAATTGCTTCTGTCATGTTGGATGGTTCGCTGCTGATAGGGAAGACTCGTTTTCCTCGTGATAAAAATTGGAGAGATCCCCCCCCCCCACACCATAAATTATTCCAACTACCGATTAATTCTTAATAAGAAGAAGACGTGTACCAAAAAAAACCTATGAGTAGGTTTCAGCAAAAATAATTCGAGGTGTGATAAATACCAGCTACAGCTGATACCTTGCTCAGAATTGCTTTAATAATACATTAATTTTAACGCTGATGCTAGGATGTAGGAGGACGAATGATTCAGTGCCAGCTTTACACATCTTTTTTCTTTTCCTCTCTCTCAAAAACCTGCACAGCATTAGGGAAAAGGGAGTGATCGCAACCAGTAACCATCAAACCATTAAAGCTCTGCTGATTACAGAGGGAAACAGATTAGAGGACAGTGTCTTGTTCTTTTTTTTTTACTCTCCCCAGAGATGAGCAGACTTTCATGGGGCAATACTTGAGAGAAAGGAAAAAAGACTTTAAAAAAAGAGTGAAAAAAGAGTAAAGAAATGATTCATGCCTCTGTGGTCAGACCAGGCTAGTCAAGAGCAGAGACTTTGATTCAACACATGTTCATCAACATGGAGTCATCTCTGAGAAAATAGTCAAAGAATGCTGTGTGTGTGTGTGTGTGTGTGTGTGTGTGTGTGTGTGTGTGTGTGTGTGTGTGTGTGGGGTGGACTTCAGAAAGCAGTACTGAAATGCTCTACATCTGTCTCCCTGCTGGAGTTAATGAGCTTCCTGCTTACTTTTCCTCCTCCTTTGGCTCGGCTTTTCTTTTCTCCTAACTAACGTCTTCATGTTCTCACACACACACAAACAAAGGTTGTGGAGGCACATGATTGTATTCACGAGTCCTCACTTTACATCCCAGCAGCTACAAAACATCATCCCATATATAATTATTGACACCAGACGTTTCCAGCCATATGTGGCACCTCCCACAAAGTTATATTAGCGGTGTAACGATACGCAAAATTCACAGTTCGGTACGAACCTCGGTTCATCAACAGTTAATTTTTTTTTTTTTTTTTTTTTTTTTTTTTTTTTAATAAATTGCCTGCTTGGTTAAATAATATCTAAAATTATATTTTTTTAATATTTTATACAAAATAAAATAGAATAAATCAAATTAATGCGATACAGTTTTTCATTAAATTAATTCAATTGGTTGAAAAATTCGAATAGTTTACATTTGTGTGTGTGTGTTTCTTTACATGTAATATTTATTTTCTAAAGATATGATCTGCTTAACTGTTCTGCTTATTTCAGCATACTTTAACAAATGTCTTGAAGCAGGATATGAAAAAAACGCTACAGAATCCATATCTAGGTTAGCGGCTAACGGTAGCGCTATGGATTCTTGAGCTTTTTTCATGCATCCGCAAAATAAATCGTATTTCCGGTACAGAGTGACACTGCGCTAACTCTAGTTTCTTTTTTATACTCCTGGCATTGTTGTGTATTTTTAAAGTATAATAATAGTAATAATAATAATAAAATTCACCCAAAGTGCGAGGTGGAGACTAAACAAATCAGCGGTCCGCCACCTAATACGTTCCTGAGGGAACTCAGATTTAAACTGATGTTCCGCAAGTAAAAAGGACTGGAACACACGTGCACCGAACTAAAAGCTCGAATACGTGTACCGTTACACCACTAATATAAAAATACGTATGAACAGAAAAAATATGTTATCTTGTACCTGTAGAGTGTTTAATTATTTCTTTTTTAACTTTAACTACATGACAGGGTCACGAAACGAATGCAGAAAGAGTAGAGGAGCGCTCCCTGCAGTAAATCCTATCGCTTTTATGTCAGCTACTTGGAAGAGTAAAGGGGCTGGGGGACAAGTCATACAGCTAGAATTTCAGTCGTATCTGGTGACGGTCCGAGTTTCCCGTCTTTTCCTCCTCGGCAGTAACAGGATACGCCTTGATCCAGGGCCCGGGAGAAACTTGGGATGGAAGGACAAAGAAAGAGGAAGAGAAAGAGAGCTTTGGCATACCGGGACAGCGCTCGTCTCACTCATTCTTTCTCTCTAGCTCTCTCTGGTCGAATGCGAATAGATGGATTAGGCATGAAACAGAAGAGATGAAGCGGGAGATGAAAATCAATAATGCAGCAGAGCGAGGCCTTCATATGATACGATCCAGATCCTCTCCGCTTGATTTTCTGTTGTTTATCTCTTACTCCCTGGCGCCAAAAGACAATCCGAGAGCTAAAGTGAAAAGAAAGAAAAAAAACTACCTATCCACCTGATTAAGTTTATTTCACTTATATTTTACCTACGTGTCTACATTCACAAGTCCTCACTTCACATCACTGGCTTCTTCATTTAACACTATATAGACAAAACTATTGGGGCACCTCACACCTTTTCCAGTCATATGTGGTTCTTCTTCTATCTGGTACCACAAACTTCGGGGCACGTGATTTTATAGGACATCTTCTGATGAGGTAGCAGGAAATTTCCCCTTCATTTTCAGACCCAAACCTTTTCCAGCATGACAATGTAAACCCTGTGCACAAAAACAGCTCCATAAACATCTCCTTTAGTTATAGAGCTAAACCCTTTTGAAAACATTTGGGATGAGTTTTTCATGCTGACTGCACCCCAGGCCTCCTCACCTTCTCACCTACATCAGTACCTGATTTTACTAACACTTGTGGTTTAATGAATCTCACACAGATCTCCAACATCTAGTGGAACATCTTTCCAGAAGAGTGGAGGTTATAAAAACAGCAAATTGAATGGGGATTGAATGTGGAACGAGATGTTTAAAAAGCCCAAATCTTATGCTCAGGTGCTCAACTAACAAAGAAAAAAAAGGCTAGCTCTGATCTGCTCTGAGCTTTTGTGTGATTTTTTCACACGAAAAAAATAAATCTTTGCTTAAAGCCAGATCTCTGAAAGGCTTTTGGTTTGACAGAAATGTTCAGAAGTTCATTAGGTCCCTGCAGAGAAAACTCGCAATCCAGCAGGACTTCACCGCTGTCCACCTCATTAAAGCCTGACCTTTAAAGCGTGCAACCAACACCGCTTTCGCTCTTCATCAGTGGGTGAGTCATCCTCAGAGTCGAGACAGATGACAGAGGTGTAGAGGACTGATGATGACAGACATTCGGTTACCAGAGGACAAAAAAAACCCCACTCTGGTTCGTCTTGTGTAATTTTCTGCATATTCATGTAACATTTCAGAAGGAGTCTCCAGTGTCAAGAGAGATCAAACTTTATCAGGGGCTAGTGAAGGAACCACTTGCTCATAGATGTTCTAGAACTTAACTCTGAACGGATAAATAGAGCCAAATCCTAATATCGTTCTCCCTGCCGTTTCTTTTCTCTCCCTCGAGTTAAACGTGTTTGTAAGGTACCGTTGACCAGTGTTCCTATCTCTTTCTTCTCTAGATGGAATTCTCTTCTTTTATAGACCACTCTGTGCAGCTGAGGATGGTCCCACATGAACAGCCTAAAGATCCATCAAATTTGAAGGACTTTGAGGATGAATTTGGACTGGAATTAATATAAACAGTCTGCTACATTGGTTCAGGACCACAGTTTGCATGAACAGTTCCTCAACAATGATGGAACTGTAATGAATGGAAGTTAAGTGCTGAAGAGGGGGATGGTTTGAGATTACGCCAAAATGTAACAGCTCCAACATCAATCCTTGAATTAAAAGAGTCCATATAATCACACACTGATCTCAGAATCACTGATCTCAGACTTTCACCACCATGAGATCTCGGGATCTTCCACGTGCTCTCGGATTTAGTTCTGGTCAAGTCCCTCGTCTGTTTGGCCAAAAAGCACACAGAACGTATCTATATTTCACTCGTTTCACAAGAGGCCGGTGCGCCAGTGCTCCTCGCTGAGAATGAAGCGTCCAGGATCTGACAGACTCAATCCAAAAAAATAACCAAGAAAAAAATTGTGTACCAGACCCCATATTCCTATGGAGTTCCCATCACTTGGGTCGTATTTTTTTTCCCTAAGCCGTTCTTGTAATATATTGTGGTTCTCAGTATGTGATAAACCCTCTCGTTTCTCTGATGGAATCCGGTTAATCCCAATGTCAATCCCAGGGGGTCCTGGTGTTCGAGAAGATGTCAACCCTTGTTACGTGTCTCCCTCCAAACATCATAACTTTAGATCAGCGTCTGAGTGCAATTCGCTCAGTCAATTTGATGCTCCGTTTCTCTCGGCTTAGTTGTCTCCTGTGCCCTTCTAGCACCCCCCCCCCCAACCCCCTCTCTCCCCAAACACCTTCAACCTTCAACCATCTACTGGATCTAACTAGGTAAAGGTTGGCTATTTTGTAGAAAAGCAATGGACGGGATTAAAATCTCTCTCATTCAAGATCGAACCCTGCCTCCGAATTTCCCTAATGTCGCATTATGACATCACAACATCTCATCAAAACTGATTCGTGTTTAATCTCAACTCGGATCGTGTTCGACGTGGCACATGTCAGACACTCAGCATCTGAGGGTGTGGAGCTCTAAAGCCGGTAGTCAGCTGTCCACAGGAACGTGGATAAATGCAGTCAGACTCTCTCTGTTCGTCTTTCAGCCCTGAACATGCAGCCCAGTCTGTCTGCCATCGCTCTGTGTGCTGGACACGTCCTGCTCACGCCATCAGCACCCGGCCAACATCAAAGCACAGCAACGGACGACAAAACAAAGAGGACAAAGTGGACTGAAGTCCCTGAGGGCCAAAGACTGAAATCATTACCATATCTCTCCTCTTGCCCTTTTTTCCCTCTCTTCTTTCTTTTTCCATACTTTTTTTCTTTCCTT
>NC_139581.1:4177648-4292648 GCF_946808225.1 Silurus aristotelis
GAATCCAGAGTACAAAAGTCAAAAGCATAAATGGATTCCCTGGTTACATTGGTTTAACCTACAATATGACATCAGTTTCTGTCAAGTAAAATTTTCCAGCATTTTGGAGCACCAAAATTACAACAAATTGACACCAAATTTGGCGAACCTCATCTTCAGAGTAAGATTCACAAACAGTATAATTCCGAATACTCCAGAAACATACTTTGGCCAACGAATCAGTTCGTGAGACTGTATCTCAGGAAAGACTTTGCGCACTGACACAAAATTCTGTAGACGTCTTCACGACCATGAACTGAGGTTATGCAACAAAATTCTTGCCAGAGCCACTGACTGTTCACAAGTTACACTATTGTGAATAATACATTTCTACTTAACTACTAGCTACTTCTCCAAATTTTGTTAGATCTTCACCAGATTACTCAGATCATCCACACACATTTTTTTCATAATCTTTGATTCTACAGTCTGAAGAATTCTACCAAGTTCCATGATTTAAAGCGACACATCATGAGCAAACCCACACATCACTAATACCTTATGTTATGGCTCTTGCTTTGCTGTGATTGATTATGCAACAGTTGTAGAGCACCTGTAAATGCTCGACTTGCTAGGTCCGTGTGCTTGGACCCCTGAAATCGCTGCTCACAAAGTCAATTATTATTCTTATAATTATTATTAATTTTAGTTGCTAAGAATTTTTATCATGTAGGTTGAGGAGTAACACACAGGTCCGGGCCCGTAGCCATGGCATCACCGGACAGAAAGATAACCCGAAACGCAGGAGACTCGTAACCCCGAGCATCCATCACTTTAATGACTGAAGGGCAGTTGTTGTTTTGCTAAGCTTTACCATGCGTTTAAAAGCCGGTCATTACCGTCGAGAGTATTTCAACAGCGCAGTTAAACACGGTGAGGCAGATCGGACGACACCAACAACACCGGCGATCATGAGCATTGTTTAGCATCTGATGCTGCTAAACATCTGATAAAAATAAAAACGTCGGTTAGATATCGGATCAGCACACATGCTTCGGTGCTTTAATATTAAAATAAAAAAATATTTTATTCATTAAATTACAAACGATTAAAAAAGTTAAATAAATAAAAATTATAAAATGAAAATAAATAATAAATAAATGAAATAATAACAAAATAAATAAATACATTTAAATAATACAAAAGAATTAATGCACAAAAATGAATAAAAAGAATAAAGTAAATAAACTAAACTAATCAAATTAAATAAAACCAGATGTATTCGGTATCTTTTAAACAGTTACTGCCAAATTGAAAAGTATGAATAAGACAAGTAGTTATAAATAATTTAATACTCAATTGCAATTAATAATACAAAAAACTTTTTTTTCCCATATTTTCTTCACGATTAATGTGAATTTTTTTTTTCACTTTTTTCCTTGTTCGTTGTATCTTCAAGTATACAGTATTCTTTCTATTTTTTCCACTGTTAAAAATTTTATTATTTATTTATGTTTCTTCATTCAAAAACAGAACAGTAATAAGTGTAAACATCAAGAATTAAAAATAAATGTATTTTGATTATTGATTTGGCTTTAATTAGGTCAATCAAAATGTTTAAATAATATTTTTTGTTCTATTTACCTGCATGTATTTCTTTTCGAATTTTCTCTAAATATTTTGGTTATATATTTTTTTAATATTTAAATTCTCAATAATTCTTTACTCTTAATTAAATACACATTTTTTTTGTATTTCATTTCTAAAACACAGAACTTGGCTGATGTGACTTGACGTCTTTGGTACAGCTGGTCTGGTAAAGTCTTGGTGCAGGAGTAAAAGTGCTCGGATTACATATAGGGCACGATGAAATTAGATGAGATGATCTCATCGAGCACTTCAGGACGTCTGAGACGCGTTTGGGCTCCAGAGCACAAGAGTGTAAACGCGTCCATCTAGCTAAACCATGTTAACAACCAAAACACGTTACATCACAGCCAAAATACACACGTTTGTGTTTGAAGCAGCTGGAAATGAGAAACAGCGAGGGAAGATTAAGGTTACACCATCTGCGTACAAGATCCATGAAATCAACGGCCTACAAACTATTCAGTGTTTGTATTAAAGTGAAATTTAGAGTGCACTTTCTTTTTGCTCTTTCAAGCTCCACATGCTTCTGACAGGAGAAATAAGAGAAATGAATAAAATGTTCAAAAAGTACTGGGTCATTTGACTTTTCCAGCCATATGTGGTTCTTCGCCAAACTGTTTCCACAAGATTTGAGGCACAAAATTGTACAGGACGTCTTTGGATTTAGTAGCAAAGTAGTAATTTTTCATTTCACTTGATCTGGAAGACCCAAACCTTCTCCAGCATGATAATGACCCTCCATGAGCCAAAGCTTCCTATGCTGCATGGGTTAGGATCTCCTACTATAGGAGTGAACCCCAAGCCTCCTCATCTCACCTACATCAGAACCTGACTTTATTAACACCCTTTTGGCTGAATAAATCTCTCCCCAAATCTCCACAAAATCTAGTGAAACATCTTTCCAGAAGAGTGGAGGTTATTATAACAGCAAATGGGGACTAAGTGTGAAATAGAATATTCGAAAAAGCAAATACAAATCTAATGTCCGCGAACTTTACGATCTGATCTATCCTGTATGACTTACTTCTGGCTGAAGTTCTCATGAAGCTCTTCGCATGAACTGACTAAAACTCAATCATTACTGTAAATGTGTTTACTCAGAAACCTCTGGAAAACTTGAATGTGGAGCTTTTTGTATCTGGTTCCTCTCAATGTTTCTGAAACATTAACTCGGGATGTTTTTCACCTCAAAAGGGACAGATTTATGGGATAAATGTGACTTTACAATTTATACCCAATCTTATTATTACTGTAAAGCTGACTAGAAAAAATTAGAAGCTGAAAAGGAGTTTCAAGAAAAACGTGGGTTTCCCCTGAGATTAAAAATAGTAAAATGCTATGTAAAAATGTAAATGTAAAATAAACCAGTTATTATGGCTTTTAGCCTTGTGTTTATCTTACACGCTTTATTATTACACCAGTGGCCAGGTTCGCTTTCTCCTGCCAATCAGATCATACTGTGATTTACTGCTTTCCTCCTAACCAGAGACGAAGGAAAAAAAAAAACCCTGCGGCAGGACAATATAGCAAAAACATCGTACCACGATGCTGGACACTCGAGGTCATTTCTACTATATGTGATTTATTTGTTAGAATAAAATATATCATTCTTAGCCATTTCTCCTTAAACTTACAAGGTTACAAAGTGCTGACACTGGAGACTCCTTTCATTACAGTTAAATAACCTACTACATAAATAAACAACACACAATTATACTCTTTTCTTTTTATATATATATATACATATACAGTACAGAACAAAAGTTTGGACACACCTTCTCATTCAAAGAGTTTTCTTTATTTTCATGACTATGAAAATTGTAGATTCACACTGAAGGCATCAAAACTATGAATTAACACATGTGGAATTATATATGGAATTATATACATAACAAAAAAGTGTGAAACAACTGAAAAATGTCATATTCTAGGTTCTTCAAAGTAGCCACCTTTTGCTTTGATTACTGCTTTGCACACTCTTGGCATTCTCTTGATGAGCTTCAAGAGGTAGTCACCTGAAATGGTCTTCCAACAGTCTTGAAGGAGTTCCCCGAGAGATGCTTGGCACTTGTTGGCCCTTTTGCCTTCACTCTGCGGTCCAGCTCACCCCTAAACCATCTCGATTGGGTTCAGGTCCGGTGACTGTGGAGGCCAGGTCATCTGGCGCAGCACCCCATCACTCTCCTTCTTGGTCAAATAGCCCTTGATGCCTTCAGTGTGACTCTACAATTTTCATAGTCATGAAAATAAAGAAAACTCTTTGAATGAGAAGGTGTGTCCAAACTTTTGGTCTGTACTGTATATATATATATATATATATATATATATATATATATATATATATATATATATATATATATATATATATATATATATATATATATATATATCAGAAGTTTCTATGAAAACTCAGTTACTATGGAAACGGTAACCTATTAAAACACAAGCATTATTAATTAATAATACGTTGTGATGTGCTTCTCAGAGTCAGTGTAGAAAAATCAGAACAAACAACATTCAAGGGTTTTAAAGTCAAATGTATAAGCTATTGCCAAAAGTTTGTAGACACCTGACCAGAAGAAGTAGACAGCTGCTTTTTGAACAGCCTGTTCCACATTATTCGCCATTAGTGTTATAATAATCTCCACTCTTCTGGGAAGATGTTCCACTAAATTTTGTGGAGATTTGTGAGAGATTCATTCTTTCACAAGAGTGTTTGTAAAGTCAGGTACTGATGTAGTTGAGGCGAGGAGGCCTGGGGTGCAGTCAGCGTTCACATTAGCAAGAGTAACAACTGATCTATAAAATAATCGATAATGTAATTCGTCATCAACGAACGGCGTTGTCGATGAGTTGGGCTGCTAAAGTTACGGGTTAGCGTGACGCAAGATAACTCAGCCGCTTGCGAATTGGCGGAGGGTTCAGGGTTGACGGGCAGCAGCAAAAGAAAACACACTGGTGTCATGGATGACGGCGATACAACAGCATGAGAAGCAAAAACCTCATCATCTGTTCTGTCTTGCGCAATCATCTCACAGAAATCACAAAAAAACAGAAATCCCCTCAACCAGCAGCCACGATAAGCTTTAAAATGTCAAAATGAAAAAAAGTTATACTCAATTTGTGGGTTTTGCATTTTTTAAGTACACTTTTAGACATAAATAAGCTAAAGAATGTGAATAAGCTGAAGAATCGTTCGTGTGAGTTGGTGAGCTGAAGAATCGTTCGTGTGAGTCGATATACGCAAAATTGTTACGTTATTTCGGACCTCGAGAATTTTTTTACATAGTTCTCCGTCCTTGTGTGGCCGCTCGGCTTTCAACGCACCGCTTGTTTTGGTGAGTGCTATCCGTCATCGGAATAGTAACAGACACGCCGTCTCTCAGTTCCTCGCACTCCCAGTGACCTTTGACTCCCGTCCGTCCTTGTTTATAAACACTCTGCTTTTCTGACGAGCGGTGTAAAAGGGGGCGTGGCTTGGCAGGGAGCACAGAACAGCGTTCCTATATGTGTTTTGACTTCTTTGTCGACGAGAAGAAAGACGTCGAGGGCTTTAGAGTAATCGCTCTGTCCCCCATGCGGGACTGGCATAATTAAAGCCCGGGGGTGACCTTTAACCCCGAGTTAAGCCTGTTTTCTGTCTCCTGGAATGAACGAAGGGGTGAGGCAGGAATTTGTTTATTTGTTCAGCGAGCTCTCAGAAACGTTGAAGGTGCATTCGTGTAAGAGAGAGGATGTTTAAGGGGTTGCGTAAAGCAATTAATCTGATGACTAGCCTTGTATTCTTTTCCAGTTTGCTTATTATGTAAATGTACAAAATATTCATTTTAATAAAAAAATCAGTAAATTAGTCCTCGATCTGTCAACAGGGAGAGCGCAGTCTCAGTGCAGTGACATTGATGCACTGCAAAACAATCAAAAATTAATTTACGGAATTAAAAATAGAGCAGGATACACCTTTACACAATCTTCCAGACATTGTTACGTTTTTAATTCCTGCCGCCAAGAGGCTCCTGTGTCAGTCTCGGATCGTGGAAATTGAAACGTAAATTTGTTAAACGCATTTATTAAATGCTTCTTTTGTTTTTGCGTTTTTATTTACAGCATCATCATAACAAGCTGTATATTAACTTATTAGGAGAAAAAACAGTAGTGTGTGTAATCAGACTTTCAGCACCCCCATCCTGTCGAATCTGCTCTTCCTGTCGAATCTTCGACTATTTGGGGGTCATCTGTAGAATAAATACTAATATAAGTAATATAGTAATAAAACTTAATATTATAATTATTTTGGAAACTTCATCAGTAGTGGCAAAATATAGAAAAACATTCATCGTAAAACGAACTACTGAATATTGTCTATTTACTACCAGACTCAAATTCCATTTCCCATCAGACACCGCAGCCTTCAAACATGGCTGCCCTGGACTCCAACTCCCAACACTTACATGTACACAATCACATATATATATATATATATATATATATATATATATATATATATATATATATATATATATATATATATATATATATATATATATATATACAGTATCTGACCATAGTGTGTCTACAAGTACATTCCATCTTGAAAAACTCCTCCCTCCTACAATATAAAACCCTGGTCAGTCAGAGGAGTAGGTTCAGTGATGTTCAGTGACCTCCACGATGCATCGCAGAAGACCAATAATAACTATATCACTGCCTCTAGGTGTTAAACAGCTGCCCTGCGATATACATGTACACTATATTGATATACAGTAGTTATAGATTTTCATGTCACACTTCTATTATGTTAATATCATGGACAATTTCAATGCAATAATTGTTACACGTGTAATTACATGTAAATGATCGTCGAAATCTGACTTTTTTCTGCCATCTGTTTCACTGCTACACATTTTTATACAGATTTTTCAACAGAATTGGAAATTCATTAGTTGGACAACATCTATACTTAATATACTGTACAATTTAATATGCATGTTTAATGATACATTTCGTATATTGAATTTTTATTTCACTTTAATTGTTTTGTGACCAATTGCAACCTTCCTGTGAGATCAATAAAGTATTCTGATTCTGATATATATAAATTAAAAAAAAAATTCCCTAAAAAATGGCAAGTTGCCGTAAGTAAACGTCTCGGGGAAACGTATTTGTTAAAAATTTGACGTTTTGTTTCAGTCTAAATTGTTTTATTATTATTGTCATGTTAGATGACGGGGTTAAAGTCGATCAGGGGTTTATACAATCATTACAGCGTTTTGTTAACGGAGATAAATTATAAATTTAATTAACAACTTTGTGCGTAAGCGTGCGTTTTTAGTAAACAGCCTGTAAAGAACCCTGTGTTAAGAAGCGTTTAAAACATCGGCATTAATAAAACAAGAAATTCCAGCACTTCATTATCCCTCCATTATCCCCAACTTTACACCTTTTCCTCCCGACCGACGCCTCGATGGTGTTGAAAAGAAGAGGAAGAGAAGAAGTGCAAATCTCCAGATGCCTCATTATTTTTGGTTTTAAATCAGGATAGAGCAATATTCACTCACATACCGAGGAACTACAAAAGCCCTAAACATGAAAGGGTTTTGTTTTCGACTTAAGATCTCGGTTTAATCTCATGATTAATTTGAACATCAAAACAGTTGTTGTTTGGTGTATTGTTGTCGTGGTTTTTATGATTATCACTCAAGTGTTTAGTGTCATTAAGTGTTTTGAATTAATAAAATGTGTTATTATTGTAATTGTCACTTCAAGCAGCTAAAATGACAAAAAAGCACATCTTCCATCGTAACAGTAACCTGAATATAACGCATGATCCATTCACTTAAAATCAGGAGATAATATCTTGACTTGTATGTAGAAATATCAAACATAAGTTTGTGGACACATGACTAAGATCAGTATGTGCTTTGTGAACATCCCATTCCAGATTTAGTCCTTATTTGCTTTTATAATAACCTCCAGTCTTCTGGGCAAATGTTCCTCTAGATTTTGGAGTGTTCTTGTGGAGATTTGTGTTAGATTCATTTAGCTACAAGGTGTTAGTAAAGTCATGATGGAGGTGAGGTAAGGAGGCCAAGCCGCTCAAGATCTTTTACACACTTCCAACGGATGTAAAGCAGATCTTCATGGAGCTGACTTTGAGCACAGTGTTTGCATTGTCATGCTGGAGCAGGTTTGGGTCTCCTAGTTCAAGGAAAGCGAAGATTTCATGCTACCTAATCCAAATCGTGTGCCTCCAAATTTGTGGTAACAGTTTAAAAAAAAACCAAATATGGCTGGAAAATTCGGGTGTCCTAATACTTTTGCTCCTATGGAGTATCTTGAAATTTTCAAATGAGATTAAGCAGCATAAGTATGAATGAAGGATAAATAACGAGATAATGAGATAATATTGTAAAACAGGGTTGTAGCTCAGTGATGTTGGTGAGACATAAGATGGGGAGATGGTAGCTTAGTGGTTAAAGCAGTGGACTTTGGATCCAAAGGTCGTGAGTTCAAATCCCAACCATAGCAAGCTGCTGCTTCTGGGCCCCTGAGCGAGGCCCTTAACACCATAGTAATTCGAATGAGATAAATGTAAGTCGGTCTGGATAAGAGCATCTGCGAAATGCTGTAAACGTCAATGTTGGACTTCTGATTGGAAGGTCATTGGTTCAAATCTCAGATGTCATTACTGGGCCCCTGAGTAAGGCCCTTAACCCTCAATTGCTCAGCTGTATAACTGAGATAAATGTAAGTTGCTCTGGATAATTTATGGCATCTGCCATAAATGTAAATTTAAATATAAAGTACAAAATCGTAAAGTAACGAAGTACCGTGAAATGCTGAAATAGAAAAAGTAACAATTAGGCTAAATGACAAGATAACGAATTCCTAATATTTATTTGAGATAAGAAATTAGTATGTGGAACTAACAGTGTAGCTTAAAAATTTTTACAACAGTGTTGTAAAAAAATGTCGTGAAGTGTTAAATTGAGATAAAAAATTCAAGGCTAAATAGCGTATGATTGTGGAGTAATAATTGGCTAATATCCTGAATAATGAAAAAAGTAAGCCAAAGTAGCAAAATATCTTAAAATATGAGCAAAGTGAAAGTCAAATTAATGAGATATTAAGTTGCAGGTATGCTGTAGGTTAACATAATGAGATACCAATCAAAATTCTTTGATATCGATCAGGGTTCCCTGTAGTACATAATTGTGTGTTAACCTTGAACCATTATGTGGAATTTTCCAAACCGCTATGTCATGATTTCTCCAGAAGTTCATTCAGAAGTTTAGCATGCTGTGTGAGAACGCCAACGGATCCTGAATGTGGTTCTTCATGAATCCCGAAAGCATGTACCACCACGGAGTCTCTTCAACACTCTGTTGAACTATTTCCTCTTTATTCTCTGAAGGCATCACAGCAACGTCTAGCAAACTCTTACTAATGAAGGCACTCTAGAAAAACAAACAAACCCTGAGTGCGCCGAGCGCATGAGTTCAACTTGGAGCTACGTTTCTCCTGCTGCTTAACAGACCTCAGCAATACATTCTTCACAGCGTCAGGATTTTCTCAATCTTTAGGTCCTGTCAGTGTATGGACCCCGAGGCTACGCGACAAATAAAGAATCCCTGAGCGCTTCTCTGGAGCTGAACCACGGTTGCACGCATTCACTCATCACTTGTTCTCAGGGTCATGTTTAAACACACACATGATTCAGACCCTCATTTAAAGGATTCTCCCTGAGGTCCACTCCATCTCACTTTGGACCATGAAGGTTCACAAGAAACGAAAGTGTGTGCAGCCGAGGTGCCTGTTTAGTTTAGCAGGCGCAACAGAGAAACGGCGAGATCTTCTCAGACCCGAGTGTTGATTTTGGAAAGCCGACATGGAAACTTTTTCTTCTGACCAAATATTTGGAGGGGGTTCGGAGGCAAGAGCAGACGAATAAATTAGCTCTCCAGCATTAATTTCTCGCCAGAGCTTACTGAAGATAGAGATGTGGTTACTACAGGGCCTTTCTTTATTCCACGTCTATAAAAAAGCCTGAGGGAGAAATTAAAAGTTCTACAGCTCCATACAGCTAACGATGACTAGATTTCAACTGCACTAGGGTCTGCTCGAAGGTCAACCAAGTGCCACAGAAAGAAAGAATCATCCCATGTGCATATTTCTCCAGAAGCGAAACGAATGGCTTGAGCTTCTTTACCCATAATGCAGCAGCCAAGCCTGGAAAACCGGAACAGAGCCACAATGAAGGCCTTGTCTCGAGCAGCAGTTGTCAAGCTCAGGCTGTGTGTTTCTTCAGGCAGAGATTAAGTGACACCTCTGCAGCTCGACGCTAATTCCCTCAGCCGCGTCGGGTGCGAGGGATTAGCCGGCAGTGACGGACCGGCCTTATCTTGCTCCACGGTGATAAATCACGTGCTAACACGGAAACGTAGTAGTGGAGTAGTGGAGCTCCTGGAACATATTGCGATGCGCCACGAGACAAACGTGCGACTCGAAAACGAGCGGTTTATACACGGCGTCCTGGATGGAGTGCGGCGGCAACATGGCTTTTAACCAGCAACAGATCAGAGTTCGGGGTTTGTTGGTCGACATCGTTCATGTCTGAGAGACAGTTTTTAAGAAATCCAAGGGAAGCAAATAACAGCCGGTTATATTGAAAGTCCTAGGAAGCATTCGCATGGTCTCAGGTCAGTTTAACTCCAATGCGACAAAGTGAGAATTTTAATTGTTGAATCTAAGAGCATCCTATGATGACGACGACAAACTCATAGGACAGCTATAGATAACGTAGCGGCAATAGAGAAACACAAATATGGGCGATATGGACAAAGACTTGTAGATGCCTAAATGCATGTGCTTTTTGAACAGACACTCTCCTGGAAAGATGCTCCACTAAGTTTTGGAGTGTGTTTGTGGAGATTTGTGGGAAATAGCAGCTTAAGCCTGCAGACACTCCAACGCAGATGATGCGTAGTTTCTAATCATGGTTTTGTTAATTCCCGTAAACTTTATCTAACAAATTCTGGCTTCTGATTAGATAGAAGGTTCCTTTTCTATAACAGTTGCACCATTTGTACTTTGAAAAGCAGTAGGAACTGTTTGATCATTGCTAAAGCAAGAAATTATAGAAGGAGTCTCCCGTGTCAGTGCTTTGTAACACTCAGAAGAAAAGTTTTTTGGGGGCATTTTTGTCTTATTTGTATAAATTAGTATATGAACATAAATGATATTGATAAAAGTTTGTGGAAACCTGACCATAAGATTGCACATCCCATTCCGCATCTAGTCTCATTCGCTCTTATAAGAACCTCCACTGTTCTGAGAAGATGTTCCACTAGATTTTGTGGAGATTTGTGTAAAATTAATTCAACTGCAATGGTGTTAGTAAAGTCAGGTACAGATGTAGGTGAGGTGAGGAGGCCTGGGGGTGCAGCATTTAGAGCTCTATAGCAGGAGATCTTCCACTCCAGCGCATGTAAAGCATATCTTCATGGAGCTGGAGCTTTGTGCACAGGGGAATTGTCCTGCTGGAACAGGTTTGAGTCTCCCAGTTCAAGTGAAGGAAAAAATGACCACATTAATTGTGTGCCTCCAACTTTGTGGTAAGAGTTTTGGGAAGAACCACATATGGCAATACTATAATCCATTCAGGATTTTTATTTCGTTATTAGTTTGAGAACATTAGTCCAGATCTGGATTCACGACATAGCAGGAACGGATTAACTTTCTCTCCGTTGTTAGAAGAGCTGACAAATGCATGTGCATTCTGGGAAAATGAGAAGAATGATTTTTTTCATTTTATTGGATACTTGTAAAAGTGTGTCAAGTAATAATTTCACCAAGCACAAATCCCACATGCCACGTAAAAACAGTGCCGCTTCACTAAATCCCCTTTTCCACAACGTTCCCATGCCTGATGTACCGATCTTCCCCACTCCCGTCGGCTGTAAGTGCTCGCTCGCTCGTTCTTGGAGGATGGGACAGAAATAAAACCACGAAACATTGCAGAATGAAAGCTGTGGATGTTTCACGCAGGTGTCATCATGGTGCTGAAATGAGTATTGGAGGAATTACGCTGGAAAAAGTCCACACGTGAAATCGGCGACGCCGGCTCTTTTGTGCGTTGCCGTGTTTGCTCTGGAGAGAAGTCCCTATGTAGCGGGATTAAATCCGCTTCCCCGGAACAAAGCCGATTACTCCTAATCTTGTTATTTCAACAAACAGTTATGCTGGAGCTTTGTTTTTGTGGGTTTGTTTTTCAAAAATCACGCCTAATTAGCTTATTAATGCGCTAAATCGAGTTCTAAATCGTTACTCGGTTATTGACTGTAGAAATCCCAGCATATCCCAGTTAATCTTATATATCTGTGTTCCATTTTATATAGACTGTGTTACACCTCGGTACCGCTGTACATGCAATTTACATATCTTATATACTGTACACTTTTATAATCCTCATTTTTCTGTGCATTACTACTTGCAAATTTCAATTACAACCCATATATATATATATATACACACACACACACACACACACACACACACACACACACACACACATATATATATATATATATATATATATATTTACTGTCCTCTAAAAATAACAACATATAGCCATTAATGTCTAAATAACTGGCAACAAAAGTAAGTACACCCTAAGTTATAACAGCTGTATGTCGTGTAACCAGGCAAAGCCACACGTCCTATTCATCATGATCATGTTTTTGTCTGACAGAACCATACTAATTTGTGTATCTTGTATTAGAGCAGTTCAAATGTGGTTCTTTGAGTACAATTCTCTCATACTGGTTTCTATAAGTATGGAAGCTTGAACCTCCAATCTTCTGATCAGTATCCCAGAGCCTTAAGCACAGAGTTATCACTTCCATGTTAACATTAACCTTTGGGCCAGAAATAAATTGGTCAATCAGAATGGCAAATTATATAAATTCTAAATTAAACTGCTAGGCTTGTCCTAAAATTAATAAAACAATCGGTCCTAAATTTGGATTTCGGAAGCCTGGATGATGTTGGCACTTGAAGCACATAGTAACGCTATACGCATCGTGTCTGTCTCCATGGAAACGTAACTAATCCAGAGTTGGATTTGTGCGATTTTGATGTGAGCAAAGCCCCGAACAAAAATAACACAACGATCTTTTGCAAACAAACGATTTGCATTTATCAGATTTATGGTGTCAGGGAAAATGTCAGGAAGTCCATACTTGGCTTTGTGCTGCAGATGAAGTGCGCACACAGATTCTCGTGAAATTATCTCCACGAGCGAGTAGAAAACGCATCACCGTGAACTTTCTAATTTGCGTTTTGACTAGCAGCTAATCGGAAGCCCCGGCTTTCTTTTTTCTTTCTCCAGCGAGCAATTCATTAGTGGAGTTACGGTGGACTGACCGCGAATCTCTCAAGCGATCAAAATCAAACCGCTGATTTATGCATTAAGTCAGCACGGGCTGGATCAAAAAATACTAATAAAAAAAAGTTAGCACAGAGCATATTTGGATGAATAAGAGCGTAATAGAAGGGACTGGGGCTCGGCGGTCTGCAGAAGCGATAAGACAGCGTTCAGCGGAGCGGAGCTAAGCTTAATAAGGGTCTCGAGTGTTGTAAATGAGAGATTAGGGACGAAAGAGCGACGTGAGAGAGTGTAATCAAATCACTGCAATGAAAATGGATGTTTTTTAAAGAAAAAAAAAAAAAGACCGGTTACGCAGGCATGAAAAACAAGTCAGCTTCGTATTTGCAAAATATGTGGAGTTGATTAATTTATAATATAATGCGCTTGTTCGAATGTGTTATCGTTTCCATGGCAACTATACTTACGTTCAAAAACGTTTTAGGGAAGGAGACTTCAGTCAGGATTTTGCAACAATCAAAGGTAATGGTGTATCTTTTATGCGTGTGTATGTGTGTGTGTGTGTGTGTGTGTGTGTGTGTGTGTGTGTGTGTGTGTGTGTGTGTGTGTGTGAGATTTTTATAGTTCCTATAAGCTAATTGAGAACAAGAACCGCCTTTATTCCATAGATGTTCCACCCCTGTATCGTTAAATGTAACTATGAATTAATAAAAATTATAGATAAAAGGCACAATAAATAGGCTAAAGAATGTTCCCCTCCATACCATAGCACCAGTATGAGGTTCGTTATCACTCTGTTTTATGCCCAAACCGTGTTTTAGCATCACTATGTTCCTGTGCACAAAGCAAACTCCATGATATGTGAAGATTGGTGTAAAAAAATGTTAGTGTCCTTCACCAACCCCTGACCTCCTCAACCCCACCGAATCGGCGCCTCCTTGACATGCTGTCGGATCTCAATAATGTTCTCGTTAATGATAAAATGAACATAATTTCCCACAAACACGTTCCGAAATCTAGTGGAAAGCCTTTTGCAGATGAATAGCTGGATTCCACATGACTGGAATGCTTAACTCGACTGTTAAGGGAGGCCTGGGTGTGTGTGGAGGCACAAAGCGAGAGCCGGGGTTGTGTTTGCCAGGAGCAAATAAGAGCGTACGTCTCTTTTGTGCCGTCGTCTCCCCGGCAGAGACAGAGGCCATGTTTAAACACTAGTAAAGTCCTCTGAATCCAAACATAGCCTGTCCTCATTTATAATCTCTACAGGGCTTCATTTACTGTTTGGTTCCAGCAATTCCACAGAACCGATCTGCCTCGGGAAGTGAAGACACCACCACATGAGTGAAGACACCGCCCCGGGAGTGAAGACACCGCCCCGGGAGTGAAGACAACACCACATGAGTGAAGACACCGCCACCGGGAGTGAAGACACGACCACATGAGTGAAGACACCGCCCCGGGAGTGAAGACGCCGCCCCGGGAGTGAAGACGCCGCCCCGGGAGTGAAGACACCACCACATGAGTGAAGACACCGCCCTGGGAGTAAAGACACCGCCCCGGGAGTGAAAACACCACCCCTGGAGTGAAGACACTGCTCCGGGAGTAAAGACACCGCCTCATGAGTGAAGACACCTCCCCTGGAGTGAAGACACCACCTCATGAGTTAAGATTTCACCTTGGTTAGTGAAGACACCACCTAAGTAGTCAAGATGCCACCTCAGGAGGAAAGACTCCACAAACCTCAGGAGCAAAGACTCTGCCCACCTCAAAATAAAGACTCCGCCCACCTCAGGAGCAAAAACTCCTCCCAACCTCAGGAGCAAAGACTCCATCCATCTCAGGAGCAAAGTCTCCACCTACCTCAGGTGCAAAAACTGCGCCCACCTCAGAAACAAAGACTCCGCCCACCTCAGGAGCAAAGACTCCGCCCAATTCAAGAGCGAAGTCTTAACTAGCCAAAAGCGTGTTAAAACTTCCCTTCAAATCCGTGTTCACATCAGCACTTAGCCTGGGGTTTCTTCCTGTGCTCCTCCCTGACAGGATCTGGTGTTAGACATCAACGCGGTCAGGTTGGGAATTTGCTGGGAAAACGCCAAAACCCCAGCCTGAGCTCCGAAACTCACATACAGCAACAAGATGAAACGCAGGAGACACTGATGACAAGATGGGTCTGCTGGGACATGTTTCAGCTGGCAGGACCACAAAGACACACCGTCAACACACTCTTGCACACACACAAAAACACACACACACACACACACACACACACACACACACACACACACACACACACACAGTTGGCAACTGTCGCTAGCTCTTTAAGCAGGCAGGAAAGCACCTGTCTTCTTATCATGTCCATGCCAGGACACACTGCTCTCTGCTCCTGTCTTCTCAATGCTTTCTCCTTTTTTTTTTCCAGCCAATTAGATTTTCCCTCCTGCTTTCTGAGAGTTGTATTTGCATATTGCGTATCTGGTTCATAAATCCAGAGCCAAACAATATGTCCATAAAACATCATGTTAAATAAATCTCATTCAGACGCTCGACTACGGGAACACTGGGAGAAAAATAGGAAATGAATATAAATAAATGCTGATAATTCTATTAAGAATTTTTTTTGTATTAATAAATAAGCAAAATGATAAATATCTGCTATTTTTCCTAAAGGGTAATATTTGGGTATCTGTTGAACAAATGATTTCATGGATAATATATATTTTTTAATTGATATAAAATATATATATGTAATTATTTGTGCATTGGTAAAAACATGATTAAGATATTTAAAAAATGTAAATAATTTTACATAATAAATCATTTATAATTTTTTTTTAATATATATATATATATATATATATATATATATATATATATATATATATATTTTTTTTTTTTTAAACGTGCTTACAAATATTACTATAAATGTTTTGTGAGCATTTTAACACGCCTGATTCAGCATTCTCCTGAAAAAATTTATAAATAAACAATAAATAAATAAACAATAAATAAATAAACAACAAAAAAATGCTTAAAAATAGATTATACAGGATTACAAATTTTTTTAATTTTTTTTATTATATTTATTGAATGAGTCCAACCCAAAAAAGGTCAATATTATGAACATTCGAATACTAGATAGGGTATACCATCCAAATTAATTAGCATGAAATAGAAATAAATAAATAAATAAATAAATAAAAATAATCACATCAAAGGAAGATCTGAAAAGATTCTGATCGACGGGTTACTATACATTTTTTGTTTACAATTATTTATTTATTTATATAAATAAATAAAAAATAAAAATGATATATATTTATAATAAATGTATTATATATAAGTAGCAGTAATATTAGGTGGTAGTATATTGGAAAAACATAAGACCTATAAGATAATACAAATACAAATAATAATAATAATAATTAAAAACAACAACAATAATAATAATAATAATAATAATAATAATAATAATAATAATAATAATAACTATTATTATTATTTACAAAATTTGTTTGAAAAAATTGCTATATATATATATATAAAATGTATCAATAAAAAATATAAAATCCTTCTAAATCTTTTTCATTTCATAATATATTGTAAATAGTTATTAAAGTGTTTGCAGGTCTGTGTCTGTGGTCGTGCGGTGTTAAGAGGAGACTTTGTTTTCTTCGTAGGGGTGATAGAAGGGTCTCTAGGCTCTCTGTGCCTCCTGGATGAAGAACGACCCATCGAGTGCCTCATGTATCAAAAGAAGAGGTCAAGGTCTGTCTGCTCAGTCTCTCCATCCTGCACCATCTCACTCTGTTTACCCCCAAATCAAGCGGCCATTAACGTGCAGACAGGATGAGGTTTGCCAGAGCACCACAAGGGCCTCAGGGAGAGCTTTGAGAGGTCTGAAAGGATTCGGGGCATCGCCTAATAGTAGCTGTCGATCACAAACCCCACTTCTGAATACTCTGCATCACAGCTGTCTGTCACAAAATCCACCTCTTTACACTCTCCATCACACTCGTCTGTCACAAATTTCACCTACTCATGCTCTCTATCACAGACGGTATCACAAATTTCACCAGCGATGCTCTTCACCTGCAATGCTCCACCATCAATCACAAACTCCACCTTCTTATGGTCTCTATCACTACGACCCATCACAACCGCCACTTCGTCCTGCTCACCAACACAGCATTGTTCCACAAACTCCACCTCCTCATGCTGTCCATCACAGCATTGTACCACATCTCCAATTCTTATGATCCACCACAAACTCCATACTCTGAAGTTCTCCATCACAGCCTTCCATCAAACTCCACCTCCTCATGCTCTCCTTCACAACCATCCATCACAAACTCCACCTCCCGAAGTTCTCAATCACCACCCTCCATCAAACTCCACCTCCTCACGCTCTTCATCACAACTATTCAGCACGAATTTCACCTTTTGAAGTTCTCAATCACAACCTTCCATCAAACTCCACCTCCTCACACTCTCCATTACTACCTTTCATCACAAACTCCACCTGCCGAGGTTCTCCATCAGAACCATCAATCACAAACTCCACCTCCTCATGCTCTCAATCACAACCATCCATCACAAACTCCACCTTTTGTAGTTTTTAATCACCAGCTTCGATCAAACTCCACCTCCTCACACTCTCCATTACAACCTTCCATCACAAACTCCACCTCCTCACGCTCTCCATCACAAGCATTCAAACTCCACCTCCTGAAGTTCTCCATCACAACCATCCATCAGAAACTCCCCCTTTAGAATTTTTTATTATTGTGATTTATACTCGTTGCTTGCCCCTTCTCAGTAACGGAGGACAGACTGACCCGGGCGCTCGGAATTCAGACTAACACACTAAACGTTGCGTGAAGAACAAAATGCAAGATGTGGACTTTCCAGGTGTTCAAGCTAGGGCAAGCTAACAGAGCGCAGCTCATATAAGAACACACACACACATACACACACACACACACACACACACACACACACACACACACACCCTGCAGAGAGTAATAACTGTGGGAGAGATGTGCAGGCCAGATACTTGCTGGGAAGAGGACGGTGCAGTACAAGTTTACCCTGATTTCAGCAGATGGAGGTTACATCGCGCGGACAAAATTAGCTCTGCGTGAACTGGATCCAAGTGCGTACGGAAAAAAACCCCCACACGCTTCACCCGAACACGTCTGTCAGGTTTCATCGACGCCTCCTCTCAAAGGAAACGCGAGTGCACCCTAATTACTTTGACCTTTATTACAAGCTCTAGTTGTTGCGTTTTTAGGCTACACTCATGCTAGGTGAAAAAGAGTCTGAAGCAAATCAGCAGATATGTCACTTGGTTTGCTAATGTTCCTCGAGATCACACTTCCTGGAGTCTCTTTATCACTAGAGGAAATCTGCCAAGACTGATTTGCATATTAATCATTAGTGTTTATTTTGGTTGGTTAACGCTGGATGACATTTTTCTACATTACCCACAAAGCTAATCACCTTGCTGATTAGCAGTGAGCTAGATTTAGGGTATGTGCACAAAAATCTATCATCATTATATAATAATGTCACCAGCAGGCATTTCTACAAGAGGTGGAATAAATACATCATAACATTTACATCTAAAATTAAAAAAATATATATTATTATTATAATAATGAAAAAAAGACACTACAAAATAAACAGCACCTGACATCAGTGATTCAACTCTAGAGGCTGCTCTTGTAGTGTATTAAGCAATGCGGAAAAACTATCAGATTTTTGCTAAAGGTTCCTGCAATCGACTATTGTTGCTGAATAATGCAAAACAGATAAATCGATTGACCTCCAGTTTGTACTACTAGGTTGCCATTATACCGTTTATCAGCCGTTCAGATTTATACAACAAATCAGCACGTGGCGCGTTGCCGTCTTTATTCCCGTTGGTTGTTGCTCAGTATTCGCATGAATGTAAACTGTAGTTCCACTCAACTCAAAACGTGCTGATCAACTCATAGATCTAACCCAGTCTTGTTAAGCTGCAATGTATTCTGGGACGTCTACACCAGCATTGTGCTTTCTAAAAGACTTCAATAGGATAATGATAAAGTTGTGATGATCTCTATTAAGTCATGTACATACAATTGTCATGGTCTCCTTAATAAATCCACTCAGACAGCAGATGGTGATCTCCAGACGTCAGGCGTCTCCCGGCGTCGTCGCACGTCGGCGTGACGGTGATGAAGTTCGGCGGCGTTGCGATCGAATTCCCGCTGCGCGTTGAGTGTGGATTAACTTCTCGTCTCCGTTGGCATACGTCCGCAGCGGCCTGCTGCATCTCTGTCAGCCAATCGATAAGCTATTATAGCTCCTGAACAGTGGCTGGAATGAAGTTAGCAAGGCACCTGCCGAGTCGGCAGTCTTTTAATCCCATTGGAAAGGGCCTAATGAGACTCGGAGCAGGAGTGTTTCAGTAACACACACACACACACACACACACACACACACACACACACACACACACACCATGTGTGATGAACCTTGCAGTTGCACAAAGCAAGGACAGCTGTGTTTCCACTGCACTGCACACAGGTCACAAGACCGGCTCTAACGGTGAAGGGTAAAAATAAAGGACGGGCGATTATTTCATTTCACACTGACAGTTCATTCTCCACGTATCATTTAGAGAGAGAGAGAGAGAGAGAGAGAGAGAGAGAGAGAGAGAGAGAGAGAGAGAGAGAGAGAGAGAGAGAGGAACTAGTAGAAATAGAGAAAGGTAGGCAGAGACAGACAGATAAATAAAACAATAGAGAGAGAGACACAGTGAGAAATACAGAGAGACAGAAAGACAGATAAATTCAAAGAAGGAGAAAGAGATAATGACAAACAGAGAGAGGAAGAGACAGTCAGAGAAATAGAGGGAAAGAGAGAAGAGGGTAATAGAAATTGAAAGAGAAAGATTTATATGGAGATATGGACAGAAGACATAGACGATAAATAGAATTAAAGACAATAGGCAATAAAAAGAGGGAGAGAAAGAGAGATAGTCAGAGAGACAAATATATATATATATAGAGAGAGAGAGAGAGAGAGAGAGAGAGAGAGAGAGAGAGAGAGAGAGAGAGAGAGAGATTGAGTGTAAGAACTATTAAGAGAGAAATAAAAAGGCAGACATAAATATAAAGACAGAAGATAGACAGAGAGAGATATAGATATTTAGAAAGGTATATAGAGGGAGACACAGTGAGATAGAGAAAGACAGATAGAAAGAGAGAGACAGGGACAGGTGTCCTGTATTGAATTGGGTTCAGTAGTTCAGTACCCGACTCTTCGTGAGGGTAAATTATTGCACAGACACTTTGATGACTCTGAAAATGTTTTTATGACAACACCAGATGGCCCGGATCTCAGTCACACCAAAACAACCAGAAAACAGAGAAAGCTCCTCTCAGACTACATCTTTTCTCCTCCTCGCCTCTTTTCTCACACCGTTCTTTTTTTACTCTTCCTCTAGAATTCTCGCCCGGTCTCTGTCCTGGTTTTTCTTTCGTTCTTTGTCTGGTTTTTGGATGCAAAGGAACGCTACAGTTTCTCTGCCACGCCCTTTTCAAAGAGAGCACGAAGAGACAAAGTATGTGAATGCCGCGTGTGTGTGGTGTGTCTGTGGTGTGTGTGTGTGTGTGTGTGTGTGTGTGTGTCTGTGGTGTGTGTGTGTGTGCGTGTGTATGCGTGCCCTGTTAAAATAATCTGAGGAAGTATTTTGTTCAAAAGATTTATGATCATGCTAATGGCAAAATCAGAACATGTTTGGCTTGTCTCAACATATAATCACTGTCTCATCTGTCCAAAACTTTATATAAGAAAGCACCATAGGAAAAGAAAGCAAAAGACCAAAGAATACCAACACACACTCTAAAAGTTTCTTCAGGCTAGCTCTGCCCCAATACTCTCCTTGATGAGCCCATGTAATAAAAACAAATCTTTGTTTTGTTTGTTTTCTCTCTCCCAGCTAATAATGCTACAGATATTACCACAGCTTGTGCACAAAATGATGATTCGAGTAGCCTCACTATCCAGAAAATGTGTAAAAGAATTTATAGGAAAAATAAAAATATGTTTTTGATGATGAAACAAACAAACAAAAAATGCTGTGAAAGTTCACCTCAAACTCCATATAAAAAACAGCCCCAAACCCTTTACGTTCTTCCACATCCACATACCTTTTTAATCCGTCCTGGCCGTTATCAGGACAGCTGAAAGGCTTCGAGCAACAGCTTACGCTTGCACTATTAACCACTTCAGTCTAGCGAAGCAGAACTGCATCATACACTGATATAAAAAAAAAAAAGAAAAGAAAAACAGCCTCATGGGTGCCCCAAGACCCTGCAACCAAACGTAAAGAGATTAGAAGCAGTGGGCGGCCTAATAGCTTGGCTCTTCAGTCAAGAGCGACGCTTCCTATCTAAACTCTCCAGCTGAGAAGAGCCTTTACAATTGGTGTTTATCGCAAATGGAGGCTGGTCGTGAGGAAACCGGCCGTAGCTCGCCGCAGCCCACTGCGAAACGACGATTCAATAGTGCGGGCTATACGAGGTGTTTGATATGAGCACAGAAGTATACAAGTTAGGAAGAGGCTAAATCCAGATTCTGGTCAATGAGGTTCTCTTTTTTGAGCTGCAAATATGGGTCAGACTGGACGGCAAACAATGTGCCACATGGGCTAAAAAACCACAGCAAGTCCGAGTAAGCCTTCCGTGCCTCAAGATACCGCAAATTTCCTGTGATCAAAGCCATGCTAAGAAGCATGAAAAGGGGCCCCAGATGCACCGGGCTGGCAGGTAGGAAAGTAGGTAGGTGGGTAGGTAGATGGGTGGGCGGGTCTCATCTTCTTCCTTTATTCTGATGGAATCATAAATCTCAGCTGTCTAATTACCAAGGGGCTAACATGAGATCCACCTCCATCTTATCTTCAAACAATTCTCTTTCCTAAACAGGTCTTTCATGGGCTCTGCTCCTTTGTAGTCTGCTCTTTTATGAGTTAGAATTGACTCTTGCCCCACCCGTGTGCATACCCCGTTTAAATGGCCTGTCTGATTTTGTGATGAAGGTAGAACGCTATTAGACCAGAAACATGTCTTCAGGGGTAGATTGTCAAATCAGGAATACCCCAAATTGACTTAAAACAGAACCAGGAGTGAGCATTTGTATTAGAGGTCGACCGATTAATCAGCTGATTGTGCTGCAAATTAGGCAGGCGTATCTCCGAGCAGCTAAGAATTCCTGTGGAACAAGTGACGTTACCTCTTACAAAAAAATCTAAATACTCAGAGGTTAAAGTTCATGCCATGCGGAGTCTCTGAAGTAGTGTCTAGTGGTAGGGCCTTTCCTGATAAGGGAATCTGCCGATTGCCATATACATAAACAAAAATGTAGTCCTTCTCAACAATAGGATTGAACCTTCTCCAATTAGGCGCCGTGTTTCAGAGAGAAGACAGCAGAGTACAGTGAAATTCTGTTCTTTAAATATAGCAGCTTGTCAGCAGGCTCAGCCATGATACAGCAAGCTTATTTTGAAGGCCAACACTGCAGCTTGACCAGGGCACCCTGTTTCAAGACTAACATGATTCCTAAACTATGCAGTCTTCCCCCAGACACACGGCCCCTTGCTTGACAAGTCAGTACTATCACCCTCAAACATGTCACCCATCCACCCAGTGTTCTGTCCTTCATGACTGCACTGAACCCTTTTACCCTTCCTCAAATCCGTCCTTCGTTCTTTGCCAGCCTGTGACTTGAGCAGCATGAGATCTTTCTCCACCACGATAGCACAACAAAGCAGCAAAAGTGAGAGTACTAAGACTTCATGCTGCTCTCCTTTCCATGTCAGCATACAGACTTGTCTCTCTTTTGCCTGACCTTCTCTCTATTTTCTGACACAGCCACAGCAGGGCAGAACGGGAGGGAGGGACTGAGGGCAGCTGGCACCATCCCAAATCCCCCACCAGTGATCCAGAGACCACAAATGGCTGTGACCTCCGGTGGAACCGGTAACACACCGTTAATACCAAATTTAAAACGCATTTTCAAGAGCAATTAGTTCTTCGGATGTTTATTGTTTTTTTATTTTTATTTTAGCATGCCGATGCTGGGACGTGGGCCAGAGTTATGAGGTCCCATAAACAAAGACACCAGGTGTTCTATATTTCGGTACTGCCTTAGCATGCTGAGCTCAACACAACACACTGATGTCAGCTCGACGCTCCGGGGACTTTTTCTGCCTTGTAAATGGGTCACATGGATTTCAGGTCCATTAAGGACATAAAATAGAAGCGGCAATGACAAGTTTGACAAGAGCAAATAAACCGAACTCTTCCCTCTGGCGTTTTTTCTGCCTTTTTATCTTTTATTCCAGGAGGTCTGTCAGTAATTCCCCTCCACTGTAATTAAACACCATGAAATCTTTTTTTTTTTGTCTGATTTTAGGTCCATCTTCAGCTAAGGTCCATGCTGTTAAATTAGACACTCACCCAAGAACTCAAACAATTAAAAGGAGCCAGATGCCGATAATATGGCGACAGGAACAGATGTCTTCTGGCTTCTAATTTTGAACCATTTTTGGGACTGGATTTGTTGAGAACAGAAATGTCCTCATTATGGAAGCCTGTTTATGACACATAGGGACCATAGAGAGCACCCTAAGCAGCTGCAGAACTGCCTGGTTTGGACACTGCACCGTCGAGGATGCATCTGCAAAGCCATACACACTTTTCACCCTTCCACCATCGGGAAAGAGGTTCCAAAGCATTCGGGCCTCACATTCAGACTGTGCAACAGTATTTTTCCCTCAAGCCATCAGGTTCCTTAACAAACAAAACTGAGCTGGAACTGAAACTAACACACACACAGACACACACAGACACACACACACATTTACAAGTGCACCCTTGTTTACGGTTCTATTCTTGTTTATGGTTCTGTTTTTGCCCATTTGTGGCAATCCCGACGTTTTTTTGGGAAACCCGGTGTTATTTCCGGCAATCCCAACGTTATTTCTGGCAACCCCTGCGTTATTTCTGCCAGTCCCGACGTTATTTCTTATAATCCCGACATAATTTCTGGCAACCCCAGCGTTATTTCTGGCAATCCCGACGTTATTTCTTATAATCCTGAAATAATTTCTGCCAATCCCAACGTTATTTCTGGCAACCCCGGCGTTATTTCTTATAATCCCGACATTATTTCTGGCAACCCCGTCGTTATTTCTGGCAATCCCAACGTTATTTCTTGCAATCCCAACATTATTTCTTATAATCCAGACATTATTTCTTATAATCCAGACGTTATTTCTTATAATCCCGACGTTATTTCTTATAATCCAGACGTTATTTCTTATAATCCCGACATTATTTCTGGCAACCCCCGTGTTATTTCTCAAATTCCGACGTTATTTCTGGCAACCCTGGAGTTATTTCTGGCAATCCCGACGTTATTTCTTATAATCCCGACGTAATTTCTGGCAATCCCGACATTATTTCTTATTATCCCGACTTTATTTCTTGCAGTCCCAACGTTATTTCTTATAATCCCGCCATTATTTCTTATAATCCCGCCGTTATTTCTTATAATCCCGACATTATTTCTTATAATCCCGACTTTATTTCTTGCAGTCCCGACGTTATTTCTTATAATTCCGACATTATTTCATATAATCCCGACGTTATTTCTTATTATCCCGACTTTATTTCGGGCAATCCCGACATTATTTCTTATAATCCCGACTTTATTTCTTGCAGTCCCGATGTTATTTCTTATAATCCCGCCATTATTTCTTATAATCCCGCCGTTATTTCTTATAATCCCGACATTATTTCTTATAATCCCGACTTTATTTCTTGCAGTCCCGACGTTATTTCTTATAATTCCGACATTATTTCATATAATCCCGACGTTATTTCTTGTAATCCTGATGTTATTTCTCGCAAATCCACCTTTTTTTCCCCCGCATTCCTCTTAAGAAAGAAAAGTTTCTTTATAGGAGTTTAAAAGGCTCATAAAACACAACTGAAACAAATGTTGACAGAAAACTTTTCAGGGAACTGAAGGTATTTAAACGTGTAACTCCACTCGATCAACACCTAACAAAAGCATGGGATTTGGTGGGATTTACTTTTACAAACACCTTCACTCATTTATGACTGGTACCTTATGATGATGCGTTCTCCAAGTCTGCTGGTGATTCCCATGGTGTCCAATAGCTTCAGGCATATCTCCTGTCCTTTTTCTTTACTAAACGTTTGCTAAATGTTCTTCCTGGTGTTGCTTAACTGTGCTTAAAGTTACAAAATGCAATTTTTCCTGCTGAAATATCACCCTCCGGATCATTTATTCTGGTAGACTGACACGTTAATCTACTCCGGGGTTTAAACATTGCACATAGTCACGGTTAAATTCCAGAACATGGAAGAAAGGGAGCTGATGAAGCAATGCAGCAATGAACTTTAGCATAAATGTCTGTAGACTTTCTCTTTATCCTTCCAGTCACGGCATCTCCGGCTCAGCTAGAAAGGGCATTTTGTTGAAAAATTGGCCTTCGTCAGCTTTGTCACTGATGGAGCAAGATAACCGAGTCAACATCTGAGCATCTTAATGTGTCGCACCGCATATACGCTGCTATGTTTGCCTGCCATGCAAAACTTAAATTACATTTTATACCGTATTCATCACCGCTAGATAGAAAAATCTTCTAACCTAGTATCTACAGCTCATAACCTAATATCTCCACCCCAAAACCTAGTATCTCTGCAAACTAAAAGTATGTATACTAAAGTTATGATGGAGATGCGTTTCTATGAACCCCATCGTAACTTGAAAATATCATAAGTTGAGACATGGCCTGGCCTACCCAGGAGTCTTAAAGAATGGTGATTAGTATGGGGTAGTACAATAATATTTTAATAATTCAACTTCTCCCATTAGGGGTCGCCACAACGGATCATCCGTATTCATGATCCGCATGTCCGATTTGGCACATGTTTTTACGCTGGATGCCCTTCCTAACTCAACTCTCCCCATTTATCCGGGCTTTTAACCGGCACTAAGAGCGCACTGGCTTGTGCAACCCTAAACTCTCACCTTTAAAATAGTCTCCTGGCACAGCAAGACAGCACTACTTCTGAAATGTGTCCTGGAGGTCTTCTTTTCAAAGCGTGTCAAGCACCTTCTGCGATTCGAGCTGGATCTCCGAAAATAGCAAGCTGAATCTTCATCTTCAGAAAAAGGGCGAAGTCCGCAAGAGCCGAATCTGGTGGGTACACAGGATGTACACAGGACGATGTCTTTTAGCACGCTGACTTCTGAAGGTCGGTGCTCCTTGTTACTGTTCATGCAGCCTTGTGCAGCGATCTTTTGGTGTGTTACAAAACTAGTCTCGAAACCTTTTGGTACCACCTTACCAGTGTTAACAAGCGCACCTGTAGCCGATAAGACCAATCGGTACCGTTTTGTTTCAGTGTCCGGCGCCGCCGATAAAAAGAAAAGAGACAAAAACTACAATTAGACCTCGAAAACACCAAAGAAAAAAAAAAGCTCTAACACCAAGACAAGTGAACTTTGTCGATCGCTGCGAGAGTAAGGCATCTCATAGGGGGCATCCAAACGTATAGTACTGTATATACGTTTCTACGTTTGCTTGCCACGCGAAACGAAAAATATTTCTACAATTTTGTCGCATGACTGTCGTAACCATCGCCACTCTGAGACTCTTGTCCCTACATGTTCTGGCATCAGCCGTAGCCTGTAGTCCATTTAGCACAACATACTGTACAATTAACCTCACTAGAGAATCCCATCACTTCTCACACGGGACAAGAAAGACATAATCAGTGGTTAGACCTATCAGCATGTCCATTTCTTCCCTTCTCATTCTCCCATCTGAAGTACGCTGTTATTAATAGCTTCTTTGATATGCAACGACTTCCAAGAGACTTACCAGAGTTGAATGACTCGTCTGATTTAGTGCGCCTGGAAGCACAATATTGCATTTCCAGGGACAGGGGAGGAAAAAAAAGGGCAGCACTATCAGATCGTGAAATGACTACTTTACAACTTTACTCATCTGTCAAAAAAAAAAAAGTTGGAAAAAAAGCAGACTCTTCAGGTTCTCTGGAAATCCCATTTTACACGGGTCAAACAAAACGTTCTTTGATCGCCATTTTCGCAGCTGTTTCAGAGACGAAGACGCTCCACAGGCGCATCAGTCATCCTCCAAAACACAGGCTGACGCTACCCATTGCGTCATGAAGCCTTCAGCCGGGGGGGGGTTCAACGGTGAGCATAACGGATAAGAGCGAGCTCGCACTCCTCTCTTAACCCTTCTTCTCTTACACACCCTGCTCCCTAAACTTTTGTTCCAGCGGAAGGCTATTATTCGGCAACAATCCGTGACACATAACAGATGCTGAGTATTAGATAAAAAGGAAACGCATAAACAGAGAATAACGCGTACAAAAAACGAAAGTTCATATTGGGTGTAGGAAAGACAAAAGAAACCTTTTGCACTGAAATGTGATTAGAATCAAATACAAACATATTTTTATATACACGACTTTCAGAACCAAGAAATGACATTTGTCTAAATCTGGGGGCCTCTGAACTTTTGAAATCCATGAAACCATTTTCATTTGGGGGACGTGGTAGCACAGTGGTTAAGATACAACCTTCTGGACAGAAGTTCAATAAGTTTGAATTCCCACACTACTGCTGGGCCCTTCAGCAAGGTCCTTAAACCTCAGCTGCTAGGATGTAAATCACTCTGGATAGTGGCATCAAAATGCCAAACGCAATAAAAATAAATGCAAATTTTGGAAAACATTTCGGTGGACCAGCTGGAGAGGTGTGTTGGGGACGGTCGGGGAGGGGGGGGGGGGGGGGGGGGTTTGGGGATCTCCTTTTTTTATATTTTGAAATATAAAAAAAAAAGGAAATCGCTGCCATTTCCTTTCATTGCCAACATTTTTATGACAGTCTTAGGATACTTTTGTGTTTTATGTACAAGGCTGGATGGAATAAATAATTTGACCGAATAAATAAAGAACTATCTTATATGTTTCTTAAATATAGACATTTGTTAAAGTATGTTAAATGCAAAACACACACACACACACACACACACACACACACACACACACACACACACACACACACACACACACACACACCTACACAACTGCATTACACAAATGTGATCTAACAAATATAAATTATATAATTACATTTTCCATTTATTTAATCAATTTAATTTGGGCCTATTTATGCGATTGACTTAATTGAATCAATTTAATAAAATGTGTATTGCATTAATTTGATTTATTCTATATTATTTTTTTATATATTTGATTTTTTTATTTAAACCAAGCACTTTATTTAAAATCATTTGATGTCTTCAACATTTATATTACATAAAATCGCCACATAGCCACACTCTCCATAACAGCTCACCATAACACTATGACCATATATTACTTAGAAAATAATGAGATTTATTCCCGTGGGCTCACCACCTGCAGGAGGGACTGTAAGGGACGGTGCTGTGAGGATTGGGCAGCAGTCGAAGGCGGGGGCCTGCTTAGACTGCTGCCCCCGCGACCCGGATTACGGATAAGTGGGAGAAAATGAATGAATGAATGAATAATGAGATTTATCTTTGGTAATTACCAACTATAGTAATAATCTTTGTGGCAAAACGCATAATAAATAATACAGCCTCATATCTATACGGATTTTCCCTCAGAAGGTTCTCACGACCCGATAGCAATTCGTCCATGGCCCAGTACTAGGTCACGACCTGGTGGTTGGAGACCTACGGTCTAAATGAATACAAAGACAGATATGGAGTACTATAGATTTTTGTTAAAATGCCTGCAGGAATGGGTCACAGTTGAGAATAGACTTGCGGTTTAGGACTGGGATTTGGACTCAACTCGGGTATGAAGCTTACATGGCAATATAAGGTCATTATAACCATTCGTTCATTCATCCCTAGTATCTGCCGGGTCATCGTGGTGAAAATTAGACAAAAATGTTTAATATCTTAAATAATAATAATCAGGTTGTTTGAACATATCGTAGGCAGAAAACCACCAAAATTCGATATCAAGAATGATGCAGCTGAAACTGTCGAGCTAAAATTCACTTACTTTGATTTCCAAGAAAACACAGGTATTTTTTATAGTTTAAACAAGGGCTGAAACGATTCCTTGTGTAACTTGAGTAATTCAACCTGAAATCTACCTCAATGCTTTGTTTAGTTCATTTAACTACACTACACTGTGTTTGCCCACGAACCATTAATACTGACGCACCACCCGCTAAACTCTTTAGCGCTCTGGACAGGTAAATACAAAATGAAAAACGGGGAAAAAACAGCGAGGGGAAGATCCAGGGCAAAGAAAACGTCAAAGTTTCCAAAGTTAATTTCAAACTAAAACATAACGGAAAACACCGTGGAGTGCGTTTCGCTTTTTAAAAGTCATTTTACATTTATTTTAATATTTTTGTTATTATTTTATTTATATATTTCTATTTGCATTTTGATGTAGTATTGCAATTCAATGCACTAAATAGGTTTAGTTTTCACAGATATACTTGTGTGCAATTCTGCCAATAAATAGGTACATTTTTCTAAAAAGGAAACAAATGACGTTCATTTTGAGAGACCCGTCTTATTTTTTTTTTTGTATATTTAGTTTTTCATTTTGAATAAAAAAAAGGACTTAAAGGTTTAAACCCAAATACAGCTACAGATCCAGAAGGTGGTTATCGTGATACACCCCAAGATGCTGAAACTAAACTTGAATGAACCTAGCCTACCGAAGCAGGCCAAAGTCTTTCAAACCTAAATAGGCTTCTGAACACAGAGGTTTTTAAAGGACCTCATTTCTACAAGGTGTTCTGGCAAGAAGGAGTGCAAAAACATTCTATAAATCATTACCAGGCTGTTTTGGTGGGTTGTTGTTTTTTTTTTGAAGGAAAAAAAAAAAAAAACACATATGACAACAAACAAAGGTCATGGAAATGTCTTGAGAAAAATGCATTGCTCCTGTAGTCTACAATTAAACCATTGTAGAAAATCACAGAGCTCTGGATGTATGCTACATTCCTACAAAGGGTTTCCAACACCGGTTGCTCGGGCAACATAATTACACAGGGTGGCCGGGGGTAATGGAGCGGGTGGGGCTTTAAGAGGGGTCGGAAACACACGGCCAGGGCTTCTGAGCTTTGACACTGTGCCATTATGGTCCTGTTTGAACCTCGTACAAAATAAGTGTTCCAGAAGCCAGCCGTGTCGTGATCCCTGTCTTCTGGCCAAACTGTCTTACACTAAATAATATATTATATATATATATACACACACACATACATACACACACATACATACACAGGCTTATAATTTGAAATTTAGGCACTGGAGATCATCTGCTGGACTGGAGATCATCTGCTTTTCAGCACCACTGTTTTTAGCTCTCAGACTTGCCAATACTCCTACTGGGTCCAAGCAGGGACAAAATATAATCTGGAAAATATGGCAAGTTATGATTGCAACCGACCGCACGGATGTCTGTGATCCCTCCAGAGATACTCATTATACTCTGCAAATATCTTTGGCATTTCGAGATGAAAAAAGATAGAAAAGAAAAAAAAAGGAGCTGGAAATGTCTGCATCGCAAGTCTGTAGTTTCTGGGCTTCAATGCTTGGCTTCAAAGAGAATTTGGGTTGGGTTTGAGCAGACGGTTGGCCAAAAGATTTGTCAAATGTGAATGCTGACTGTGAATTTAAGACTTTTTAAGTTTTGTTTTTTTTTTGAGATTTTTTACATTTTAGACTTTCCGTGAACATCAGGTGACTATAAGGAGATTACATAACAATTAGACAGTAATTCAAACCAAAGACAAAAAGACTAGTACAATAGTAGTGCAAATGACTACGAACAAATGGTTCTGTATGTTTACAGATGTAAGGACATATGGTTACATGAAGACGAGTTCCTGCTATCAGAGCTATCAAAGGTCTCTCTCTCACCAGCCACTTTTCACTCAGAAAGAAATGTGATCAAAACTTTTCACATCTACTTTATGGCACAGTGAAATTATTTATTCGCATATCTAGGGGTCAGCATAGCTGGGGTCAGAGAGCCCCTGGAGCACAGATATTTTAAAGGCCTTGATCAAGGGCCCCCAAGAGTCGCAGCTTGGCAATACTGGGGCTTGAACCCCCGATCTTCCAATCAGTAACCCAGAGCCTTAAACACTACGCTAATACTTCCCTCTGTGTAATAATAATAAAAACTGAAATATTCACTCTATCGAATGCAATGTTTTGCTCATTTTAAACTCCTGTATTATAAAATCTGAAATTTCGCAGTCAGAAATTCTAGAAATGAACCAGCACTTCCTGCCTTCTGCCTTGTAAAATTCATTCTGCTTGGTGTCACGACCCAGTTGACTTTACCAAAAAGTTCACCAGCAAGTACTCAGCACTCAGCGGTGCTAATCAGGTGAATATTACTCAGGAACTCGGAGAGCAGGTGATTAAAGAACTGAAACATTGCCCACCGAGGAGCCGATGCCAATGTCGCACATTCCACTTGAAACTCAAAAGCAGTCTGGCGTTCCTTCCAAACTCTGCTGCCAGGTCGATTAGATTACAGCATGAGCCTCGGTGACAGCCTCTGGGCACACTCGTAAAGCGGCTGGTATCCGAGACTACTGCCCCCCTGCCCCCCTCCTCCCCATTCACTTCTTTCGAGTTAAAGATACGGTACGCCAAGCGGTTGCACAGAGAAAGCCCAATGTGAGACTTTTTGTCAAAAATGGCAGCAAAAGAAAAAAAGATTGATAGTTGTCAACTCTATAAAGAAGGTACTTCCTCACAGCAAAACATATATTTGAATTAATAATACGTTCAAACATTTTTATTCACGAACAAATTCAGTTGGCAAAATGTGCAACAATTGGTCGTGATATTTAAGGGCTTTTTGCGATGAACATGTTTTGGGTGAGAAAAACATTTGCACTCTCTGAGATATTACGATTGAAGACAAAAAATTTACATCTCCAGCAAAGCAAAGGATTCAGACCTAATATTGAAATGTCACTCATTTCGCTTTATGTTTGGGTTACTTTCAAAATCTTACCCCAAACACAGTATCTATTATTGATAAGAAAATTATTATTATTATTATAAAAAATATATATATATTATTTCCTCATCGTCCTAGATGTTTTACACTCATCCAGAAAACAAAACACATCCAAACCTGGTGTCCGCATTTACAACTTCCTTCACAACCCTCAGACATTAAAGATTTCGCTAGATAGCGACCTCGTTTTTGGCCAGCACTGCAATGTTTCCTCTCACGCTGCCCGAACACTAACTGTGTGAGAGGATTAGTATCTCTAATGACTCCTGACTACCCATTGAAGCTCCTTTAAGAACTCCTGGAGCCTGGTGTGTTGTATCCACCAGGATCGGTGCGCAGACCCACCAATGCGAGCACTTCCTGCCCATCTCTAGATTTATCCAACTCAGTGAGCCCATTGAGCGCCTGGCCCCCGGGAGGAAACCGGAAACCCTTTACCATTCAGACGAAAGGAGCTAGAACCTCGCCTGCATTCAGAGCCTGGGCACGAGGGTCAGAGACCTGGTTTCAGTACTGCCCCGGGGGAAAAGCTATCGCTCGCAAAGAGGCCTCGATAAGCAACACCATTATTCCCCGACATAAAGGAATAGCTTTGAAAAGAAGCCAAGGACTTACTGGCAACTTCCAGTGACGCGTTGTGGCTCACGGCTTCTCCGAGGTAGTTGCGGGCCACGCAGACGTACGAGCCTTCGTCCGGTTTGCTCCGACGGCCGTGAACTATTTTTAAGAAGAAAAGAGAACCGGTGGGAAGGAGCATGCGATGCGAGCGTGAGTCGTCCCGGTCCGTTTCGACCCTCTCGCCATCTTTGTACCACTCCACCGTGGGCGCGGGGCGCCCCTCGGCCTTGCAGTTCAGGGTGGCCGGTTCGCCCTTGGACACGATCAGGTCGGATGGATGCTCCACGATGCGAGGCGGGGAGTCCTCCTGACGCAGACGAGATCCTGGAGAACACAAATAAAGCAATGAGAAGAAGGTTTCATGACATGCGATTAATGGATCAGGGGTCCCCAAACTTTTTTCTGTGAGGGCCACATCATTTTCCCTTTCTTTAAAAGCGTTCTGTCTGTATGAGTAAAAGATATGGGTCGGAGTGACTACCGGTATTATTGTGTAAATTTTTTTATGATTTTAAATGCTAGATTAGTTTATTATTTTGTTCGGCACCATACAGACAAAAAAAGCATTACTTATAAAGAGATGTATAGCCTATTAAAAAAGCATCATTCCAAATATAGAGGCAGGCCGTATTCGGCCCGTGGGGTGTAGTTTGGGGATCCCTGGGATAGATAAAGGTCTGGATTGAGATACATAAAAGAGCTGCAACCTAAAGAAAAGCAATAAATTTGTGAATGGTTCCTCAAGAGTTTTTTCCAGACCTTGGATGGACAACTTTGTGAAGGGACTGACTGCAAAATGAAGACTAATGTTAAAGAAAAAAACTTGGCAAACACAAACACGCCTTGCAAAAAAAAAAAAAAAAAAAAAAAATAGAGAATGTTGGTATGAGACGTCCAGTTGAACAAACATTTGTCAACATCGTCCTGGGTGCATGCGGTCAGGCCACATTTACGACCGCCATGTTTTTCTTTCAAAAGACTCATTTGTCCGTCAGACGAAATTACGGGGTTGAAACACGCAAGGCTCCTTTTAAAACTGCTGTCCTTACTCCACCTTCGGAGCGAGAGCAATTTTTATCTTGAAAGCACTAAAAATGCTGCCTGGAGCCTCGGACTTGCGGACTGAACGCAGAAGCAGACCAGGAGCAGGGTATGGTTTTTCAAAGTGGCTGTAATAAAGTGTGTTGGGCTCGTCAACTCGCTCGCACCTACATATTCCACGTTTAAATAGAAACATACAATTTGAAGAGAGGAGAGAAGAGGAGTAAGGAGAGAGGAACAAAGGAGAAGAGAAGAGAAGAGAAGAGAAGAAAAGAGAAGAGAAGAGAAGAGAAGAGAAGAGAAGAGAAGAGAAGAGAAGAGAAGAGAAGAGAAGAGAGGAAAGGAAAGGAGAGGAGAGGAGAGGAGAGGAAAGGGGGGAAAAGAAATTACTCATCGTTATACACAAATATATAATCAGCATGTGTGTGAGTGTGAGAGTGTGTGAAATTTAAAATAAATAAATAAAAGACAGAGAGAGACAGAGAGAGACAGAGAGAGAAATAAAAAGAGAGAGAGGGAGAGCGAGAGAAAGAGCGAGAGAGAGAGAGGGAGAGAGAGAGAGAAAGAGCGAGAGAGAGGGAGAGAGAGAGAGAGAAAGAGCGAGAGGGAGAGAGAGAGAGAGAGAGAGAGAGAGAGAGAGAGAGAGAGAGAGAGAGAGAGAGAGAGAATTAAAAGTGTCTGGAATTAAGTCATGGCTGTGGGTCACAAATCATTTGTCCAGAACCCCATGACCTGGAACTGATGCGTCTTCACAGTGTTCACTTTCGCTGGCACACACACACACACACACACACACACACACACACACACACACACACAGTTTACTGGCTTCACACACAGCAGGGGAGCATCATTCACTTCTTTGCTGCGTTAACCAATCAGCAAATTTCTGACAGCAAAAATATCTATCTATCTATCTATCTATCTATCTATCTATCTATCTATCTATCTATCTATCTATCTATCTATCTATCTATCTATCTATCTATCTATCTATCCATCCATCCATCCATCCATCCATCCATCCATCCATCCATCCATCCATCCATCCATCCATCCATCCATCCATTCTTCTGTTTACATAATTAATAAAGCAAAACAATGGATAGAATATTAAGGTCATAAAACCAATCAAACATTTAAAAAATAAGAATATATGAATTAATTAATATTTTGTCCTATACTCGATGTTCATTTTCTTAGGGATCACCACAGCAGATCATCAGTCTCCTTACTCTCCTGTCCTCTACATCTGCATGTCTTCCCTCATCACATCCATAAAACTCCTCCTTGGTCTTCCTCTTTTTCTCCTTCCTGGTGGCTCCATCCTCAGCATTCGCCTACTGATATACATTTACATTTACATTTGCGGCATTTATCAGACGCCCTTATCCAGAGCGACGTACAAAAGTGCTTTAAATCGCTAGTAATGAATAAATCTACACTGGTACGCAAGATTACAAACTTCATATAAATATAACTCGAATTCTACAAACTTGGAAAGTGCTAATTTCCAAGGGGATATACCCCATGTCCCTCCTCTGCACATGTCCAAACCATTTTAATCACACCTCCCTCACCTTGTCTCCAAAATGTCCTACATGCGCTGTCCGTCTAATAAACTCATTTCTAATCCTGCCCATCGTCATCAATCCTACCGAAAAAATTTTAATCTTCAGCTCTGCTACCTCCAGCTCCACCTCCTGTTTTTTACTCAATGCCACTGTCTCTAATTCATACAACATCTCAGGTCTCACCACTTTCCCTTTCCCTTTAAACTTTCCCTTTCACTCTCACAGATACTTTTCTATCACAAATCACTCCTGCTATCACCCTTCTCCACCCACTCCACCCTGCCTGCACTCCTTTCTTTACTTCTCTAATACACTCTTCATTACTCTGCACTGTTGATCCACCACCTTCTCCACCTTTTCTCCCTGCAACCACACCACTCCACTGCCCTCCCTCTCATTCACACACATGTACTCTGTCTTACTCTTACTGACATTAATTTCCCTTCTCTCCAGCGTGTACCTCCACCTCTCCAGGCTCTTCTCAACCTGCTACCTACTCTCACCACAAATAACAATATCATCATCATGGTCCACGGAGACTCCTGTCTGACCTCATCCGTCAACCTGTCCATCACCACTGCAAAAAGGAAAGGGCTCAGAGCTGATCCTTGATGCAGTTTAACCTTCACCTTGAACCAGTCTGTCGTTCCTACTGCACACTTCACTGCTGTCACACTGTCCTGCACCACCCTCACATACTTCTCTGACACACCTGACTTCCTCATACAATACCACAAACTCCTCTCTCTCCACCCTGTTGTACGCCTTCTCTAAATCCACAAACACACAATGCAACTTCTTCTGACCTTCTCTATACTTCTCCATCAACATTCTAAAAGCAAATAAGGCATCTGTGGTGCTCTTCCTCGGCATGAAACCATACTGTTGCTCACAGATGGTCACCTCTTCTCTCGGCCTGGCTTCCACTACTCTTTCCCATAACTTCATGGTGTGACTGATCAACTTAATTCCCCTGTAGTTACTGCAGGTCTGCACATCTCCCTTATGCTTAAAGATCGGTACCAGCACACTCCTTCTCCAATGCTAATTTTATTATTTGTTTTTTTAAATAGCATTTGTATAACTAAAAAGATAACAAAAATAAAAATAAAATGTATGTAATAATTATATATGTAAAATGACAAACCAAACAAAAACAGAGACAGTTGGCGCATTTAAATTTGCATTTATTTATTAGATTTTTGTGTCTGTAGTTGTTTTATCTGTTTATAATTTCTAATGACTTAATGACTCTAATGATGGAACCCTAACGTTCCATCTGAAGTCGTTTTTTTTCTGTAATATGGAAACCATCATCGGCGTGAACTCGACTCACTCCATAAAAACAGGAGCTGAAATAAAAGCCTCAGGATTGTGTTGTTTTTGTCGCAGGTGGACGAAAGCCTGCGGTGTTGAATATCAGAGTCGCCATTAAAATTCCTTCATACGGAGCGTCTCCTCGACGCAGGAACGGATCCCGCCGTCAGCTTCTTTTAGCACGTGTCTGTTTTTGCAGTTGATCTGAGTGTCTGTCGTGCAGAGACGTCTAGACTTGCGAATACTTTCGTGGGAAAGAAAAAAAAGTTAAATATTTTAAAGGGCGAGGCGTAGAGAGGGACGGAGAGGAACGTTCAGACTTTCCCCAAAAAACTGCACAGACCTGAAGTGTTTTATTCTTCATATACATCTGTGTGTATCTCTTGGTGACTGTGTGTGTGTGTGTGTGTGTGGGAGTGAGAGGTTGTGTGTCACTGGGTACATCTGTGTGTCTTTTGTATATCACTGGGTCACTGTGTGTGTTTCTAGGTGTGTCACATTTGGTGACTGTGTGTCTCTGTCTCTGAATGTGTGTGTGTGTGTGTGTGTGTGTGTGTGTGTGTGTGTGTGTGTGTGTGTGTGTGTGTGTGTGTGTGTGTGTGTGTGTTAGTGTTTGTGTGAGTGTGTGTCTCTGGGTCTCTGTGTGTCTCTTTGGATGACTTTTTTGGTCTCTTTTGGATGTGTGTGTGTGTGTGTGTGTGTGTGTGTGTGTGTGTGTGTGTGTGTGTGTGTGTGTGTGTGTGTTGTTTGTGTCTTTCACTGGGTGACTGTGTGTCACTTTTGGTGGTTGTGTTTGTGCGTGCGTGTGTGTGCGTGTTTGTGTCTCCAAGTGTGTCTTTTGGTTTTACTAGGTGACTATGTGTGTGTTTGTTTGTGTGTGTGTGTGTGTGTGTGTGTGTGTGTGTGTGTGTGTGTGTGTGTGTGTGTGTCTCTCTCTTTACTGCGTGTGTCACTTTTGGTGGCTGTGTGTGTGTGTGTGCATGTTTGTGTCTCTAAATGTGTCTTTTTGTCTCACTGGGTGACTGTGTGTGTGTGTGTTCTTTTGACAAGTTGAAGCCCTGCAGTGTTTTAATTTTCTTATACATATCAGTGTGTGACTCTTTGTGTGTGTGTGTGTGTGTGTGTGTGTGTGTGTGTGTGTGTGTGTGTGTGTGTGTGTGTGTGTGTGTGTGTGTGTGTGTGTGAGCGTGTGTTCTCACACCAAAAGTTATTTTCCCTGAATCTTTACAGGCCTGAAAAAATTTCAGACTCCTCATCATATATTACCGTTTAAAGTTTAATTTACTATCAAGTCTTCCATGTCGACTCGTCTTAAATTCTCTGTGCTGAAAACTGAAAGCTGCCCTCACACTGGAGACTCCTTCTATATCCAGGAGACTTATTTTGATGTCTAGTCCATGTGAGTGAGTCGTTGCTATGGAAACTCTCAAATCATACCGGGGGAAAAAAAAAGTCTGATTGATGTATTCAGACCAGATTGGATTCGCGATATAACTACATTCGTTTTTTTCCTCCCCTCTCTCTTTTTTCCATTCGAAATCAATTTTTCCATCTCTTTTCATTTCCATCTGACCGCTGCATCCGTTCCCTCGCTTCCCCTCTCCGGCTCCTCTTTCAGAAGAAGAAGGGAAGCTGGGAAACTCTACAGCTCTGATCTGATCGATTAGAGCCTCGGGCAAGACTCGGATTTCTCTCACACACACACACACACACACACACACACACACACACACACACACACACACACACACACACACACCCACCCACCCACCCACCCACAAGGATCAGTGCATTTCTTCACCTCCCAATTCTCCTGAATTCGGTATATTGAGTGGATCCTCCACCTGTGCAGGTAGAGACAAACTAAAGCCAATAAAACACACGTTTCGAATAAAAGAGTGGAGAAATATCTGCAGCTAGAAGTATTCCTCCACTCTGCAATATTGATTCTCTCGTTCTCTTTCCCTCACTCAGAGATTCATCTTCTCTATGCCCCTGCATTCACACAGACACTGATTCAAGGACTTGTTTTTATCTATTTTTTCTCGCTCTTCCTTAAAGGAATATTTCAAACCTTCATCTTCATCTCAACTTTATACCTTTGTGTGTGTGTGTGTGTGTGTGTGTGTGTGTGTGTGTGTGTGTGTGTGTGTTCGATGCTGCTTGTTTTACCATAAATAAAAACAAATGACATCGCGGCTGCAAGCGTCTCATTCCTTTTGCATCAAATTCATTGTTTTAATGATCTGTTATTTGAATCGATCATGGTATTCATGAATCAGAATCTAGCCATTTATAGACACGTTTGTGGCCCTACACAGGAATTATGACAGCAATAAACAAAAATATCATTGTCCTCAGTCTTTACTTAACAAAGAAACAAAAAAAAAAAGCTTTGGATGTTTCTGAGAAAACCATTAAACAAAAAAAAAAACCTTTACACGTTAAAAGCAGTAATATAACAGCATACTGTATTGATCTATAAAGTGTAGCCTCAGCTAGCTAACGAGATAAGGGCAGTCAGCCAGACAGCCAGTCAATCAGATGTTCGGTCAGTCAGTTATATAGCCACCAGGTTAGTTATATAACCAGCCAGTCGGGTATTCAGGCAGTCAACTAGCCAGTCGGTTAGTTATCCAGACAGCCAGCTAGCAGGTCAATCATTTTTTCAGGCAGCTAGGTTTTAGCCAGTCAGCAAGTTATTGAACCAGTCAGCAAGATATTTATTTATCCAGCCAGCCGGCAATTCAGCAAGCTAGCCAGCTGGTTATTCAGCCAGCCAGTGAGTCTTTTATTCAGTAATCAGCCAACCAGTCAGTTAGTCAGTCAAACAACCAGCCAGCCAGTCAGTTATTTAGCCAGTTATTTAGAGAGCCAGTCAGTTATTCAGTCAGTCATTCAGTCAACCAGTCAGTTATTAAGCTATTTAGTCATTTATTCAGTCACCCTTTTAGTGAGTCGGTTATTCAGCCCGCCAGCCCGCCAGTCTGTCCCCACCCTCACAAACCCGAGACAGCTCTGAACAATATTCACGTTTTAATCTTTTTTACGGCTGAATACTTTTTAATCAGATCAGAGACGGACATACAAATTTATTTCCACAGAACAAACCTTTTTCATTAGTTCACCATGACTGCTCACCGAACGCAAATAAGTTTTTGTTCTACAACACTATCAATTCCTGGCACTGAATCAGAGAAACGCTGCCATCGTTCACCACTAATCCGGATCAGACCAGCTCGCAGTGTAGTCAAGGAGCTGGTGATTATACAACAACAGATCATATTTTTTAAATGATAATAAATAAAAGGTTTGATTTGATTGTAAAAATCAATAAAAAAATAATTTATAAATCAAAATGTAAATAATCATCAATAATTATAAAAAAAAAAATCGGACTAAATTAATACAACTTAATAATAAATGAACATCGAAGTTTTAAACAATTTATAATTAAACAAATGAAACAATCTGAAGTATATGAAACACGGGACTATCTTCTCAAGGGACAAAACTATAGAAATCAAACTTGGATATATTTTAGATTATCAATGTGCAGCTTGTATACAGTACAGATTTACTGTCCACTAATAATAACTCAACACACAGACGTTATTGTCTAAATAACTGGCAACAAAAGAGAATAACCCAAGTGATAACAGCTGTACGTCGCTTAGCCATGCAAAGCCACACGTCCTATTCATCATGGTCATGTTTTTGTCTGCTTGACAAAACCATACAAATTTGTGTATCTTGTATAAGAGCAGATAAAATGTGGTGCTTTAAGTACAATTCTTTCATACTGACTACTGGATGTTCAACATGGCACTTCATGGCAAAGACTAGAATGATTAGAATTGTTGCTCTCCATAAAGATGCAGAGGCTTTAAAAGGATCAGTCACACCCTGAAACTGAGTTATAGTACAGTAGCCAGGGTCATACAGAGGTTTTCCAAAACGGGTTCCACTCCGAACAAGCCTTGCAAGGGTCCCTCAAAAAAGTTGAGTCCTCGTGCTGTTCAGAACGTAAGGCGTACACTGCAACAAGTCAGTTTGCAGGCCGAATTACTGAATTATGAATTACTGGAACCATGTCCTGTGGTCTGATGAGACTAAGATAAACTTGTTTGGCTCAGATGGTGTCCAGCATGTGTGACGGCACCCTGGTGAGAAGAACCAAGAAAACTGTGTCTTGCCTACTGTCAAGCATGGTGGTGGTGGTAGCATCATGGTCTGGGGCTGCACGAGTGCTGCTGGTACTGGAGAGCTGCTGTTCATTGAGGAAAACATGGATTCCAACATGTACTGTGACATTCTGAAGCAGAACATGATGCTCTCCCTTCAGAAACTGGACCGCAGTGCAGTTTTCCAACAAAATAATAACCCCAAACACACCACCAAGATGACAACTGCCTTGCTGAGGAAGGTGAAGGTGATGGAGTGGTCAAGTATGTTCCAGACATGAACCCTATTGAGCACCTGTGCAGCATCAAGCGGAAGGTGAAGACGCAGCTCCAGCAGCTCCATGATGTCATTACGGAGGAGTGGAAGAGGATCCCAGCAACAAACTGTGAATTCCATGATTAGAAGGATACTACAGAACAAAATTTAGACATTTTTGACATGTTCACTTGGGGTGTACTTACTTTCGTTGCCAGCTATTTTGACCATTTAAAATTTAGAACTCAGATAATCTGTACTGTATACAAGCTGCTAATTTTTTTTTTTTTTTTTACCTTTAATTTGTTAAACTTTAATGAAAAAATACTACTACTTCTACTAAAAATCTAAAACAAATGCTTGTGTGTGTCAAATGATGTTTTTGTCGATATTAATTAAAAATAATTTTTCAAGTTTGTGGGTTTTCCGATATAAAAATCTGAAAAAAAAATTTATATACTTTTTTTATTACAATTATACATTTTTTCTCTATTTTACCTTTTTTTTTTAGGATAAAAAAAATTACATTTTATTTGTATTTTTATTATTATTATAATTATAATAATTATTATTATTATTATTATTATTATTATTATTATTAATAAAGTAAATAGGAATTATATTAGAAGTTTGGGTTAAAACTTTTTTATTAGCTTTATTATTAGTTTAAAGACTTTCTTTACCTGTTCAGTGTAATATTATATGTATAATATATTTATTGCATTACATTTCTTTATTTGCGGGTGATTTGTAATAAATGATTCATACCTGTGTGTGTGTGTGTGTGTGTGTGTGTGTGTGTGTGTGTGTGTGTGTGTGTGTGTGTGTATTAAAGGAATATCTTATCGTGTTGTATTTGATCAAATCTCCCCGCCTGGGGTTTCAGGTGATCTCATCTCACCTTATTATCACATTCTCAGTAACAATAAAACCGTACAGTCATATAACACACACACACACACACACACACACACACACACACACACACAGACGAGAAGTGGCACACTCTTGGACGCAGCAGTGTGTGCTGAGTCGGCTCAGCTCAGCGATAAGGATATCAGGGTGAGATAAGAGCAGGCGAGTACAGCGAGCTGCGCAGATCTACAGCAACATTCATTTGCAATTAGAAGCTCGTTAAAGGTCTGATTTATGGGCGTGATCTTGTGATGTTTGCCTTCAGGCAGTGCAGTGACTCGTACGGCAGCCGTAAGACGGTGTGAAAGTCGGGTCATGAAGGAAACACGAGGCAGAGCGTGTGAAGGCGACGTGTTTAGACTCTGAGCATTGTTAAAAAAAAAGGTCGATTACTCGAATAAATTAAACATGTTAAACATGCCCATGACTCCGACACGTGAGCCTGGAGGAAATGGGAGGAAGTGTAAGCAGTTTGGTGGAGGGGTTTTGGGGGGTGAGGGGCAGAGCAGAGACGAGAGCGTCTCCTCTGGGACACTGAAGGACGTCCAGAAGGACTGAAGGGGCCTCTGCGTCTAAAACCCAAACAATGAATGCAGTCTTTTCCTTCTTTTCCTTCTCTCAACTAATCTTTCTTGGCCTTTTTACACACACGTTTCTACACATTAGTGTGGAGATGTACAGTCACACAATGTGAAGTACATGAATAGTACACACGCACACACACAAACATACACACAACACACACACACACACACACACACACACACACACACACACACACACACACACACACACACACACACACACACACAAACAGTGCATGTAAAAAAACAGACAGACAAACAAAAGGAAATGAAAGAAAGAAAGAAAGAAAGAAAGAACGAAAGAAAGAAAGAAAGAAAGAAAGAAAGAAAGAAAGAAAGAAAGAAAGAAAGAAAGAAAGAAAGACAAACTAAAGGAACTGAAAAAGAAAGAAAGAAAAAAAAGAAAGAAAGAAAGAAAGAAAGAAAGAAAGAAAGAAAGAAAGAAAGAAAGAAAGAAAGAAAGAAAGAAAGAAAGAAAGAAAAACTAAAGGAACTGAAAAAGAAAGAAAGAAAGAAAGAAAGAAAGAAAGAAAGAAAGAAAGAAAGAAAGAAAGAAAGAAAGAAAGAAAGAAAGAAAGAATGAATGAAAGAAAGAAAGAAAGACAAACAAAAGGAAAAGAAAGAAAGAAAGAAAGAAAGAAAGAAAGAAAGAAAGAAAGAAAGAAAGAAAGAAAGAAAGAAAGAAAGAAAGAAAGAAAGAAAGAAAGAAAGAAAGAAAGACAGACAAACTAAAGGAACTGAAAAGAAAGAAAGAAAGAAAGAAAGAAAGAAAGAAAGAAAGAAAGAAAGAAAGAAAGAAAGAAAGAAAGAAAGAAAGAAAGAAAGAAAGAACAAACAAAAGGAAATGAAAGAAAGAAAGAACAAACAAAAGGAAAGGAAATGAAAGAAAGAAAGAAAGAAAGAAAGAAAGAAAGAAAGAAAGAAAGAAAGAAAGAAAGAAAGAAAGAATAAATGAATGAATGAAAGAAAGAAAGAAAGAAAGAAAGAAAGAAAGAACAAAAAGAAAGAATGTCTGAAAAGGGAAAATAGGAAGAGATAGTGTAAGAACAAAGGAAGGAAGGAAGGAAGGAAGGAAGGAAGGAAGGAAGGAAGGAAGGAAGGAAGGAAGGAAGGAAGGAAGGAAAGAAGAGAAAAGGAAAGGAAAGGAAAAAAAAGAGGAGACTCAGACAAAAAGCTACAGATGTACATTTGCATGAAGGTTGTAAATATTCATCAAACCCAAAATAAACGATCATTAATTCTACTTTAAGGTTCTTTCGATTAAAATAAAGAAACGAGTGCAGAGTTTTAACCCTCGCCAACACACAAGCTTCATTAAGCTTCAGAAATTTTTAATCTTTATCGTTTGTCATCATAAATCCACGTCACCTGAGTTTAACACCAGAGACGGAGCAGAAAAGTGTCACTGTGAGTTTAATAAACACAATGTGTAGGAAGTGAAGAGTGAGCGTGAGGTGCTCGTGTCCTTCAGCTCCTTCAGAAAAATCATTTACATCCTCAGCAGCCCGAGCAGCTCGTTACGTTACGCAGACAACTGCCACGTCCATTTCAGCAGATGGGTGACCGCAGACGTCACAAAGCCGACGTGTGTGTGTGTGTGTGTGTGTGTGTGTGTGTGTGTGTGTGTGTGTGTGTGTGTGTGTGTGTGTGTGTGTATGAAAAAAAGTCTCAATTCCCAAGAGAAAAGTACAGCAAGATGATATACAGAAATAAAATAGACACAGGAATGAGGCCAAGATAGCACAAGTGTGTGTGTGTGTGTGTGTGTGTGTGTGTGTATTAAGATTTACAGGCATACACAGAGACGTGTGAAACAAACAAACTGCCAATTACCTCTGGTTTTTGTTTCTGTGTCAAGTCAAATCTACCATGTGTCCTTCACATAGCGCAGGTTTAAAAAGAAATAAATAAGTAAATAAAAATTTATCAGATTTAAAAAAATGCATGATTTAGATTCAAAAAGTGACAGAAACAAACATTCTCTTTTTTTTTTTTTTCTCGGGTACTTATTTACCCACATATAAAACTAATATACATGCTCGAAATAAAAAAAGAAAAAAGAAAACTTGACAACAATTAGTATTCAAATATATTTAAATCAAATTTAATAAATTACACAAATGAATAATTCTTGATATTTATTTTTTAGATTAATTCAGCATTTTTTCTTTTTCTCCACATGTTTTTTCCTCCTTTCTTTTGCTTTTTCGCTTCTTTTACCTGCTTATTTTTCACCAGCAATATGAAGAAAAGTTTATGGACACCTGACCAAAAGTTTTTTTTTGAACATCTGAGGTGATGTGTGGAGGCCTGGAGTGCAGTCAGCGTTCACATCCATCAGAGACGGTAATGACGTACAAATACTTTGTTACTGCAGTTAAGTAGATTTTTCTGGTATCAGTATTTTACTTCAATATTATTTTTCAGGCAACTTTTTACTTTTACTCATTACATTTTTTTTTTTTACAAATATCTGCACTTTCTACTTTTAACATTTCCAAACCAGACTCGTTACTTTAGTTTGAATCTATGCACATGGCAGAAGGCATCAAGAAGTCTGGGGTTAACGTGGATGAGACAGAGGGAGTCAGTGATGTGAACATGACTGAGAACTGAGACATTCCTGATAAAATGATCATTATATTTTCTCTGCTTGTGTTCTATATGGTGGATGTTCAGCCTGAATACATTCATTAGGTAACAACATTAGAAATTATTTTGTATTGATGTATTAATATGATGTGAGGTTCAGATACCAGCCTGACACTAAAACACGTAGTAGTAATGACATCATGCCGAGATCCAAAGAAATTCAGAAACAAATGAAAAAGAAAGTAATTGAGATCTATCAGTCTGGAGAAGGTTATAAAACCGTTTCTGAAGCTTTGGGACTCCAGCGACCCACAGTGAGAAATTATTTACAAGTGGCAAAAACATAAAACAGTGGAGAACCTTCCCAGAAGTTGGCCGGCCGACCAAAATTACCCCAAGAGCACAGCGACGACTCATCCAAGAGGTTACAAAAGACCCCACAACAACATCCAAAGAACTGCAGCCTCACTTGCCTTAGTAAAGGTTCATGACTCCACCATAAGATAGAGACTGGAAAATGGTCTGCATGGCAGAGGTCCAAGAACAAAACCGCTGCTGACCAAAAAGAACATAAGGGCTCGTCTCAGTTTTGTCAGAAAACATCTTGATGATCCCCAAGACTTGTGGGAAAATACTCTGTGGACTGACAAGACAAAAGTTGAACTTTTTGGAAGGTGTGTGTCCCATTACGTCTGGCGTAAAATGTACACCGCATTTCAGAAAAAGAACATCATACCAACAGTAAAATATGGTGGTGGTAGTGTGATGGTCTGGGGCTGTTTTGCTGCTTCAGGACCTGGAAGACTTGCTGTGATAAACAGAACCATGAATTCTGCTGTTTACCAAAAAATCTTGAAGGAGAATGTCCAGCCATCAGTTCGTGACCTCAAGCTGAAGCGAACTTGGGTTCTGCAGCAGGACAATGATCCAAAACACACCAGCAATTTCACCTCTGACTGACTTTGGAGTGGCCTAGTCAAAGTCCTGACCTGAATCCTATTAAGATGCTGTCGCACCTTAAAAAGCAAAATTCCTCCACATTGCAAGTCATTGCAAGTTATCGCAAACACTTGATTGCAGTTGTCGCTGCTAAGGGTGGCCCAACCAGTTATTAGGTTTAGGGGGCAAACAATTTTTCACACAGGGCCATGTAGTTTTGGATTTTGTTTTCCCTCAATAATAAAAACCTTCATTTAAAAACTGCATATTGTGTTCACTTGTGTTATCTTTTACTAATAATTAAATTAGTTTGATGATCTGAAACATTAAAGTGTGACAAACATGTAAAAAATAAGAAATCAGGAAGGGGGCCAACACTTTTTATATACCACTATATACCACTATATATATATATAATATATTTTTTATACATTTATAAAGAAAAGATCTTTTTAAACTCTTTATTAAAATATCTAAAAATAAAATTGACAAATTGTATAATTTTTCTATACTTTTTAAAGCAAAATTTTTTTAGATAAACATTTTTTTCCCCTCCACATTTTTTCTCTCAACATGTTTTTCCTGCTTTGTTTGGCCTTTTTGCTTGTTTTTCTCGCTTATTTTTCCAGCTTTCATACTGTACAGAGCGAGTGCCGACAGATCGGCGTTACCCCGGGGTCACACTTCCTCGCTGCCTCGTCTCGGCTCTCCTCACACCCCTTACTGCGAACAGAACTTGACCCGAGCCCTCACTTGGCACCGGCGATCCGGAGAAGAATATGGCACTCGGGGCTTCGCGCCAAGCATGAGAGCAGCTCCTGAAAGTCTGCCAGCGTCCAATTCCTTTTAAATATCATTTAGTAAATAGTGGTTGGAACCGAGAGTCGGGTTACATGCGAGCACTTATCAGGCGACTTGTAGCACTTAAGCGCCTAGAATCCGATGCGAAGACGAAGCGTAGTCAAGTGGTTCACGGTTATACTGTTAATGTTTCAACACCTGAGAAAGACTTTGTACAGTGTTCCTGATTCCTCATCCTGCACATTTTATTGCTGCTATTAAAGTAGGCTTAATTACAGCACAGCACAGAGCAAAACTTTCATCTCCGACACGGACACACAGTCTTATATGGGTTTATGGTGGAACTTTATTAGCGCTCGATGCTAGGTGTAATCTCGTTCAGGCTGAACCTTTATCTTGACAAACTAACAATTCAAATCAGTTTTTTTGTATAGCACTTTTTTTTTTTTTTTTTACAATGGACATTGTCCTAAAGCAGCTTTACAGAGATAAAGAGGTTATAAAGTTGGAATGTATAAGTCTAGTGCCTAGATTTTTGTTTTTTTTTATAAGCTTATCCCAAATGAGCGAGCCAGCGGTCACACTAGCAAGAATAAACACCCTGAGATTGAATGAGGAACCCAAAAAAGCTTGACTTAAAAGGAAACCCATCCTTATCTCGGTGGCACCGAATGTCCATTGAGTATAGTTCCATCATTGTTGAGGTGTACTGTTCAGTGATTGATGCTTAAATGCAGAACTATTCATGAAAAATTATATTGATATTATAGTGATATTATTTAGGGTCTGTACTGCCAAGGATCAACATAATTTTAGAACTTTTTTTTGAAAATGATGAATACATCTGAGGTGAATGTTGAAACTTCGAATGATTGTGCATCATTTTGATAGTCATGGTATCTTTATACTGTACGGTTTACATCCATATTATACCCCATTCTTAGCTTAGCGAGAGTAGAACAATTTTCTCACAAATATAACCACTCGAATGAAGATGTGATCAAAATTCAGCCTATGAGCAGGTTATAAAACAAATTCTAATTCATTTTTTTCTCCATTAACCTCAATGCCACTAAGCTTGTTATGGACAGAAGCAGATCTGATAATCCGCTGTTAAATTACAGATATTACCTGAATGTCGTTTCAGCCCTGAGGACGTCTCAGGAATGCTGACATTTCTATTTTTTTCCATTACAACCCCCCCATATTCAGTAATAAAGGTCTGCAAGTGCAGACAATGAGCTCGGATTATCAGCACGGTTTACTCCAACATGGTCCACACCGCACTACTCAAACATATTTGCTGAGCAAAACCCGAGCCACAATTTCCATCAAATGTGAACTGCTTCACCCCAGAACAACAGAAAAACTAACATACAAGAGCGCTGCTGAAACCACGCTCGCTTTTTGCGGTGCGAAATAATGGAAACGTGGTCGCGCTCTACTGCGAACACACACACGCGGCCGAAACGTCATCGCACTTAAAGCCGAGGCAGAAGGAAACACGAGCCAAGATGTGGCCATAATGGTAGCTTTGTGACTTGATGGATGACGACATTGATTAAGTGTTAGCATAGCTGTGTGTGCTTAAGGAAAGAGTTTCCTTCAGACCTCTCTTACTGCAGCTGTGCAAAAGGGCAGAGAGAACAGTCTGAACAATCAAAATCTAAAGAATTATTATAGTATAAAACCTTCAGTCTATTGGAACCTTTTATCAAGCAGAGGTGGACAAAGTATGCAAATCGTGTACTTGGAAAAAAATGTGAATCCGGTAAAAGTAAAAAAGTCCCTTTAAACTTTCACTTGAGTAAAAGTACAAAAGTATTTAGGACTTTTAGTAAGTAATATGATTTATAATGTTCCTATTATCATTTTTATCACAAGACTATTGCTTAATCAACTCAATTTATGAAAACACTGTTACTCAGCGCACCGATCTACTAATAGAATCATATTAATGAGATAAACACTGATTGATATCTAATAAATTAGAGCCCAAAACCTTCTTTTTAACTACTTCAAAACAATTGCACAAATAAGGCCACGGGTGCATTGACAAGTTCGAGTCAGAACTTCTTCCATTATTTATTCCTTCAAAAATGTTCTGCTTGATGTTGAACTAAGTAGATACAACCAAGCGGCAATGGCGGTTGGAGGTTGAATGAAGCCCCATGTGAATCAAGCCATGACCCAACGTCACCCCCGTTGATGATTTTCAGCTTTGAAATGCTCCGCTTTGCTTCAGCTACAGTCACTAGATGGGTAAAACATTTCTCAAAGCAGTCCACAAATGTGGATACATTTCTGAGAGCTCCAATTCATGTAGAAATATTACCCTAAATGCATTTATTGCACGATGAAATACACGTTATTGTGCACAATTTATCAAACTCTCAGAACCAAGAACTATAAAACTCCTTGGCTAATTGTAGCCATAACATACAGACATCTTATATGTCTTTTAAATTAGCCTTGGAGCTTCCCCTTTTCCACCTATTCAGTACAATCACAAAAACCCTTCGTAAAAAAAACAAGCCCTCCTTAGTTACTGTTGTTATGTCAGACAAGCCATGCCGCAATGAGTTCATTTTAAGATGAAAGTGAAAAAGCAAATGTGGAAATTACTATTGCTATTTAGGTATGACATGGTAATAACTCGTAGGACACAGGAAATGCATTTGCAAATGGACTTTGATTTTCATTTGAAATTTGCTAGTCACTGCGAGTTCGCGAAATCGAAAACGCAAACGGTAATGCAAGATTTGCAATTGAGTATGGATTATGTCACAATTGATGCGTCCACATACGGAAAAAACAATTGCAAATACAATTTGCGATTCTTTTTGAATATCGTCCGAAATGTCCTTCTATACAGTTTGTATCCACTTAAATAAAAAAAGGAACAATAATGTTTCAACAGTTTATTCAGTAATCAAATAACCCATTGTTTATGCCAGCGCATGGAAGGAGTCTCCACTGTTGGACGTCTTCATGACAAAGGAACTTCTGGTATGTGGTTTGAAACTGGTAATAAAACAATGAATGTCCTTTTTTTTTTTTTTTTTTTTTTTAATGCCAGCTTCTACGGCTACGGTTATGGTGACAGCCAGGTAACGTTTAAAAAAAACTATATCAAAAACTACATTGAAAACTGATTTTTTTAAAACGCAGAGTAAATTTGGATTTTCTTGATTTGAAAAGTTTTTTGACAAAATTATCAACAGAATAAAAAGTTTCTCAAAGGGGTAGAAGTATTACAGAGTATTACAGTACAGCAAAATATGATGAACGGACATTGGATGAAAATTTTTCTACGATTGATGTTAACCTTGGAGAGCATTTTTTTGTATGAGAGGAACTTTAGAACATGAAGACAGGAAAGACAGGAAAGTTTTGCATAATGCCACATGATGAATATTACATTATTTTTAAATCACAGCATGCCATGGAACGTTTTAATGCCTACATATATATAGGGGATGCGTCATCGATGATGGTTATGGTTTGTTTATCAATGACGTAATTATCATGTGTGAAAGCCTGGGAAAGAAATCACCCAATGATGATGGTGGTGGTTTTTTTAAACAAAGAAAAAAATCTAAATAAATGAATATACCAGCACACATGAAAAAGCGTGAGGTATGGGACATCAGAGGGAAGCATAATTAGACGCTATTGTCCGAAGCGAGGAGGGGGAGGAGGTCTCTAATTGAGGAAAATCGCTTACCCATGATGCACCGGGGGCTACGAGTGATCAAAGGTATTGCTTGTGTGTGAGAAGGCGCACAGGCCGCGAAAATGAGGAGGGTCCGTGTCATTAAATCAACTAATTAGTGACCCCCTTCTTTATCCTGCCAATTTAATACCCCCCCTTCTCTTTTTCCTCTCTAAAGCTCTTTACTGTGCTCTTTCTACCACACAAGACACATCCATTGGGGGATTTTTAGCATTTCAAAAGTGTATCCAAGCTTTCCGGAGTGGCGAAAAAACAAAACGGTCACCAAGGCGAAAGAAGCTGATCTCGTCAAGAAATAGAATGAGGGATGGCGGAGGAAAAGGAAGAGGACAAAAAGGAGGAGGAGGAGAAGAAAAAGAAAGGGATCAGCTGGCATCTTAAAGGGTTTTTTTTGGTCTTCCCAGCAAGAGAGAGAAAAAAAAAAAAAAAAAGATCGAATCTCTTTAGTGGACAGGAACAAAAATGAGAACGACAAGCATAAGTGGTCCAGAAAGATGTTTGGAGCGCAAAAAAAAGGTTATTGAAACGATGAGAATGATTATACAGGATCACAGACCATAAAACAATGTATAATAATAAGGCAAATAGGCAGTAGGTATTGCATGTGTCGTGTTTTTGCAGTGCTTTTGTGCTTACAATGGAGATGTGACACATAAAAGCCATACTTCTGGGCCTTTTTACTTGTGTTTTTTTGGATAGGGTTGTGTCCGTCTTTCAGTCCCTAGGGGACCTATTGTGCTACCCCAAGTCCTTCATGGACGGCCCCTCCTCATTCTCCGAGCTGAACAATTACCCCGTTGAGGCGACACAATGCATGAAGCCCACCGCAGCCCCCACAGGGCTTTTCTCTGTTTTAGCCTCTTTATCTGTATTTTTAAAAAAAAGTGCTATGCTGATCAGCAACAAAAAGGCAAGTCTTAAAAAATAGGCAAAATAAAGGGGTGAAAAGAGAAGAAAGTGTTAAAAGGAGGGGGTATTCGGAGTGTGGAGTTTTCACTTATTTTTGCTCATTCCCTCACCCCAACCACAAAAATAAGCCATTATTTAACACCAGGTTTGAGCTGACAGTGGAGGGCGGGGCAGGGGAAAAGAGAGGAGGGGCATTCATCATGCTGGGGAACACATTGAACAAAAAAAAAAAATCCTCAGGAAAACGAAAACACATGACGTAATACCCTTCAGGAGCGCCATTCGGCAAAATCAATAAAGATTACCTTCACGCCGTGCAAGAATAAACAGGAGCTCCTTTGCATGTTACTTACATATTAAACTTCGAAAAAACACCTAGTAGTGGCTTCAATTTGGCTATTTTTCAGCAAGGAACAATTTTGCTGCCACTATGAATTAAATAAAGAGGCATTTTAATGTGCTTGTGATTGAACAGTGAGAATTTTATAGGGCAGGGTTGCCAGATTGGGTGTTTACAGAATCAATCACGTTCCACAAGCTGGGAATTCTAGAAAAAAAAAAATTTATATATTAATTCTGCTCTAAATGATGCAAGCGACTGCAAGTTCCAAAAAAAAAAGTAATGGAAAATCTCTATTTTTTGTTTTTTGTATATATAACTTTCAGGTAACGTGGTCCCTTTGTCAGCAAACATGTCCAACAGCCGTCTACCGTCTAAAAGTCTTTCCCTGTAGGTCCTCACCAAACACGAATGTATCGTAATAAAACAAAGCTCTGCCTAGAGGTTGTTTAAAAAAAAAATCCAATTTTTTAAGTCCATGTATGTAAATGCACAGATCTCTGAACAGCTAATCAGATTGCAGCCTGCAGGATTCTGAAGCTTGTGGCCAGAGAAGTGTGCAAAACCTACAGGGAGCTTTAGAGGCTGATATGTGGGTTTCCCCCAAGTCACTGCTCATTCCACAGCACAGACCATGGAAAATACCTCCTTAAGCAAAGGGACGTCCGTGTAATTCTTGTCTAAACGAGCTCTAAAATAATCCCCCATTCCGGCCTTCCATGAGCTTGATCATAGCCTTTATGTCTCTGATGTCTCAGATGTTTCATGGCTTTACAGTTAATTCTGACTGGCACAACTGGATGCATTAACCAAGCCTTGACCATTACATCCCAGATTGATGTCAGTAAAGCTGATTCGAGAATATCCGTTGTGATATAAACTTGACTTGACTTAGGCACGTTTACACCCCTTTAAGGCTTTAAATTACTGCAAGCAAATAAAGGTAGCGGACACTGCAGTGCCGTCGCTAGTGATGGTGCTGGTGGTCATGCAAGAGTTTTCCTCGAGAATGCCCAAAGATTCCTGAGCAAGACCGTGACTGCGGTGTAGACCATCACGCTTCACTGCGCGTCATTCCAAGAGTGATTATGTTCTTATCAGCGGTAAGGAGAGTCGGCAAATTGCGAACTGTTGAGAATAAACCGATTTGCCCATTAATCCACTTAAAGAGCTTCTTAAAAGCAGAAGGATCCCGGTGCATGAAAATGGACGGTAGTGAAGTCAAGAAGATGAAGAAATATTAATTGAACGGGGGTTAAATATCCTCAGTGGAAAATGCAGTGGATTTGCTAAATCAGCATTCTTTCTCTCGCTCGTTTCATATAGACTGGGGCAAATAATATCTGCTGTTTACAAGGTGACCTTTCGTTCCTCGCAGGTATGAAGAGGATCAGGATTACTAATCCCCAATTTACACAATGCAATACCCTCCCGACCTAAAAAATAAAATAAAAACACTTCCTGAAGGACTGGAGCAAGATCCGAGAACAATAATGACTGTTATTTTCCTACCAGGATTACTACCTTGTGGACATTTCCCTCAAGTACACCGTGTGCTGTTTAGATAAAACTGCACTGTATGCCTAGCAGCAAAAAGGCCAAGGCCTTTGCCTCATCATTGACAGATGGACAAGGAACAAGGGGGAATCCTGAAGAAAAAATATATAGTACACCTGTGAGAACATTTATCATTAATCGTGCTCTGGTCCCTGCTGTGCCCTGGCACACCCTCGTAATTTATTATCCACACTTAAGTCTTCATCCATCCAAACCCCCGACTGCTCCACACCGCAGGGGTTCGGTGAAATTAATAGGGCTACAGGAAACATTTTTCAATTCTTTCCTTGTGTTTTTTCTCTTACACAAGCTGTACGCTTCCACCTTCTTGAGAAAATGAGTCTGTGGAACGAGAAAGATTTAGAGATCCACTCGATGTCAGTCACGAAGAACAAACTACCATCCGTTACACCAGAAGCTTATCTGCGACAGCTCGAAAGACGGCGATACCGACTGACCTAAAGACGCCGATGACGACAAACGCAGAAGCTTTGTCCTGTACTGGTCATATTAATGAGCTTCAATCTCTGATTTTTCAAACAGACAATCAAGTCACATGGCTGGTCCCGTATATACAGCGATCAGCCATAACATTAGAACCAACAGCCTGATATTGTTTAATTTCCCTTGTGCTTTTTTAACAACTGAGTCATCTAAAGCCTGGACTCCCCCAAGAACTCTGAAGGTGTGCTGGCACCAAGATTTTAAGTCGTTTAAGCTGCAATGTAGATTCAACTTTTGTTACAGATACTTGATCGAACGAAGGATATATATATGTGTGTGTGTCTTTATTCCTTTATGTTTATTATTAGTGAAACCAAACTTAACATGGAGCATGAAGACAAAATATTCTTGTAAATGTTTAAATGTAATTATGGTGGTTTCTAAATGATAAAAATCATTGGGACACCAATGTTATGGTATGTTTCCACACAGACGGTTTTAATTGCCGGATGTGTGCATCATGGCGGAATTTGGTGCTGATTTGAGACTTGGCGAATCAGTAAAAACAAATGTTCAGTAATAAAATTATTTTTCTTTATATCTTAGCAAAGAAAGAACTTGCGTTGCATAATGTCATAGCTAATCGGTGTATCTATTGTCTTAGAGAAAGGTTGGAGAAGTCAAATGTGTCTTAAACTGAGGCACAAGAAGTTGCTTAACTTTTGTTAGAGGACATCATTCACTGATAAGAGCCATTTAGTGAATGACAGCAGAGTGAATCAGCAGGTTAAAACACACACACTTATCAAATGTAGGTATCATTTAACAACTTCTCATCTGACCAGCATGTCTTTACAAGCCTAAGATATAACTGCAGCAAAACAGTTGTTCCTTTTTACCCTCTGAATTTCAGCAAACAAGTTCACTATGATTCATTTCTTTCAGAAGTAAGGTAATGTAGATAGACATGTGAATACCTATGGTTTGCTCTCCACCCGTTTACTATTAACTCAGCTGGAGCCTTATAATAATAAGGTCATGTTATTTGCAGAGATGGAATCTGTGAATCCTGCTATAATCTCCATCTATATTTTAGGCTTACACAATAAAAAAAAACTTTCTTTCAGCTTCTTCCATTAGGGGTCGCCACAGCGGATCCTCCGTACGTTTGATTTGGCACATGTTTTACGCTGGATGCCCTTCCTAACGCAACCCTCCCCAATTTATCCGGGCTTGGGACCGGCACTGAGAGTGGCTGGGGTTGGTTCCCTGACCAGGGATCGAATCCGGGTCGCAGCGGTGAGAGCGCTGCATCTTAACCACTAGACCACCAGGGGACCTTTTTTAGGCTTACACCATGTTTCTGTGAAAAATAATAATTTCTTTATGTCAAATTTCATTACAGCTTAAAACCATCCTATGTTATTCCAGCCAGATGTTAAATCATCCATACAACAATCTACACAAATGATTAATAAACCATTCAGGCAAACAACCAACTAACCATCTGTCCATCGTACCAAATATCAATCCATGCAACTAACTGTTCATACATCCAGCCATCTATCCAACCATCTATTTATCTATTTATCCATCCAGCCATTCACTGATGTAGTCAACCAGCTATCACTTCAACCAATTAAACATTCATCTAATCATACATCCAGCCTACTAACCATTCATCCATCTATTCATCTGAACATCCATCGAACCACTTACTGATCCAACCATCGATCAAACACTCATCGATCCAACCAACAAACCATCCATCCATCCATCCATCCATTCACCCAACCATCCATCAATCCAGTTTTCTTACATCTGAACATATATCTAACCATCTATCACCTATTGATCTAGCAAACCGTCTATCCAACCATCCATTTATGCATCCAACTAAACATCCACCCAACCACTCTCTGATAAATCCAACCACTCATCCATCCATCCATCCATCCATCCATCCATCCATCTATCCAACAAGCCATTCATGTATCCATCTGAACACCCATCCAACCACTCAACGCTCCTTACCAACCAATTATCCATCAATCCACCCCACCAACCTTCTATCCATCCATTCATTTATTTATCCATCTGTCCATCCATATAACCTCTCACTGATCCATCCATCCATCTATCCATTCATCCAAAAATTATATCATCTATCTGATCATCCATCCAAACACTCACTGATCCAGCAAACCACTCATTAATCAAACAATCCATCCATTCATCCAACCATCTATCCATCTACCTGAACATCCACTTAATCTGTCCAACCACTCACTGATACAACAATCGATCCAAACAACTAGTCACTGATCCATCCAAACATCCATCCAACATCTCATCTATCCATCCAACCATGCATACAACCACCCATCCATCCATCCATCCATCCATCCATCCATCAATGGAATCACCTAACCAAACAAACAACTACTCATCAATTTATCTTTCCAAAAAAATCCAGCATCCTTTATTTTCACTATATAAGGAATATAATAATTCATACAATATTTATAGGAATAAATTCCACTGATTGAGGTTACTATAGAAATGACAGTCTTTTAAGACAAATGTATTTAAATTAAGCCTGTGATTTGTTGTAGATAAATAATCAACACCTTTCACACTGATCTCATTCGTGATTTCCACAGCGATGTGGCATTTATTTATTTTTTTCTCCAACGCCGCTTTGATATGGAGTCGCCTGCGGGCTCGCTGTGACAGCACCTGCAATGCTGTTTCCAAACACTTGCTGTCCTTGACAGCTCTGTCTCGCAGCTGTCTGATAACACGTCCACGGCGTCGGGGTATAATTAGAGAGTGCTGCGCGATGTGGAAACGCCGCTGGAGCAGAATCGCTCCCACGTCCCCGAGGATGAGAAGTCTTGCCATGACGTTTGAACTGTGACCCCGTGACCTCTTTCCCTGCAGGAGCTTGTTAAAGTGTTACGCTGTTTCCTCCATCGTGCGCCTCCCAAGCTGCAAGTACTCGCGGGGGAGATGCCGGGGCATTCGCTACCTCCATCGCATCAATTCACTGGAACGCGACGTGAATGCAAAAATACCGACTCCAGATTCTTTGTTTAAAAAAAAAAAGAAAGAGAGAGGGGAAAAAAAAGAGCGATTGCTCAAGACAGAACTTGACAGCTGTTTGAGACAGAACATCACAGCTCGGAGCTTTCATCTCGGCTCTGATTCCCTCCATTTATCACCCCTCACGCTCAAACTATGTTGATTGTCTGTCTGTTTTTTTTTTAAGGCACACACAAGCGATCAAACCAGCTTAGTAATGTAGTCAAAATTTACAACAATCTTCTTCTATCAGAAATTCCCTTCTTTTCTGGTGTAAAAAAAAAAAAAACGCTCCCAAACCAGTTATAACCACACAATCAGCACAAAGTTAACAAAACTACGCAAACAATCTCAAGTCTTAACTTGAAACCAACTACTTCAGAGTTAAAGGCGATTACAAAAACATTGAGCCAGCGGTAAATAAGGCGAGATTGCAAAATCGGGATTAGGACTAAATCTCAGGTTTCGAAACCTCTACAATGAGAATTCTTTATACGTATTAATGAGTATTAAAAGGTCATTAGTTTGAATCCCAGCCACATCAAGCTGCAACTCCTGGGCCCCTGAGCAAGGCCCTTATAATTCATAGCTGCTAAGGTTTTATAAATGAAAAAATATAAGGGCATCTGCCAAATGCCATTAATGTAAATGTCTCTTTGGAAAAAAAATTTTACGCTGACTGCACCCCAGGCCTTCTCACCTCACCTACATCAGAATCTGACTTTACAAACACCCTTGTGGAAGAATGAACCTCACACATCTCCACAAGAACACTCCAAAATATAGAACGTCCCCCCAGAAGAGTGGAGGTTACTATAACAACAAATGGGGACTAAATGTGCTCCACATGAAGAGCTTGTAGATCCATGAGGTTCCTGTTGAGGGTTCAACTAAAAAAACCATGAAGATGGATTTGGACTGTAATTAATATAAACAGACTGCTACAATGGCTTAGGGCTTACAACTGCTATGAACAGTTTTGTAATCAAGTGTCTGTCAGTAAACATTTGACAACATGACCAATGTTAAAACTACAATGAATGGACATTGTGATAATGAGGATTCCATTCTCTTCTCAAAGATTTTTCTTTATAAAGTCTCAGGGAGATTTTTTTTTCAACAGCTGCTATCAATATGAAGTAGTACACGGTAGTTTGTTAATAATGTAACAAACTACGGTACATAATTTGGCAAAACAGAGCAATTTAGGTTTGAAGGTGGTTTGAAGGCTCATAAACTGCTACTTTTGCTACGCCGTGCAAAGCTTTAAATATTTTTTACAATTCAGTCGTATCGTCATCGTAAGATCGGAAAATGCAAGTCGAACCATCGTAACTGAGGGACCATTGGTAGTCGCAATCTATTTGATTTTATAAAGTTGCTTCGGGACATTGTTCTTTGTTCAAACTGTTATACAAATAAGAAAATTGAATTAATACAAACCCAATAAAGTGGAACTGCTGAAGGAAGCCGCTGTTAAACCAGTGCGAATAAAGAAAGCAACAGTGCTGCGGTGTGCGGAAATGCGAATAAATACGTCACACCCCGAGAACACGTTGGCAGCAGGTCATTCTCTTAATAACGCCTAAACAAACGAACTCCAGCAGGAGACTTTTACACTTTCACATAAGCGTCACATAGTTTATATGCTAAAAGAGAAACAGAGTCTGGGTCATGGCGTATCGCGTACAGGGTTACACGTTACTGAACGCTGGAAAACGTAGTCACCGAAGCAACACTTAGTTGTTACAAATCAGTTTTGCATTTCTTGGAGATCACCAGAACAAGACAGACGGGTCCTGCAGAGTAATGCTTATACAGAACAGGGCTGCTGATGCACTTTATGAGAGATTTCATTCCTATAGAGATAATGGACAGTTAGGAAAGTGGCTGTTTCAAGATTCGCCACCAAAATGATGTTCAGGTCTAAAGAAAACTCCTACGCTCTGCTCTACAAGTATGGATAACAATGAACTTGAGGTAAAAGTGACTCGTCACATGTACATTACACATTGAAATTCTTTCTTCTCATAGCTCAGCGATGTTAGGGTAGCAAGAAAGGGTGGGGTTAGTGATTATACATGTGCACAAGGGCCCCAAGAGTGGCAGCTTGGCGATACTGGCGCTTGAACCTCCAAACAGTGAGACAGAGCTTAATTTACTGGGCTACCACTTTCCTGTGTGAGGTAACCCTAAAACGGAGTGGTTTTCCAATCTGTTAGCATTTCTTATCATTTCTGTAACCTCTATTTGTGCTGTAATGGTAACATGAGTTTGTCTATTGGTTTATTCTACTTGAGTGTTGATCCATGATCTGAGGTTATAGAAATTCCTCATCCTGAGAATGCCATTTTACACAATTCAAAGTTATTGTATAATGTGCGACCCCAATCTATATTATAATATACAGACAGACGTTTGAGGAAACCTGACCATAAGATTTGTGTGCATTTTGATCATCCCATTTCACATTTAGTCCCTATTTCCTGTTATAATAACTTTTAAACACACTTCTGGGAAAATGTTCCACCAGATTTTTTTGTAGATTCATGTGAGATTCATTGAGCCACAAGTGTGTTAGTAAAGTCAGGTACTGATGAGGGGAGGAGGCCTGGGGTGAAGTCAGTGTGAGAAATTTTCAATCGACCAAATCTATAAACATCGTATACAAGTGTGTGCTTCCAACTTTGTGGTAAGTCAAGTCAAGTCAAGTCAAGTTTATTTCTATAGCGCTTTTCACAACAGACATTGTCTCAAAGCAGCTTTACAGAAATCAACAGTTAAGGTGAATGGTGTGCATTTATCCCTGATGAGCAGCCGTGGCGACTGTGGCAAGGAAAAACTCCCTTAGATGTTATGAGGAAGAAACCTTGAGAGGAACCAGACTCAAAAGGGGAACCCATCCTCATTTGGGTGACATCAAGAGTTTGAACATAAATCTTTCAACAATACAAAACACTGGAGAGTGAGAACTAAATGGAGTGTGTGATTATAAAGGATGTTCTTTCTACAGTATTTTACTGTAGAATTTAAGTTATTTATGGTTATTAAACTAGGAGATACTGAGCAATTCAATTGGTAACAGTTTGGGAAAGAACCACATGTGGCTAAAAAAGTCAGGTGTCTTAATACTTTTAATACTTTTTTGTTTGTGTATTAATGAAGTAATAAAGCAGTGTTGTGTTTGCAGTTGTTTGATGTCTATAAGCGAAGAGCATTCTTTTGAACGATTGAAACAAAAGATCAAGAGCTTAAAGAATGGACACATTTTTACAGCCTTCTTTGCTCAGATCTAAAGAACATGGCAGTATAAAAACATGATATAAAACGTTTCTCATCAGGATATTTCGATGTGCAAACTGAGCATCCGCCAAGCAAGTATGAGAAAATGTAACCACGCTGCTGAAGTTTTTATTATTAAATTTTTTTTACATCAACAAAAAAAACACAAGTGAATTCCCAACTATTGGTCTCGAGGTCCAAAACCTAATAAATATTCTCACAATATTCCCAGAAGACTATACCATTTTTTTTCCTCCTCCGTTATTAAAAAAGTTTTCACTAGAACCCTACAGTGTTTTAATGCTCTCTCGTTTCAAACCTGCACTCATCCGCCAAAGAACCTGGACAATCACTTCTCCTTTTCCTAAAAAAACCAATAGACAAACAACTGTGAGAGGAAAAAAAAAGATCTCATGAGGTGGAAAAACTTTTAGAAGAACCTATACATTTCTATGTATGACCCTACGACAGTTTAATTTTCTATTTCTAAAAGTTTTGAACATTTTAAACAAATTGGAAAGTAAATCCAGGAAGTAAACGCATTGGGCAGAAGAGAGATAAATAGAGGATTTGAGATCTTTAGAGAACCTTCGAACTGTGTTTCAGTTTCATTTGAAAACCTGAGAGGAGCTGAAGAAACCTCAGGAAAACGCTTCAGCTCCAGACACACGAATAAATACACAATAAACAAACCAGGATATACTGTACATGCTTGGAAATAAAGGTTGAAAAGTTTTTTGAAGGTTCCAGGTAGAACCCCAAAACAACAAGCAAATAAACAAACCACGGACGTGTGTACTTGGAATGATTTTCCAGACGGAATTTAAAATCCAGACATTTTTTTAAAGGGTTCAGGAAATGTATAAAGCTCTGCAGAACCTCACAACAGAGTTGTGCAAAGATCAGAACACACACATTTCAGATACACACTCAGTGGATACTAATGTTTCAAATGCAATGATTCAGGAAAAAACAAATAAACAAACATTCCTGAAAAGGCAGGAGGTGACGTGAGGGAGGATTTTCTAGCGTTGTTCAACTGATCAGTTGATTGATTAATTAATTGATTACTGATTTATTACATTAATGGATTCATTATGACTAACAATTATGCGACATTTCAATAGTGGTGAAACTGCAGAAAATTATCATGGATAAACTTAATCCAGATACACGCTCGCAAACATTCAAACATCACACTCACACACACACACACACACACACACACACACACACACACACACACACACACACACCTACCTGCGCAGGTGTGCACAATTAAGAGCGCAAACCCGAGAGCGCGCGCCGTCATCTCTCCTCCGCGAGCAGCACGCCGTATGTGTGTTTTTGTTTGTTTGTTTGTTCTTGTGTGTGTGTGTTGTAAAGTAATCCAGTGGTTAATTAGCAGCAGATCAATTTTTGCTCCTTCATCCTTTTTATTTCTCTTTTCTTTTATTCTTATTTTAAAAAAGCAGACAGTTTCCGAAGTTTGGAGAAAAAGCGCGAGCTCTAAATTAATCCGGTTTCCATTGATTGCCGGAAAGAAAAAAAAAGAAAAAAAGAAAAAAAAAGAAAGTGTGTGGGTTTTTTTTGCGTAAAAGGAAAACCAAAATGCATGTGTTAGAACATCCTAATAAAGTGCAAGAAAAAGAGGTGTTAATCCGAATCCTGGTCCTTTTGCTTGGAGATGAAGAAGAAGAAGAATCATCATCATGTTCATTATCTTCATCATGATGGTCATCTCATGTCCACACTCTCAGCAGAGGAAAGTGTGACAGATGAGAGAGCAGTATGGATCCATCATCCCAAAGCAGTGGAGATCCTCACTTTTACACTCCCTCAAACCAATAAAAAGCATTAAAAATAACACCAGAAGAAAAAAGCAGTCTCAGATGCAGGAGAACTTTCCTCCTTTTCACTTTTCCGTCTCTCTCTCTCTCTCTCTCTCTGTTCCTGGAAGTGAAATCCGGAGCGGTGTGTTTCTTTCCTCCTGGTTCTCCTCCGGGCAGCGCTGCACTTCAAACAACGCGACTTCATTCAAACTGCATGAATGGTGCAGGAAATGGTATGATCCATTCTGCCTCATGCTCCTCCCCACTCCAGCAATGGAATGTTCCACGGCATGCTTTTAACCCTTCCCATGCATTCCTTTCTCTCACTTTATACACACACACACACACACACACACACACGTCTGCAATGTCACACTCATACCTGTGTGCAGTGCTACATTTTTAGATTTTGTGACGTCATAATTCATTTTTTCCCTACTTGAAAGAACTTGGCGTGGGGGGTGATGGTGTGTGGGTGCGGGGTAGGTAGGTAGGTAGGTAGGTAGGTAGGTAGGTAGGTAGGTAGGTAGGTAGGTAGGTAGATAATAATAAAAATGAATTAGATCTGTAATATGGATCTAATGTTTTTACTAATTAATAGAAATATATTAAAACAAGCATATCTATTACAATTAAATAAATAAATATGGACGATTGATAATACTGACATTGGTTGGAAATAGCAGGGTTATGACAGTGTTTAAAATGATACAAATAATGACAATGTTATTGTCATTATTTTTATCTTTTACACAAGCTATATTAATATTACTATTAATTAATTTGACTATATTACATACAAGAATCCTTTATCAAATTGACAGTTCTATATGTTCTGCTTCTAAATCAAGTAGGATTACGATGCAATATGATTAATATTTATTGACATAATAATATGGTTATTATACCCTTATTATTTATTATATGCACAAGCAATAGTTTTATTGCAAATCACTCATGTAAGTAATAATGTTCTTTTTTCTGTATAGTGTAAAGAAATACTCTATTAATACGGTGTATCTGCATAAAAACGCCAAATATTCCTCAAATTATCTCCCTGAAAAACACACGTCTGTCTCTATATTTGTTCATTATCTCATTGGTCATCAGTAAATGCTCCTGTCTGAAACGTATCACATCTGAACGTTCACATACTTCTCATTACATACGTATGAACCGCATACAGTAGAACAACAATCATTTCACTGCTGTAACAGAACAATGTTTTCAGTGTGACAGAAAGCGGTGAGTGATTTAGGACGGAGCCGAGCAGATGATTAAGACTCTGGTTAATTAGAGGAATCCCTGAGGTACTGGAAACATATATTAATAAGTAATCTTCATTTAAGACCCTGTAGATTTCAGAGAAATGGTAAATCAGTGTGTGTGTGTGCGTGTGTGTTGGTGTATGAAATAAAAATATAGTTATAAAGTTATAATATAATAAAATAAATAAAATATGATAAAGTTCTTTTCTTTTCCTATTATATGTCTTGCATATCCATTGCCTGTCCTTAGTGTGTGTGTGTGTGTGTGTGTGTGTGTGTGTGTGTGTGTGTGTGTGTGTGTGTGTGTGTGTGTGTGTCTGTGTGACTGCAGCGCCGCCTGCTGGTCAACACCTCACACTGACACCCATCTGCTAGATCGTGTGTTACATTGCTGTAACACTTTAACACTTTTTTCCTACACTGGCACTTTGCATTTTTTTACTCTTTTTTTTCTTATATTTATTGTATTCGTTTGTTTGTTTTCTCCAAACTTGTCTGTATTTATTCTTTCATAATACTGTAGGTAAAAAAAATCATGCAAAAGAGAAAGAAAGGATAAACAAAGCTGGAAAGAGAGAGAGAGAGGTATAGATAGTACCTTTATGGATAGATGTACGGATAGAGACAGACAGACAGACAGACAGACAGACAGACAGACAGACAGACAGACAGACAGACAGACAGACAGACAGACAGACAGACAGAGAGTGAGAGGACACAAATAGAAAATAAGATTGAATCTTTGAATCTTCTAAAGACAGAGGGAGACTGATAGATATGGAAGGACAAAGAGAAAATTATGAATATGGTGAGGCAGAGAGACAATGATAAAAATTAAGAAACAAAGACACAGAAAGACGAATAAGATTGGAGAAATACTGAGGCACTGATAAAAATAGACAGAGAGACACAGCTAGGTATGGAGAGACAGAGAGACAGTGATAGATGTGGACAGACAGAGAGACACTGATAGGTATGGAAAAACAGAGCGGCGCTGATAGTTATGGAGAGACAGAGAGAAACTGAAAGGTATGGAGAGACAGAGAGACACTGATAGGTATGGAGACACAGAGGGACACTGATAGGTATGGAGACACAGAGGGACACTGATAGGTATGGAGAGACAGAGGGACACTGATAGCTATGGAAAGACAGAGAGACACTGACAGGTATGGAGAGACAGAGGGACACTGATAGGTATGGAGAGACAGAGAGACACTGATATGTATGGAGAAACAAAGAGACAGTGATAGGTATGGAGAGACAGAGAGACACTGATAGGTATGGAGAGACAAAGAGACAGTGATAGGTATGGAGGGACAAAGAAACACTGATGGGTATGGAGAAAAAGAGACACTGATAGGTATGGAGAGACAGAGACACTGATAGGTATGGAGAGACAAAGAGACAGTGAAAGGTATGGAGAGACAGAGAGACACTGATAGGTATGGAGAAACAAAGAGACAGTGATAGGTATGGAGGGACAAAGAAACACTGATAGGTATGGAGAAAAAGAGACACTGATAGGTATGGAGAGACAGAGACACTGATAGGTATGGAGAGACAGAGAGACACTGATAGGTATGGAGAGACAGAGAGACACTGATAGGTATGGAGAGACAGAGAGACACTGATAGGTATGGAGAAACAGAGACAGTGATAGGTATGGCGAGACAGAGAGACACTGATAGGTATGGAGAGACAGAGAGACACTGATAGGTATGGAGAGACAGAGAGACACTGATAGGTATGGAGAAACAGAGACAGTGATAGGTATGGAGAGACAGAGAGACACTGATAGGTATGGAGAAACAGAGACACTGATAGATATGGAGAAACAGAAAGACACTGATATGTATGGAGAGACAGAGACACTGATAGTTATGGAGAAACAGAAAGACACTGATAGGTATGGAGAAACAGAAAGACACTGATAGGTATGGAAAGACAGAGAGACAGTGATGGGTATGAAGAGACAGAGAGACAGTGATGGGCATGGAGAGACAGAGAGACAGTGATGGATATGAAGAGACAGAGAGACAGTGATGGGTATGGAGAGACAGAGAGACAGTGAAAGGTATGGAGAGACAAAGAGATACTGATAGGTATGGAGAGACAGAGGGACACTGATAGGTATGGAGAAACAAAGAGACAGTAATAGGTATGGAGAGACAGAGAGACACTGATAGGTATGGAGAGACAGAGAGACACTGATAGGTATGGACAGACAGAGAGACACTGAAAGGTATGGACAGACAGAGAGACACTGAAATCCAGGTTGGTAAAGTTCTGTTCAGTTTGGACAGATTGTGGTTGTTGTTCATTCAGACGTGGAGATTACAAATCACCTTTCATTCACATGATTAGATTAAAGAGCTGAAAGGATACTCACTGTCGAGGATCTGCTGACGTGTGTGTGTTTGGCTGCAGGATGTGTGTAGGTTTAAAGGAAACCTGTGCTGTTTCCTGCATCGGTGTGTGCTGGAACTCTGAAGGGTGGCATGTTTAACCCACAAGGTAAAAACCAGAACGGCAAGAACCTGAGAGATGATCCTCATCATAACAGCTTTTAGAATAATATTAATAAATAATTCTAAAAAGCTATTATCATAACCAGGACGTCATGTGGATTAGGATCCTATGATTTTTATAATCCTTTAAAAATTATAAAAATCCAGCGTCGGCAACTTCCTAAACCTCTCCACACACCGTTTTGTGAATCTGCTCGGAAAACTCGCTCATTATGGTGTAATATCGAACCCCAGATGTGGCCCCCAATCAGTTTGTGTACGTCATACATTCAAATCGCCTTCCTATTCTCTCCTGAACTCTTTATTTTATCGCATTCAGGGTGAGTTTGGGAACATTTCCCTGTCTTTTTGTTACACTGTGTGTGGACAATATTCATGCAGACAGACTCCATGCTGTGACATCTCTTTCACTAGATGCCTACACCCCCCCATGCCCCCAAACCCTCAAAAACCAAAGGCCAGGAGGTGACATGGGGCAACGGGTGAGAAACCGGCAGTTACTTTGTAAAGCCGTGCAATTATGCACCCTGCTTCACCCAACAAAACAACACAGCCTCGAATAAAAACGTTCCCCCAGGACGATCCTCCCCTTCGAGAAGCAATCGATATCGTTTTCCAAAGATTCCATTCTAAATATCTTTCAGACTCCATGTGTGGACAAATTGTCAACGCATGGCATCAGGGTGATTAACACAACTCTCTGCTGACTTCCTCTGTGGGTACAAAGGGCTGATTTCTTTTGGGACGATTATGATTGGCCGATAAAATGATTCATATTCAACAAATATGGAAAAGAAAAAATGTAGATAATAATTACAAACACAAAGGGTGGTTTAAATACTCTGGCTGTAAAGAAGAAAAATATACAAATAAATAAATAAATACCAATACACTCACACTACCAGTCAAACTCATGCCATCCTCTAATCAGAGTCACAAGGTAGTGACCTTGAATGGTTTTCAGTTCACAGATGTGCCTCTTCCAGGGTTCATTTGTGACATTTCTTGCCTTCTTGATGTGCTTTAGACCATCAGTTGTCTTGTGCAAAGGAAACGCTGAGTACAGAGTCAATAGCCTTATTAATGCCACTACAACTACTGTACAAATGCATATTATAGCAAGAAACAATCAGTTCTTAAGAGAAAAGACTAGAGAGTAAAGGAAAGCAGCCAACAAGTACTTAACACCTCTGGAAACTTATTTTTTAGAAAACCATCGAATCAAAAATCGAAAAAAATATGCTGTTAATTAACACGCTTTTGTTTGAACACATAATTCCGTATTTGTCCGGTCATAATTTCAACATCTTCAGTCTTAATATACAACATTGAAAACTATAAAAAATAAAGAAAACCCAGTAAATGAGTAGGTGTGTCCACACATTTGATTGGTAGTGTATGTCTAAATGATTTGCCAAACAAAATAAAACAATTTCAGATATACAATAATTGCACTCTTCTTTTTATTACACATGAACTGTATGTGGATGAAGCCAATCAGCTGTGATTTTCCCAATGTTTTTATGACACACTGACATATCGCCACATAAAAAAGTATAAAAATGGCAACTGTAACGCTAAGCTGAAAAAAAAGTAGTAATAATATGACAGGAAAAAAGCGTCTTACCAACGCAACACTAAGTTATCCAGTAATGCAGCTCAGCCACTGCGTCGCCTCATTTACTAGAGACACACACACTGTATCTTCCTTTATTTATAGGTCAACATCACTTTTCTGATTGGGTGGTTTTGTTCTTATTGAGTGGTCTTAGCTGTATTAACCTTCATGCCCAAAAAAATAAGGCAACTGAGTTTAACCAAATGTTCATAAAATTGTTCTGGAATTGAATTAAATAAGTGATTTAACAAATTCAGTAACTTACTCATTGCACTAAATGCAGTAGCAATATATATATATATATATATATATATATATATATAGCTACAAGGGTGTTAGTACTGTCAGGTACTAATGGGGGTGAGGTGAGGAGGGCTGGGGTGCAGTTCCAATTCATCCCAATAGGATTAAGGTCAGAGCACTAAAACAGGCCATTCAAGATCTTCCACTCCAACCCATATAAACTATATCTACATGGAACTCATGCTGGAACAGTTATGGGTTGAGTAAAGGGAAATCAGGTGTCCCAATACTTTTGTGTAAATGCTATCAATGATTTTGTGCTCAGAAGGGTTTGAAGACCTTCATGGACACACAGCAGCCCTCAGGGTGGGACTTGATGAAAGCTTAAACACCCCAGGAAGTCATAAATCAAAGGCATGTCACTGTGTTTGATTAGTGATGAGAGACGGCAAGTCATTTTTATGTCCATGAGGATGAAATAGAGCAGAATATGCAAATGAAATGACCTGCTCGTTTATTATTTTTTTTTACAGGCTTTGTCAAGCAATCATCAAAGTTTGTCATGACAGAATTTTTACCTCTCTGATTCACTCTGTCTCGAGTGAGTATTTGCAGTCGAAGTCAAATGCTTGGGAACACAGACACATTCCAGCGCTATGCAAGCGTTAAATTAATAGCTTATACTAAACGCAGTCGTTTTACATTACACTTCTGTTCAACCAAATTTTACATAATAACAATAACTCAAATCTGGCCACACAGAGAGTGAACCCGAGAGAGAACATTATAAATCCGATGAGTCATCAGTCGAATCAAAGTAGAATTGACATCAATCTAATTCATGTGATACACTAGTTATATCAAAAATGCACAAATAATTTTTCGGACTAAAACCAAACACTTTAACATTATCACATAAGTATACCAAAACTTATATACAAATCGATTATCAATGCTAATTGCTAGTAAGACCAGATGCTGGTGTGAAATGACACCAAAGTATGCTAAGACAAACAGAGACCATTTTTTCCGGCATCCATGTTTTAGCTATGACTGGTTTAACCTTTGCATTTTGTTCATATTTTATAAAAGCAGTCTTATACAAAGTCAATAACAACATCAGTAAATCAGTTTAAGACACTAAGAAACTCCACAAGCCTTTGTGTCACGATTTAGACATGTGGATTCAGTTCACAATGCTAAACTGGTAGCTCTAAAGTTGTCTTAGCTGTTAGCTGTTTTAACCTGGTGGTCCCTGTAAAGAAACACTTTTGAAATAAGGAGGCTGTACAGAAACCTTACAACACAAAGAATGAGACTCTAAAATTACCTGGCATTCTCTCATGAACAGGTAAGCTGGCAGGGACTGGCAGGACCCCTGAAGTGCTCATCTGTCAACTCCCTACATCTTTCCAAGCAGAAAATCTGTGACGTGCCAAGCCGACTGAGAATCAGTCTCGCTCTCTCTGCGTGTCTGACTCTGACAAATCTGTTCTGCTGTTTGCACTGGGAAAAATATTTTTAGAGTCCAGCCCTCAGGCTTTACCTGAGCAAAGACAACATTCATCCACGTATGCTTATGAGTAAACCAATCATGTTTCATCTTACACGTTTCCTTTAGGTCCCTGCTCCCTATCAGACCTTACTTATGCCTCAGAAACCCAAAATTCTTCCAATCTCAAAACAATAAGCTCCTTTTCAACCATCCTTAAACTGCTGTCCTGCACCAACCAACATGGAGCTAACAGGGTTCCACTACATTTAGAAGCTGGAAAACCCCCATTCTTGTACAATCCTACAAAGCCTACAATCTCCTATTGCTGTCATATTAACTCTATTTTAAAAGTCTACATGCCCATTCTCTTGATTTCCTAGTGCTGACATCCAAAAGCCTGCAAGCTCTTCTGCCTCGCCAACCTGAAGGTAAAAAGCTCCTACTCCTTACATCCAGATGCCTATAAATCCATACTCTTGCTGTCCTAAAGCTTACAAGCTCTTGAATTTACAGGTCAAAATCTCCTGCTCATGCTATCCTGGTTTCTTCAATTCTTATGCCATCTTAAACCGTGGAAACCCCTGCCAAACTCCTACAATTTGTAATGTAGCATACCATTCTGGAGTGTGCAAGACCTTGATTCTGCTGTCTCGAAGCCTTCAAGTTCCTACCAGTGTAATCCTTAAGTCTGTAAGCACTTTTCCATGCCACTCTTAAGAGTCCAAACCTGTACTCCTACCAACCTAAAGCTTACAAACTCCAACTCCTGCCACTCTGTGCCTACAGACTCCTACCTCTCCCACTGGTAAGTCTACAAACTCCAACTCCTGCCACTCTGTGCCTACAGACTCCTAGTTTTTCCACTGGTAAGTCTACAAACTCCAACTCCTGCCACTCTGTGCCTACAGACACCTACCTCTCCCACTGGTAAGTCTACAAACTCCAACTCCTGCCACTCTGTGCCTACAGACTCCTAGCTCTCGCACTGGTAAGTCTACAAACTCCAACTCCTGCCACTCTGTGCCTACAGACACCTACCTCTTCCACTGGTAAGTCTACAGACTCCAACTCCTGCCACTCTGTGCCTACAGACTCCTACCTCTCGCACTGGTAAGTCTACAAACTCCAACTCCTGCCACTCTGAGCTTACAGACTCCTACCTCTTCCACTGGTAAGTCTAAAAACTCCTACTCCTGCCAAACTAAGGCTTATAAACTTCTACTCCTGCACCCGGAGGCCTACAAAGTCACACTGCTGCCACCATGAAGTCTACAACACTTACTCCTGCCACTCTGAAGCTCTCACTCCTGCCACTCATGCCTACAAAGTCCAACTCCTACATTTTACAAGCTCCTGCTTCTGTCATCCTGATGCATTCAAGCTTTTACCTGGACAAGAGAAACGCCTCTCTCTACTGAGTCTTGGTTTTGTCCACCTGTACAAGGGATGTAACGATACACAAATTTCCAGTTCGGTATGTACCTCGTTTTTTAAATCACGGCTCAGTTGGAATTCGGTACAGTAAGTGGGAGGAAATGCAAAAATTTAAATCTTGGTTCTTTAATGTGTTTATTATTATTAAAAGCAATAGGTTTAAATTTTTCTAACAATATTAAATAAAATGCCTGCTTGTTTAAAAAAAAATGCAATACACTTTTTAATTATGATTAAATTGAGAAATCGATTAAATAGACACAAATCAAATTGATTAAATAAAATGAATTAATATTTATTTAAATGTATTTATGTAAATGTAATTATATAACATTTTACTAAAGGTATGTTACCTTTTCTACTTATTTCAACATACTTTAACAGATGTCTGCATTAAATAAACACAAAAGATAGTAGTTGTTTATTTAATTTATTTCTTCATAAATCAATTTATTCTTTCCATCATTCATTCACTCCCTCGATATGTGGAATTGTCAGGAATTTCTCCTTTTAAAAGAACTTTTGAAGCTGTACGTAAAATGCATATCGCTATCCTGTCGTAAAAACGTTGGAGATGACAGGAAGTGGTGCGAAAATTAAACTATTTCTTTCACATGTGCAGTAAAAAAATCTTGTTTATTTTGTACGGATCAAGTACAGTAGCCACTCGAGGTGAAAACATTCTTGCAGTCCGCCACTTAATAACTTAGATTTTAAATATATTCCGCACAATAAACAACGAATGCATTCGGTACACATGCACCTTTACAGGACTTCCGTTAAGGTACACATGCACCTTAACGGAAGTCCTGTACAGAACTGTTACACCCCTAGTCTGTAGTAATTTAATTACAAAAACACTCACAATGAAAGACCCAAAATAATAGAGGGAAAGAGTAAAGCAAACGGTATAGAGGGCGCATTCTTCGCATTAACTACAAGCCGTGAGAAAAAGCCAACGGGGTCTTTGGAGGGTCCTGAACGGCAAGCTGAACAAATCTGGTTCTGTTTTGTCACTTAGTGAAGCCCTTCATGTGGAACACTGAGGAGTGACACACAGCAGGAGACTTGGGGAAACTCGGGGTGATGAAGAATGAAAGGAAGAAAGAAAGAAAGCTCAGAATTAAGCAGCCACAACATTGGCATGTGATTAAGGAAAAATAATAATACCATAATAATGTACAATACTGTTGCACGCTTTAGCGCTTTTTAAAACTATCATTAGTGGTCATTTTCAAGAGAACAGGCATCAAATATTGTATAAAATAGAATTAAACAATTGATACTAGTTGGTCTATCGGATGCCACGTTTCTTCTTGTTTCATTTTTTATTTAATTTTTTTTAAAGATATGTTTAATGGGAATGTACAGGTGTAAAATATATAAATACAATAAACATATCAACACATTCAATTTTTTCTATCTATTATAATAAAATTTACGAAACCACACTATAAAAACACATCATGTTTGTCATTTAAAAACATGGTTAACCAGGTAAAAATACAAAGATCAATGACAAATGTAATAAAATGTAATTACTAAAGTCGAGAAGTAAAAACAAGAAAAAATCTTATGAAGGAAAAAAAAAAATTATAATAAAAAGTAAATATGGAAATTGTTAGTCAATAGGGTCTAACCATGGTAAGATGGCAAGAAAAAGGGTCCAAATACATTAAAAGTTTGTGGGTATTTGTCTAATAGAACACAAATTTTTTTCAGGAGTACTATAGGACACTAGCAAATTATGTTTTCTTTCGGGGTATATTTCATTAAATATTATATATTGTTTGCTGCAGTGCTTGTAAATAAAATAAAATACTTTTCATGAAGTGAGCTAACATCACCCAGTAGTCTAAATTATTCTTTGATATTTCAGAGATTATTGCTATCACATACTTCCAAAAAGCTTCCAAGATTGGACAGCTCCAGAGCATCTGAAGAAGAGTCTTTACTGAAGAATTTCCATTTGGTGAGACTTTTTACTTTAACTTCACTACATTTCAATGTCAAATCTCTTACTTTTTACTCAACTACAGTACAGACCAAAAGTTTGGACACACCTTGTGTGCCCAAACTTTTGGTCTGTACTGGATATATATTATATATACAGTACAGACCAAAAGTTTATATATATATATATACAGTACAGACCAAAAGTTTATATATATATATATACAGTACAGACCAAAAGTTTGGACACACCTGCTCATTCAAAGAGTTTTCTTTATTTTCATGACTATGAAAATTGTAGAGTCACACTGAAGGCATCAAAACTATGAATTAACACATGTGGAATTATATACAATACAAAAAAGTGAACTGAAAATATGTCATATTGTAGGTTCTTCAAAATAGGCTTTAAGAGAATGCCAAGAGTGTGCAAAGCAGTAATCAAAGCAAAAGGTGGCTACTTTGAAGAACCTACAATATGACATATTTTCAGTTCACTTTTTTGTTATGTATATAATTCCATATATAATTCCACATGTGTTAATTCATAGTTTTGATGCCTTCAGTGTGAATCTACAATTTTCATAGTCATGAAAATAAAGAAAACTCTTTGAATGAGAAGGTGTGTCCAAACTTTTGGTCTGTACTGTACATTTAGTGAAATCGGTTGTTAAACTGCTCAAACACGCAGAAATCCACCAATGAGGGTCAAGCGCTCACTGTTTTAAACTTGTTCTGATTGGCGCTTGTCGTATCTACTGACCACCAACATACAGTTCAGCATCAGTTCAACAGCAAGCAGAACATTTAGAGAGGAATAAATGATGAAGAAACTCCAGACTCGAAACAACACCTGTGACCTCATTTGTGAGATTTTTTTAAATATATTTTCTAGTTGAAAAAAAGGTTTTGGGCTCATAATAATTTGAATAGACATCAATCAGTGTTTGAGTCATTAATATCATTCTTTTAATAGATCTGTGTGCTGAGAGTCACATTCGAGTCTTTTCACATAAAATGAGTTGATTAAGCAAAGAGTCTTAACAAAAAATTATAATAGGAACATTATAGTTATAATAAATCATAGTACTTTGGATACTTAAGTACATTTGAAGGCAAAAACGTCTGTACTTTTACTCAAATGAAAGTTTAAAAAGAGCAAGTTTACTTTTACTGGAGTCACATTTTACTTAGTGTATGTCTACTTTTACTCAACTACATGGTTTGTGCACATCTTCACCACTGCCGAGATCTCACCATTACATTTGTTTAATCTATATATTATGTTCGGTGTGTTTGGTGGATATCAGTACAGTTTGTAAATTTGGATGCCCCATTTCTACAGTCAAGATGTTTAGAAGTATCTTCCAATGATTTCCTCAAGGCTTTGGATGGTTGTGGAGCTCCAAGAAATGTGCTTAAATACAAAGTACGATCAGGTTGTGTGAAAGAGTACTCCAATTTCTTCCCGTCTCTTTGCCTTACACCAAAATGCCACCCTGAGGAAATATTTTTACGGGTCGTCTAATAATAAAAATAAATAATAATAATAAAAAATAAAGACACACACAGTCTTTTCTAAACCTGCAAAACTATTGCTTAGGCTGTTGCCTAGAAACAAACTCCCGGAAAAGGGAACAATATCATCGAATTTCAATGAGTGTCAGTAAGTGAAATAGTGAAACCATTAGCAAGAGGACTTCTCATTCACTTCTCACTTCTGTGTAAAGTACAAAACACCCAAATAAAGCCATGTTGGATCTATTATGCAGAGCTTTTGGGTTTAAAAAATAAAAGAGAAAAAGACATGGCAATCTATGGAGGATGCAAACTTTAAAGTGGTTAAAAAAAGAAAAAGGAAACCATGTTGGTGTTATATTTAGCCTGGCTGTTGTAACTTGGTTGCAATAAAAAATAGAATTAAATACAATGATTTTGTTTCATAGATGAATTGCAAACTAGTGCAACTTGGGGGGGGGGGGGGGGGGTGTCAGGAAGATCATGACTTGGTTCTTTGAATCTCGTTCTTCAAAATGCACAAATCCTTTTATGAGTCATTTAGTTCATTTCGTTTCTCTGATCAGAAATAATATAATGTTAAATTTTTTATAAGCAGATCCCCAACATGTCTTTATACACCTACATTGTCAATAGTTACAATAATTGAAATATATATATATATATATATATATATATATATATATATATATATATATATATATATATATATATATATATATATATCAATTATTGTAACTATTGACAATGTAGGTGTATAAAGACGTGTTGGGGATATATATATATACACAGTACAGACCAAAAGTTTATATATATTATATATACAGTACAGACCAAAAGTTTATATATATATATATATATATATATATATATATATATATATATATATATATATATATATATATATATATATATATATATATATACAGTATAGACCAAAAGTTTGGACACACCTGCTCATTCAAAGAGTTTTCTTTATTTTCATGACTATGAAAATTGTAGATTCACACTGAAGGCATCAAAACTATGAATTAACACATGTGGAATTATATATGGAATTATATACATAACAAAAAAGTGTGAAACAACTGAAAATATGTCATATTGTAGGTTCTTCAAAGTAGGCATCAAGAGAATGCCAAGAGTGTGCAAAGCAGTAATCTAAGCAAAAGGTGGCTACTTTGAAGAACCTACAATATGACATATTTTCAGTTCACTTTTTTGTTATGTATATAATATATATATATATATATATATATATATATATATATATATATATATATATATATATATATATATATATATATATACAGTGAGGAAAATAAGTATTTGAACACCCTGCTATTTTGCAAGTTCTCCTACTTAGAAATCATGGAGGGGTTTGAAATTGTCATGGTAGATGCATGTCCACTGTGAGAGACATAATCTAAAAAAAAAAATCCAGAAATCACAATGTATGATTTTTAAACTATTTATTTGTATGATACAGCTGCAAATAAGTATTTGAACACCTGTCTATCAGCTAGAATTCTGACCCTCAAAGACCTGTTAGTCTGTCTTTAAAATGTCCACCTCCACTACATTTATTATCCTAAATTAGATGCACCTGTTTGAGGTTGTTAGCTGCATAAAGACACCTGTCCACCCCATACAATCAGTAAGAATCCAACTACTAACATGGCCAAGACCAAAGAGCTGTCCAAAGACACTACAGACAAAATTGTACACCTCCACAAGGCTGGAAAGGGCTACGGGGAAATTGCCAAGCAGCTTGGTGAAAAAAGGTCCACTGTTGGAGCAATCATTAGAAAATGGAAGAAGCTAAACATGACTGTCAATCTCCCTCGGACTGGGGCTCCATGCAAGATCTCACCTCGTGGGGTCTCAATGATCCTAAGGAAGGTGAAAAATCAGCCCAGAACTACACGGGAGGAGCTGGTAAATGACCTGAAAAGAGCTGGGACCACCGTTTCCAAGGTTACTGTTGGTAAGACGTCATGGTTTGAAATCATGCATGGCACGGAAGGTTCCCCTGCTTAAACCAGCACATGTCCAGGCACGTCTTAAGTTTGCCAATGACCATTTGGATGATCCAGAGGAGTCATGGGAGAAAGTCATGTGGTCAGTTGAGACCAAAATAGAACTTTTGGGTCATAGTTCCACTAAATGTGTTTGGAGGAAGAAGAATGATGAGTACCATCCCAAGAACACCATCCCTACTGTGAAGCATGGGGGTGGTAGCATCATGCTTTCGGGGTGTTTTTCTGCACATGGGGCAGGGCGACTGCACTGTATTAAGGAGAGGATGACCGGGGCCATGTATTGTGAGATTTTGGGGAACAACCTCCTTCCCTCAGTTAGAGCATTGAAGATGGGTCGAGGCTGGGTCTTTCAACATGACAATGACTCGAAGCACACAGCCAGGATAACCAAGGAGTGGCTCTGTAAGAAGCATATCAAGGTTCAGGCGTGGCCTAGCCAGTCTCCAGACCTAAACCCAGTAGAGAATCTTTGGAGGGAGCTCAAACTCCGTGTTTCTCAGCGACAGGCCAGAAACCTGACTGATCTAGAGAAGATCTGTGTGGAGGAGTAGGCTAAAATCTCTCCTGCAGTGTGTGCAAACCTGGTGAAAAACTACAGGAAACGTTTGACCTCTGTAACTGCAAACAAAAGCTACTGTACCAAATATTAACATTGACTTTCTCAGGTGTTCAAATACTTATTTGCAGCTGTATCATACAAATAAATAGTTAAAAAATCATATATTGTGATTTCTGAATTTTTTTTTTTAGATTATGTCTCTCACAGTGGACATGCACCTACGATGACAATTTCAGACCCCTCCATGATTTCTAAGTGGGAGAACTTGCAAAATAGCAGGGTGTTCAAATACTTATTTTCCTCACTGTATGTATATATATATATATATATATATATATATATATATATATATATATATATATATATATATATATATATATATATATATGCAAAGCATATATAAGTGTCACTAGACAAAAGAACAAACGACACCAGGGGACGCATGAGATGAACTACTCAATTCTTTTTTTTTCTTTTTGTTATATATAAATTATTTATTAATGTTTAAATTTTTTTAAAGAATAATGTGATTTTCCATATTGCAATGACATTAAGATAATAAGACATTATTTCGAGTCATTTAGTTTGTTTTGTTCCTCTAATCACCTTCACAGCGTATATGAGAATCACATGACAAATAGCGAACGACTCGGACCAGAGGACTCATAAGATGAACTACTCAATTCTGTTTCCTGTGTAATGCACTGCATAGCGTCTATGAGAGTCACTTGATAAAAGAACGAACATTTCGAACTAAAAGAGTCGAGATGTTCCAAAGACTACTCAATTCTATTTCCTGTACATATGGAAATTTTGCGACGCTTTGCTCGTGAGCGTCCAGTCAAAAATAACCAAATCGCTCTTTGAGAGGACTCTTCTGAGTCACATTAAAGACTCGTTCAAAATGAACGAATCATTCCTGAAAGACCATCACTAATATGCAGTGCTTCCTGAGCGTAGACGTTTGACATCATTTGGCTAACGCATTCTCACTACGACCTTTTATATCACACTCTCTTTCCCTGACACACTCTGTCTTGTTCGTATCACGACATCGTTTTCGTCCTGTCTCCGCTGTCCTTCTCATGAATGTGAAAGAGGGAAAAAAGTCGTCTCTCTGTCTCCCTGCTGCTGTCAGCTGCCAAAACAAGCCTGCCGCTGTGATGAGCTCTATAAATATAATGAATGGGATATGTGGTGCCGCTGACCTCACAACACGCGCTGGAGGAGCTTGGAGCACAGGTTCTCTGTAGATTTACAACCCACAGCAAGAAGTCTCACCCCGTCACACACTTGGATATCCAACCAGGCAAGAAAACGAGACGCAATCTGAACCAACACACACCTCTGCTGCAAGTGTCATCTGCAATGACGCTGGGTTTTGGTACTGAAAAGTGACTCGGACTTGGAATGTTTGGGCTTTAATAATGTTGAACAAATAGTTTTTTCACTTTATAATTGTAATAAGAATTGCAACAAAGTTATACAGGCAAAATAAATTGAAATGAAACAAATACATTTACATCTATTACTATTATACATCCACTATAGGGACAAAAGTATTCGAGGCACACCGCTGTATAGGACGTATTTAGATGCTGTAGCTTTAAATTCGCTTTTCACTACGAGACCCAAACCTGTTCCAGCATCACTATGCGAGCCCTGTGCACAAAACCAGCTCCATGAAGATATGCTTTACATGGGTTGGAGTAGAAGATCTTCTGCTTTGGGAAGAATGTAAAAGCTGACTGCACCCCCAGCCTCCTCATCTCACCTACATCAGTACCTGACATTACTAACACCCTTGTGGTTGAATGAATCTTACACAAATCTGCACAAACACACTCCAAAATCTAATGAAAAATCTTCCCAGAAGAGTGGAGGCAATTATAACAGCAAATTGGGACTGGAATTTTCAAAAAACAACATACCCTCTTGAAGTCAGGTGTCCACAAACTTTTATTCATAAAGCATATGTTCTATGGATTTGCATCTCCTTAACTGAGGCCGATGCCAATTATACGATACATTAACATTACGATTTCCCCTATTACAGTGCAGTGCGAATTCAATACAATGTGATTCATGCAATGTGCTGCAATGGGAAAAATATGATGCTATGCAATTCAATGTGGTACAGATCTTTTATTTCTTTGGTTCAATTTCTTTAAGTGCCTGCTGACTCCTAACACATAGCCCTCTCACAAACAGGCTACAAAAAGACAAAAAATTTAATAAAACAACACGTTCTTTTCCTGTTCTGGCTCCAGGGAGATGCAGCTCTACCTCTGCCATGTTAATCTGTATTCTATGTGACTCTTTCAGAGGAGGAGAAATCAATCTACATATCAAATACTGGTCCCAAATTATCGGTCACTTTTTAAATAATAAAAGTATAGCGCAATCACTAATAATTATATATAAATAAATCGGTATTTACCGAAGCACATTTTTTTTAATTGACACATTAACTTTTATGCCGATGCACCAATACGATTCGGTGAATCTTTCCATCCCTAGTATGTTCATAAACTAAGGTATACATCTATGACAACAACACAAGGAACTCCTTCGTCCTGAAGATTCTCTGAAACCTAAAGTTGCACTAAAGTAATAATACTGTCACTTTTATAGAAAAATGAACCTTCTGGCCAATCAGAAGCCAGAATTTATGTGAAAAAGCTGCTATTTCACACCCCTCACTCCAAATTTACCACTTCAGTCAGAATCACCCTCTTCAGACAGACATAAGGGCACCATATGGACGTCCAGACTCACAAAAGCAGAGCGTTTGACTTTCCCCCCCCCGACCCCCTTCCCCCTCTTCAGATGTAGCCCGAAACCCCCTGACTCCACAGGAGCCACTCTCTGAGGAAATGTGATGCTTATTTGCGTTCTATAGTGTAGAAAAAGAGAAAAGACAGACCTGCTTAGCATCCTCTCACCAATGCTAATCATGTCAACAATAATTGAGGAACAAATTTTGAGGGGTCTTTTGTGCCCCCGATCCTGATCTATGATTCATCTCGTACACTCCGGACCCTTTCTGACTAATTAACCAGGTGTGACGTTGAGATAGAGAGAGAGAAAGACGTGGTTTATCTCTGAGATTGTATGGGGAATAAAAAGCAGAAAAGCGTCCATGCACTCTCCAGTGAGGTAATTACATTTCGAGTGAGATTGAGCCTGAAGGCAGGGTATGAGCTTGCCATGTCTTTGAGTTCAGGGGGGAACTGAGCGCATTAAGAAACCCCGCTCTGAGGATACACTTGATTGTAAGCGAACGAGCCCAAATCCACTCTGGGCCGTTTTGAGGATTTGCAGCCTTGAAGCCGCAGGCAGGAATCTTTGCAGTTAATAACAGGTCGAACGGAAAGCATGCCACATCTGTAATAAAGACCAGGAGGGAAAATAAACTCTTTGATGAGGTCACGAGTCAAGGCCACAACTCTATACATTCAACAAATGAATAACACAGGCTTTTATTATTGACCCCATCAATGAAAGCGATGATTGAAGAGATAATCAGTTCTACACATAGAGATACGAATAGGATATGGTTGAGAATTGAGGTTAGCCTCAGACAGAGGTTTTAACTTCCATATTAAGCTCAGAGGAAAAACCATGTTTTGTACCTGTTGTTCATTAACATTAAAAGATACAAACTGTAGTTGCTCATCAGGTATATATATATATATATATACAGTGAGGAAAATAAGTATTTAAACACCCTGCTATTTTGCAAGTTCTCCCACTTAGAAATCATGGAGGGGTCTGAAATTGTCATCGTAGGTGCATGTCCACTGTGAGAGACATAATCTAAAATAAAAAATCCAGAAATCACAATGTATGATTATTAAACTATTTATTTGTATGATACAGCTGCAAATAAGTATTTGAACACCTGAGAAAGTCAATGTTAATATTTGGTACAGTAGCCTTTGTTTGCAATTACAGAGGTCAAACATTTCCTGTAGTTTTTCACCAGGTTTGCACACACTGCAGGAGGGATTTTGGCCCACTCCTCCACACAGATCTTCTCTAGATCAGTCAGGTTTCTGGCCTGTCACTGAGAAACACGGAGTTTGAGCTCCCTCCAAAGATTCTCTATTGGGTTTAGGTCTGGAGACTGGCTAGGCCACGCCAGAACCTTGATATGCTTCTTACAGAGCCACTCCTTGGTTATCCTGGCTGTGTGCTTCGGGTCATTATCATGTTGGAAGACCCAGCCTCAACCCATCTTCAATGCTCTAACTGAGTGAAGGAGGTTGTTCCCCAAAATCTCGCAATCCATGGCCCCGGTCATCCTCTCCTTAATACAGTGCAGTCGCCCTGTCCCATGTGCAGAAAAACACCCCCAAAGCATGATGCTACCACCCCCATGCTTCACAGTAGGGATGGTGTTCTTAGGATGGTACTCATCATTCTTCTTCCTCCAAACATGTTTAGTGGAATTATGACCCAAAAGTTCTATTTTGGTCTCATCTGACCACATGACTTTCTCCCATGACTCCTCTGGATCATCCAAATGGTCATTGGCAAACTTAAGACGTGCCTGGACATGTGCTGGTTTAAGCAGGGGAACCTTCCATGCCATGCATGATTTCAAACCATGACGTCTTAGTGTATTACCAACAGTAACCTTGGAAACGGTGGTCCCAGCTCTTTTCAGGTCATTGACCAGCTCCTTCAGTGTAGTTCTGGGCTGATTTCTCACCTTTCTTAGGGTCATTGAGACCCCACGATGTGAGATCTTGCATGGAGCCCCAGTCCGAGGGAGATTGACAGTCATGTTTAGCTTCTTCCATTTTCTAATTATTGCTCCAACAGTGGACCTTTTTTCACCAAGCTGCTTGGCAATTTCCCCGTAGCCCTTTCCAGCCTTGTGGAGGTGTACAATTTTGTCTCTAGTGTCTTTGGACAGCTCTTTGGTCTTGGCCATGTTAGTAGTTGGATTCTTACTGATTGTATGGGGTGGGCAGGTGTCTTTATGCAGCTAACGAACTCAAACAGGTGCATCTAATTTAGGATAATAAATGTAGTGGAGGTGGACATTTTAAAGGCAGACTAACAGGTCTTTGAGGGTCAGAATTCTAGCTGATAGACAGGTGTTCAAATACTTATTTGCAGCTGTATCATACAAATAAATAGTTTAAAAATCATATATTGTGATTTCTGGATTTTTTTTTTAGATTATGTCTCTCACAGTGGACATGCACCTACGATGACAATTTCAGACCCCCCCATGATTTCTAAGTGGGAGAACTTGCAAAATAGCAGGGTGTTCAAATACTTATTTTCCTCACTGTATATATATATATATATATATATATATATATATATATATATATATACCTGATGAGCAACTACAGTTGTTGTTTTTTTTTTCATTTATTATTATTATTTTATTTTTATTCTTGGAATTTTTGTCTCTTTTGTTGTACTTACTTTGGTTAATTTTCTGCTAAATTGAGTCTATGGCGCATCCTCCATTGTCCTTTCACAGTCAACTTTAAAGGCAGCATTAAATGTGACCCACTTTAGATTCACTTCACGTCAATTACATTTTATTTGTGTAGCGCTTTTAATGATGTCAAATGACTCAAAGCATATATCATTAAAAATTTAATCCATGATGAGCAAAGCATTGGCGACTGTGGCTGTGAAAAACTCCCTGAGACAACATGAGGAAGAAACCTTGAAATGAATCAGACTAAAAAGGGAACCCTTCTTTATCCTGAACATCAGATATTCATTCATTATAGTTCCTTAAATGTTAAGGATCTTCAACTGTTCATGCCAATTGTAGCCACTATTGCAGACCATTTATATTAATTACAATCTAAATCAATCTTGACAGATTAAATACCCATAAATAATAATAAAAATTGTATGTCATGATTTGTGCGTTCCTAGAAATGTTTCAGATGCTTTATATACCTAATTAGAAGGATCTCAGCTGAAGAAGGAAGTTGCATTATCTAAATTATCTGGAATTTTTTTAATCCTGTACCTTCAGTGATAATGGGATATTGACTGATGAAGACATTATAACGGGTAGTCCACAACTAACGATGGATAAGTGTTCTAAAAGCCCCATCTTACTTGAAAATATTATAAATAGAGACATGGCCTGGTCTATCCAGGAGTCTTAAAGAATGGTGATCAGTATAGTAGTTATATATACAGTATATGTTAATAATTTACAGTACATAATTTAGCGAAACAGCAATTTATAGTGCCGAACTATACAGTATACCGTATATGTGTTTGACAGCGGGTTTGTGGATGAGCAATGGTTCACGTGTGGAGCATACGTTGCTACGTTTGCCTGCTGTGTCACACGTAAAATATTTGTATGATTTTGTCATATCGCGATCATCATCATAAGATCGAATAAATGTAAGTCAAACAATTGCAATTTGAGGACCATCAGTAATTAAAATGTTCTTAATGCCAATGTCCTGAACATTGGACCATGAATTATAATCTTTTTACTGTTATCTGAAGATTACAACAAATATTTCAAAAGCAAAAATCTATTCTTAAGAGATCGAATAGCAATCGAGTACTAGCATTACATCACAGTGACCAGTGGTCACATATTGGTGTCATGACGAGTCTGTAGTAATTACAGTGTCTTTAGATGGACATTGAAGGTCATTATAGTGTGAGGTGCTCCCGTTCATGATCTTGAGATCAAGATAGATTTACAGAGAAATATTAATAACACATTTGTCCAAAGCTCTGCACATTACAATGCCTAGTAGTTATGTACATTTTCTGCATTTGCTGATTCTTTGCTAAAACAAGTGTTTTTGATGAGTAAGTGTGGAGTATATCTCAAACAGCACAAATATAGATGGACACTAAAGTACACGATGGATAAAAAGAAGAAGCAGCAAGAACATTACCTGTGTAGGCCAAGGTGTTGTCTTCATGATGTCCTGAGGCAGGGGTCTGAGTGACCCCTTCCTTAGCCGCCTCTGCCGCGACGGAGTCTGTCAAAAGCAACACAGGGACTGAGACTTGCAGAGAAGAGCAAGGGCTAAGAACCAAACTCCAAAAAAGAAGTCTGTTAAGAGGCCAGAATCTTTGGATCCACATCGTCATAATCAAACGCAGGACAAAGTTTAGAAAAAAAAAAAAATTTACTACTTTATTAATACATAAAGATGGACTGCCTTTGGAGGGTATGGAAGTGAAATGATGGCGTCTTTGCAACGCAGGTTAGGTTAGGTTTTATATCTGTCCCAGACTCTTCTTGAGAGCATATGGGCAGAACCAGGACCACCCACTCCAAACACACCAACACGTCGACTGTCACACATCCTATTCAATCTTTAATACACTCGTTGACCAGAGACACACCCCTAAAAAGGCTTGTCACTCGGCCTGCCTAATGGACTAACACTTTGTTCCCAGGCAGGCCAGGTTGCAAGGGCAGGGAGAAGAGGGTGGGGTTGCTTACCCCCTTTGAAGGCTAAATGTGGGATAAATCAGACCAAGCCATGCCCACTTTCATTGTGACCCACTGACAGGAGGTTAATTTGGGCTAGCATGGAAGGGGGGTAGAGAGAAAAGTGAGCCAGCTGATTCACCAGTCTGTCAGAGAGACGGCTGGCATCGTTGATGGGATAAATAGGAGACAGACAGAGAGCACATAATGCTCAGTGAAGCATATAATCAGCGCTATGAGCACGGTTAGCGCTAAATGCTAATTTTGATTAGAATAAGGTGGCTGGCATGAGGATAAGGAGAAGGCGTGTGCCAGCTTCTGACCTCAGCAATCTGCCCTGGAGTTCGAACAAGCTTCATTCCTAATCTGTTTCTGTAGGATTTTTATAACAACTCGATATCTGGGGACCACCATGGATCTGTGAGATTCATGTAATATAACTAGAAGATATACAATATTACATACATTTTGTATGGAGGGATTACATCCAGAATGTGTGGAGGCCTGGGAAAACCCTTATTATTTTAAGTTTACAAGAGATAACTACAAAAGATCCTATTTTGATTGCAGCATGAATAGCTGATATTGGCACTAAACTGGGTGACATTATATTCACTTTAATTAAATCAAACTCTACATTTAACATATACACCGATCAGGCCTAATATTATGACATTGAAACATTATGACAGGTAAAGTGAATAACACTGAATATCTCTTCATCATGGCACCTGTTAGTGGCAACGTGTTAGAAGCAGGAAAAATGGGCCATCGTAAGGATTTGAGCGAGTTTAACAAGGGTTGAACTGAGATGGCTAGACGACTGGGCCAGAGCATCTCCAATACTGTAGCTCTTGTGAGGTGTTACTGGTCTGCAGTGGTCAGTATCTATCAAAAGTGGTCAAAGGCTTATTAAAGCACATGGGAAGAGAAGGCGGGCCTGTGTGGTTTGATAGAACAGACGAGATACCGCAGCTCACATTGCTGAAGAAGTTATTGGTGTTAGTGCTCGATGGGTGAGGACTGTTTTGACAGCAAAAAGGGGACCAACACAATATTAAGCAGGTGGACATAATGTTATGCCTGATCAGTGTACACCAATCAAAACCGCAGAATGCTCACTTTCTGACTAATAAAACCCACCCCTTGACAAGTCAATTCATGTTAATCACTTCACCTGTCACTTGTTTTTTATGTTATGTCTCATCAGTGTATGTTTGACCATATGGTACATTGCAGTTACATGATGCACCCTGGCGCTCTAATTAGAGCTCACAGATTTCTGTTTAAATGCATATTAATTAGAAAAATGACATACCAGGAATCACTTAGTCATACATAGTATCTCTCCTGTTTACTGCACATGTAGTAGAAAATACGCTAGCTAGAAATCTAGCTTTAAAGATTGCATGTTCGTTAGAAGACCAAACCTAAAACATGCCAAAATAGATGTCTACACAGTCAGCATTTTCCCTGAGTCTGAATTACTTTTAACTACTAGCTAACTAGCTGAACATCTGTTATACAGTACTAGCTACCACATTTTAGCCTTCTTAGCTAGGTTACTGACCAACTTAAACAGAGTTTTGGAGATTCAGCAACGTCAAGCAAATATGGCTACTTACAAAGGATACTCCAAGATAAGCAGCTTATTAGAGTTTTAGTAATTTTTTTGCTTGTTGTGTACTGTATCTAAATATATATACACTATCTGTTGATTTGGAAAACGATTAGCTGCTAATATTGTGCATAAATGTAAATTAAAATGGGTTTAAATGATAGGAGGGTATTTATTTCTATACAATGTTCTATACAATTGTAGGCTTTAGACTTCGTTTTAAGGAAGAACCATATAGGATTGTGATGGTCAGGTGTGAAAAGTAAAGGCTACCACTTCACGTTCAGCCCTGTAGCGTGAGTTTTTTTTATTTATTCGGATCCGGAAATAGAAGGCTGTAATGTATCATTTTTGCAGAATGGAGTTGGAGTGTGGTATGGTGTGTTATCATAAGATCATTTTTTCCAACATGGATGTAATCACAAGAGTAAAAACAGCACAAAATATAGCGTGAGATGCATTTTTACGACTTGGGGGAGAAAAACACACACAATGCTGTAATGCATTATTGGACACATAATTATGCAGATGGCACACTGGTTATTATTCTTTCTGTACAAAAATACCTCATAAATCTGGCTGTTTGTGCACTGACACCATTATACACTGCGTTTGATATTGCATCATTTAATGAACAATATCGCATGCTTTTGTTTCACTGGGGTAAGTGTGATCATCAGATCCACCGCAACGTCCTGTTTTTAGATTAGTTCATTACCACTTTCACGTACAATTTCCACACTTCTTTAATTTTCCTACTCTCAAGCTACACAAGCTTATTAAAAAACCTGCCTAATCCAATTTTGTGTTCTACAGTACCTCTGCATGAAGCTCTCTTAAATTGGAAACCAGCAATGAATGTTCTCCATAAGGTTCCTATAGAGGGTTTCACTCAAGAACCATGAAGATGGACTTAAACTTTAATAAAAACACAGTTTGCCATGAACCGTTTTTGAATCCATCAGTATACAGTTGATACCCCCAACAATGATGGAACTTAAACAATTAATTGAGTCTGGCTCTTCTCAAGGTTTCTTACTCATACCATCTCAAGGAGATTTTCCTTGCCACTGGAGCCACTAAACTTTATATTTAATAAATATGTAATAAATACAAAGCGGACTTGACACACAAGAAGGTTGCAGATTAGGATGTTCTGGTGTTGTGTTCATGCTGCTCAATGTATCCTCCACATCTCCACCTACCACCTCCACCATGACTATTATAGCTAGATAGAATTGGTAAGAGAAGGTAAACAGAATGAACACCTCATAACAAGTAGAAAACAACAAACACATTTATACAATATAATATATACGATCAACAACCACACATGTTTAATCACAAGCCAACTCCTCTTTTCATTCCTTGCTCAGCCCACTGGGCGTCTGGTTTACCAGCCAAACCTTAGATGAGATACACTTCACAGCTCTATAACAGGTGGTGTACCCAGCTGCCCTCCGGGGCTCATGGGCCAAAAGCTGGTGTCCCCCAAATCCAAACTGCGCCATCTTGAACCCCTTTATCCCCCCCCTCCACTGCATCCCCCCTTCTCCTGGTGACTAATTAAACCCAGTCATGTGCAGGGATCTGCCTTCTGTATGGATCCATGGAAAAAAATCCAAATCTCCAATTTGCTTGAAAAGTGTGATTTTCCCCTTGGACCCGGATTAAACGCAGGAAGCTTATTTATTATCTATAAGGAATTAAATAGCTAGCAGGGAAGTGGCTCCGTGATGAAGCCAGTTTGGATAATTGCCATGTTTTATAAAATAACGTTTACCCAATTAGTCAGAACTAAAGAAGGATGTGGCATTTTACCAGCATGAGACTTATTCGGATGGGATTAGTTTTACACGTGGAATTATTATCGGAGCGTCATCGGCATTTTATTTAGATCCGAATCACGAATCATTTTCTAATTCCTCATGAGCCGCCCGTGCGCTTGATTCAAACTCTGTATTAATGGCACATAATCACTACAATAATCACAAATGTATAGATACATCTTTAATAGGTGCTTAAGAGTTGCACTAAAAGTTGTGTGTGTGTGTTTGAGTGGACATGATTAGCTGCAGCTTCACAGCATGGAACTGGAGGATTATGTACATGCACTCAGGCATCAGAACAAGGGGCTACAGTGAGATTGAGCTCTCTGTAGGATATCAGTGCACACATGAGTACAAAGGGTGTGTGGTAAAGGAAGGGGGAGGAGGAAACTGGCACTGGTACTGACTCTTATACTGACACTGATAATACTGATAGTGTGGAGTAAGGGGAGGGGATGGAGACGAGTCTGACACTGACTCTGATACTAATACAAACTCTGGCATTTACTCATATACTGATACTGACGCTGACAGTTTGGAAGTTTGGAAGCCGAGTCTTTTATTGTTATTAATACACATCCCTCTGTTACAGTTTTTCTCAGTTGCTTTGGAGCGTTTCTTAGATGAGAAATGAAAGATTGTGTACAAGTGTCTGCTGTTTCCTACATTAATAGTTGTTTTGATTAAAATAAATTATACTAGTTTCACCTAAATGGTCTCAACAACCAAAACATCTCAGCATCAGTTGTTGAATGCAAAATGGTTAAACCAGTTTTTTAGAATCTGTTCAGCTAAAATTTCTTACCACACAAGTAAACTTTTTTTTTGGTAAATGTTTCTTGAGACTGCTGCCCCCGCGACCCGAATTACAGATAAGCGGGAGAAGATGAATGAATGAATGAATTAATGTTTCTTGAATTGATGAATTGTGCAGATGAATCGTGAATTTTAAAAAACTGAAGGTGAGTGTACGGCATCGAATCAAGGAATCAACTAGTTAATGAAAAAACAGGTCAAAGGTGAATTTTGTGAACCTTCAGAGCAAAACACAGTATTACAAGTTCTGAAAATGAATGAAAAACCAAGAAACAAACGAACACTTGTACAGTACAGTAAAAGTGCGAATGCTGTTCGGTCTCATTTAATCAATATAAATAAAATATGCAATCAAAGAAATACATTTGTGCTGCTGAAATTAATTTATACCATACAGAAAAAATTCAGCTTTGTTGATTTTTTAATTATTGTCATAAAAACCGTAGTTTATATCAAGAAATTCTGAAATGCGTCATACAACATTTTGACGACCTTGTTTGTAAACAATGACAAAAGGACTTGTTATTCTGATGAAAATTAGATGTTTATTGACACAAATACTCACTTTTGAGAGATGAACTAAGGATTTTGAGAAAAATTACAGGCTTTTGCAAAAAATCCAATATATTGTGCTGTTTGTACAAATTGTTTTAAAATGCACTTACTGGTGTGAAAATATTAAGGATGATTCGAAAAATAGCCCAAAGCAAGTGTGGCATAGAGATGCTGAACTTTGGGAACAAGTCAAGTCAAGTCAAGTTTATTTCTATAGCGCTTTTCACAACAGACATTGTCTCAAAGCAGCTTTACAGAAATCAACATTTAAGGTGAATGGTGTGCATTTATCCCTGATGAGCAAGCATCTAATACCACCAGACTGACCAGTCCCTCGCCAGTGTGAAAAGCACATCTAGGTCGAAAGCATGGATGGGCCAGAAGTGGCACAGAGATCAAGGTTGAAGAACCTGCCAAAAGGTCAGTGGGGTGGACCAGCCCGCAGCGTTGCAAATGTCTTGGAGGGACACTCTAGAGGACCACACTCCAGGCTATGAGGCTGCCACACTCCAGGCTAAATGCGCTTTGACCCCGAATGGAGCGGGGTGACCAGAGGACACATAAGAAGCATCAATGATCCATCTGCTCAGAGTCTGCTGGTTGGCAGAGAGGCCTCTCCTTGTAAGGGCCATAGCAGACAAGCAGCTGATTTGACTTCCTCTACGTACTTGTCCTGTGAAAGTAAGTGTCCAATGCTTGCACTGGACATAACTGGTTCAGCTTTTCCTTGATTGTAAGGAGCCTTAAAGATGCCTCGGCCAACGGCTCGAAAGGGGGCTCAGATAGAACCTCTAACACAACGGCCAGTCACTCTAGGCAGAGAAAACGCGTCACTAAAGGGTCTCTGCCCAGTGATTGCCCTGCCACAGGGGCATGACGCATAAACCTTCAAGGGGGATGGAGCCAATCCTTTGGTGAACTGGTCCTAAATGAATTCCAGCACAAAACCAAATTGCTCCCAAATTTGCTCTATCACATGAAGATGGACCTTGATAGTATGGAGGAAATTGCCCTTCCTTAAGAACCCACGGATCCTGAGCCACTACTAAAAGGTCTCATGTGCAGGAGGCCAAGTGGAATCACACTGGACGCTGCCGCGATAAGCCTGAGCAGAATCACGAACTTCTTGACAGTGCCCTCAGAGCCCTCTTATTTAAAATGACAGTCCTTGGATCTAAGACATATCGGACAGAGTTATCCATAGATGCCTCTCTGTAGAGATTAGGGCGGCCATGGACCTGACAAATATCCTTAGCGGTCTCTTTTGTGGTTCTGATAGCCAGATCAGTTGTATGGCAGAGCTCTTGCACCTGACCAACCAAAATGTCTTCCACATCCAACTTTTGCAGCAGGTCGAGATGTAAACCTTACCCACGAGCACTGACGTAGGGTAAGGGTGGGTGACGTAGGGGCTTATTGGGTAGCATCGGGGTCTTTAGGGATGATGCACTCCTGGGGAGAGATATAGCTAGCATGTCTTCCACCTGTGGCATCCATCCATAATGTGTTCTTTTAGCCCCATGAAGTTAGAGTATAACGGCACCTTGGGGCTAAAGGGGTGGGCCGAGAATAGCTTTGTCCAGGACCTCGGTGTGCAGGTCGGAAATAAATGATAGACCACGACGTGGGGGTTGTGACTCCAGGAGCAAAAAGCGCTCGTCGAGCTTACTGGACGGAGGGGCTTTCCGCTCATTGACCGGCAAAGCTAGATCCAGCTTCTCAACGGCATGTGTCACAACCTCCATGAGCTCTATTTCAGATTAGCTTAGAGCTATTTTTCCAGACAGACAATAGACAGACAAAACATTAAATTTTTACACAAAGCTCTTCATGAACAAACAGAAGTTTCACTCCATGTGCGTTTTAAAGCTTCAGGTCGTGAAGTCACCCCGCCGGTGACGCCACGCCTTCCATTGGACAGATTATACATATAATTTAGAGCGTGGACTTCAAAGAGTTGCATCGCAGCTCGAGTTCCTTAAAGGGAATTGTTTAAACCATTTTGCATTCAATGAATAATGCAATGAACTAATGCTGAAATGTTTTTGGGGTTAAGACTATTCGGGTCAAACCGCTATAATATATTTTGGTCAACATGAACATAAACAACTGATAATGTAGAAAACAGCAGACACTTGTACACAATCAATTAAATAAATGTTCACAGTTTGATCAAAGCAACAAGAAATGTTTTTATGATCAGCAAAAATGACTAAATGATGTGGAGGTTGAACAAGTATTTTTGAGAATTTAATTTCTGAACTGAAAAACGCTCTAAAGCAACTGAGAAAAACTTTACGTGCCTTCTGACTTCTTACACATGGCCCTTTCACAAACAGGCCTTTATAGTGAAGAAAAAAATAATAAAAATAATTAAAAAGATTAAATAAAACCGGATGTTTTTTCCTGTTCTGTTTGCAGGAAGACGCAGCTCTACCTCTGCCAGGATAATCTGTAATGTAATCTGTCACTCTCAGGACATGCCTCGGTCTCAGTAGTGCTGTGATACGTCATATTCACGTAGCAGAAGTGATGCTACATATCAAATATTGGTCAGAAATGATTGGTCACTTTCTAAATTCTAAAAGTATTGCACATTTACTAATAATTATACATATAAAATATGTTAGAAATGGTGTATCGAGATTATACTATTTCCAAAAGTATTGGCTCACCTGACCTCTTCTGCTTTATGTGGTTCTTTTCCAAACTGTTACCACAAAGCTGGAGTTTTGTGAATTGTCTTTAGATGCGCTATATTAATATTTTGCATTCACTTGAACTTGGAAACACAACCTGTTCCAGCATGGCGATGCCCCTGTGCACAAAGTGAGCTCCTTGGAGATCTGATTTACATGCTTTGGAGAGGAAGATCTTGAGTGGCGTGCTATAGAGCTCTGATCTCATCAATGCTAAACATCTTTGGGATGAATGTGAACGCTGACTGCACCCCAGATCTCCTCACCTACATCAGAAGATGCCTTTCATAATACCCTTGTGGCTGATGAACACAAAAATTTAATAAGCTCACTCCAAAATCTAGTAGAACATCTTCCCAGAAGAGTGGAGGGAAATATAAGAGGAAATTGGGACTAAATGTGGAAGCAATGCTCAAAAATCACATTCCATATTTATGACCAGGGCCCCAATATGTTTGATAGATAGATAGATAGATAGATAGATAGATAGATAGATAGATAGATAGATAGATAGATAGATAGATAGATAGATAGATAGATAGATAGATAGATAGATAGATAGATAGATAGATAGATAGATAGACAGACAGACAGACAGACAGACAGACAGACAGACAGACAGACAGACAGACAGACAGACAGACAGATAGATAGACAGATACTGACAGTGGCTCTGACACAAACTCTGGTTTAAAACATATTATAGCTCTATTATAGGTTTTACTTTGAGTTTGAATTAATGCCTGAATAAAACCGTGTTCTTTAAGTGAAGCATTAAAAAATTCTAATTATTTGCAGAGAGGAAAAATTCCTGGAGGATTCATAAGCAAATTGTGAGAACAAGAGGCACTTATTCACAAATGCACCAATTATAATGAATACAGGAAACACAATCGGGCAGGAAACTGCAGCCATTATTTTTTACGAAACAAAGTGAAAGACCACACATCATTACGTCCTACGCTGTGGTTTACGCCTTTTAAATCTTAAATCTCACCCTACAGCCATTTCTCTCATTATATACTGAGTGTGTTAAAGTCACAAAGGAAGGGAATCGTTCCTGCTTTAATAATTCAGACGATCAGCTAATTCTCTTCATGCCACAACACTCAGCATTTGAAGTAGCATTGCTCCTGAAATAATCCTCATCTCTACATTAGTCGCCGGCTGTTGGGTCTGGAACATGTATCAAAAAGGAGGTTTATGGTTTGTGAACCTGTAGTTTGTAGAAATGAAAGACAGTAAGTGTATATACTATATATATATATATATATATATATATATATATATATATATATATATAGTAACTTTGCCACTGTTGATCATTTTCCTAAAACATCCAATCTAATCAGATGGAGAATGTAAACGAGAGTCAAATTCTCTGACAGTAAACATCATCCCCATCATCTTCATCATTCACTAGGAGAAGCTGGACAGCAGATTAACAGAGGACAGAAATGTAATTAAGCTACTTCCCCTGCTGATTAGGTTTAGCCTTGTGTACTGGTCTTATTTGCAGGACTCACTGGATGCCAATCTGATTACTACCCCAGATACCAACATGTGGGGAAAGAATCACATTAAAACCTCTGTCTTTAAGCAGACTGTAGAGTGGAATGTTCACGGCTAACACATGACTGATGTCATTCATTACAGTGGCTTAAACAATGAGGTATAAATACTAGAGTACTGTATAAATGTAAAACGTACCATCATCATCATCATCATCATCATCGTTATTATTATTATTGAGGAAAAAATGCATTTTTTTTTCCCATTTGTCATTGTTTTTGTCTGTTAGTTAAAATTATAACATCCTATAAGACTAACGCACCAGCAGTCTATCAGACAATCAGACAAACAGAAAATCTGACTAACAGAAAAACAGACTGAGAAACAATCAGTCTAACAAACCATCAGATTAACAGACAATTAAATGATCAGACTAACAGACTATCAGATGATCAGATAAGAATAACAGACTATCAAACAATCAGACTAACAGATAATCAGACTATCAGACAATCAGACTACAACTATCAGACTTTCACACAATCAGACTATTAGATAATCAGATTATCAGACATTTGGACTTAAAGACTCTCAGATTTACAGGTTATCAGATTATCAGACTCACTCAGCACTCCTGGCTCATTTCCAGAGCAAAATATTTGCATAATTTATCAGGATAATGCACAGTTTCTAACACCCATTACACACAGCATCCCATAATAATAACACATCTGTATGATTGATGATATTTTTACATTTAAGTGCCTTCATTAGACTCTGGAAATGTTGATGGTCTGCTCTATCGCTTTATTTCTCCAGGAGGATGTCTGTGGTGTGATTTACTGCCTGACTGAATTATAAATGCATCTAAGCAACTTGTTCAAACTGAGTACAGGGTTGATTAGTTTCCTGTAACTCCACACCCTGAAGTGTTTCATTTCCTTCTACCACAGTTTTCACCGGAATAAAGTAGAAGTTACGAAAATTTCCTGTTCTCACTTTGGTTATAGGAGCTATAAACGGCCGTTCCCTCAGCAGCTTTCTCTCTCTTCTTTCTTGTAAAGTTAATAAAACAAACAAATATTTTAAAAAATATCATTTTTTTGTCATTTTAGCAAGAAACCTCAAGTCAACGAGCTTCTGCCAATGAACAAGGTGTTACTATAGCAACAAATGCATTCGTACAAGCCTGTGACTGTCTTACTGCTGTTATAGAAAATGAATGGACACCTTCTGACCAATCACAAGCAAGAATTCAACACTTTTATTTATTTATTTATCGCTATTTTGTGATGTGTGAACAAAGAATGGATATTTCAAATGGCGATTTCAGATTGTTTGTTTTTTGCTTTTTATTTAAAAAGTGTGGAGACATGCAAACATTTGCACTCAGCTATAATGTCAGCCTCATCAGTTGTTCTGAGCCTGTGTTTTTTTTTACAGTGGTACCCCGCTTATCGACCTTAATCCGTTCCTTAAAACCGCTCGGAATGCGAAAAGAACGAAGAGCGAATGTACATGCAATATACAATATACACGCACTAAATTGTTATACTGACCGCTAAATAACACTATATTGTTCACAAACCGAAGTTTAATTCACGATAGATGCTCTCTCCACAAAGGCTAAGGCGAGACTGGGAAGTTCCTTACCCTCGCTCCACGTGGGTCGGGGTAAAAAAAAGTCGATAAGCGGGCATTTGGTCGTTCAGCAGGCGCAAATTTCGTTTGAAAAACTGTTCACTAAGCGAAAAGATCGATGTCCGAGCCGGTCGATAAGCGGGGTACCACTGTATATACAATCCGGCAGGAAGGTTTTCTCATCCTCACGCTGTGGTGTAGCAAAAAATCCTCCTCACTGAACCACAGGAAAGAAATCTAAATGCAGAACAAGTGTCTCCCTCTTTCCTTCTTTCTTCCTTTTATTATAGTTAGTTTTTCTCAGCTGCTTTGGAGCAATTCTTGGATCATTCTTTATATTTGCAAACCAGTAAAGTGCATTTCTCAAAACAATCTGTACAAACAGAACAACACAATGGATTTCTTACAAAACTCTGAACATTTCTCAAAATCCTCAGTTCATCTCTCAAAAGTGAGTATTTGTGTTAATGAACATTTCATTCCCATCAGAATGTAAAGTCCCTTCATCATTGTTCACAAACACGATCATCAAAATGTTTAGTCGTGTTGTCAGTGTGATGCTGCACAGTTTCAGGATTTCTTGACGGTTTGGATCACAGAGACTGAAAATGCACAAAATGTAAAGTTCTTCTGTTTGGTATTTATGAATTTCAGCAGCAAAAATGTATTAATTTGATTGCATATTTGATTTATATTGAATGTAGGAGTCTGGACAGGATTCACACTTTTACTGTACTGTACAAGTGTTCGTATGTTTCTTTTTTGTTCATCCATTTTCAGAATGTATAATTCTGTGTTTTGCTCTGACTGTATTCACTCTCCAATTAAAGATTCACAAGGCTCTAATTTTGACCTGGTTTAGAAAACTAGGCAAAAAAACATGTCCATTCGAACAAACAAACAAATAAAAATTTTTTTTATGAAGAGTAAGAAATGGGGGAAGGGAGGGGTTTGTTTATGGTTTTCTTTTTTATTTGTTGTATGGTAAAATGTTTATATAATTTAAAGTTGCATGTATTATATGTTTATATGCACATAAATTTGCATAAAATATCAACAAAATAGCAAAAAATATTAAAATGTTTATAATAAACAAATGAACTAATTCATAAACAAAACAAGCAACCAAATAAATAAATAAATAAATAAATAAATAAATAAATAAATAAATAAATAAATAAATAAACAAAATTCCATAGTAATTCAGACATGCCAAAGTAAACGGGTACAAAACAGCAAAAATACAAACAAACATATAAATAAATAGTAAGTAGAGAATACTGCAGGGGCAAAACAGCACCATCTGCTAGAGCAGGTTGAAAGGAATAAGCAAATGAAACATGAAGCTGGAGCGTGGTCATGCTTACCCAGACCCCTGAGCATAACTCATTCGGAGGGTTTGAGGCGTTAAATCCGCTCAACTATAAATTTCAATAGTGGTGAATTTTTGCCTCATTCGCATGTTCCAAGGGAAAGAAAAACACAATAAAGCAGCAAACACCTGGCGTTAACATGTTTTGGGCTTTTGGAATAATTCGATAGGTTTTTCACCTCCTGATGTTCTGCCATGGTGTCCTCCTGCAGTCTGACCTCAAAATCCTGCTCCCAATAACTGTGCATTACATTAAACTATGGTGAATTATTTATTTGTTTGTTTATTTTTTTGACTGAAAGTAATTGCAATATAATTGCCAGCTAAAACACATTTTATAAACAAATATTTCTTTTGAATAATTATTACTTTAGAGTAGACTTTTTATCCTTTGGGGTCTCTGGAACAGTTTAGCAGCAGCAATTAAGGGGTCCAAGCACTTTCTGGCCCTAATGCTTCGTGACAGCAAAAGACCAGTAGGATCATCAGTGCTACAGTAGATTCCAAGGAGATTTACTCAATTTGAAGAAACTGAAGAATAACATCGAGATATCGCCTCATTTCCTGCTTCCTGCGTCTATCCAAAGTTGCATCACAGAATCGGCTGAACTCGGCATGACCCGACATATCAAAAGGAAAAAAATGTAATCTTATTTCTACAAAATTGCATTACAAGTCCAGTATGTTCATCTTCGCCCTATGGGTGGCACAACAATGTTTCAGTGGTGCACACTGCAATCCAAGACTAATTTCTACGACTTTGCTGTGCCAAATTTCATTTAAAAAAAATTTATAAGGCATTTGTCCAGACTGCCATTATAGGGGAAGAAGAAGAAGAAAAAGAAAAAGAAAAAGAAGAAGAAGAAGAAGAAGAAGAACAACAACAACAAGTGGAAGCAGAAGAAGAAGGAGAATACCAAGACAAAGTAGATAAAATATGTCAAATAAATATTTCCAACTTTAACACCACTTCTCTCTTAATTTATGGATGCTGATTGGTCGAAAGGTGTTGATACATTTTCCTTTTTAAATTTTTTTATTTATTTTACAAAGCATTATATAACAGAGTTTACTTTTATATGTTCATGTTTCTATAGTAACAATTATTTTAAAAAAAGATAGCTTTTCCAATAAAATAAAGTTGTTAATTGCTCTAGAACCTGGATTGGGAACCAGGGTTCTTACTTCGAACCCATCTGTTAAACGTGAATTAAAATATAAAATTCTTCAAATTTCTCAAAATCCTCAGTTCATCTCTCAAAAGTGAGTATTTGTGTTAAGGAACATTTCATTACCTTCAGAATGTAAAGTCCCTTCGTCATTGTTCACAAACACGATCATCAAAATGTTTAGTCGTGTTGTCAGTGTGATGCTGCACAGTTTCAGGATTTCTTGATATAAACTATGGTTTGGATCACAGAGACTGAAAATGCACAAAATGTAAAGTTCTTCTGTTTGGTATTTATGAATTTCAGCAGCAAAAATTTATTTAATTGATTGGAAATTTGATTTATATTGAATGTAGGAGTCTGGACAGGATTCACACTTTTACTGTACTGTACAAGTGTTTGTTTGTTTCTTATTTGTTCATCCATTTTCAGAATGTATAATTCTGTGTTTTGCTCTGACTGTATTCACTCTCCAATTAAAGATTCTCGAGATTCACCGTTGACCTGTTTTAGAGACCTGGTTAAATATTGGTTGATCTGATGCCGTTCACTCGCTTTCATGAGTGACATTCAAGATTCATCTGCACAATTCATCAATCAACACATTTACAAATAAATGTTGAATAGGAATTTAAGCTTCACAGATTCTGACAACTGGTTTAACTGTTTTACATTCAATGACGTATACACTCAATTGATGCTCAGATGTTTTGGAGGTTAAAACTATTCAGGTGAAACCAGTATAATATATTTTGACCAAAATGAACATAAACAAATGATAATGTAGGAAACAGCAGACACTTGTACACAAGCGATTAAATGAATGAAAAAAAGCGTTCGCAATTTGATCCAAGCAACAAGAAATGTTCTTATGATGTCCACACGTGACTAAAGGATGTGGAGGTTGAACAAGTAGTTTTGAGAATTTCATTTCTGCTCTGAGAAACGCTCCAAAGCCTCTAAGAAAAACTGTAATTAGATGAATTGTGATGATTGGGATCTTTCAATAAGGACGTATAAAAGGCAAGCAAACTAATAAGGCATATAAGGGGGTTTTATAGTAAACAAAAAAATGAACAAACAAGCAAACCCGTTCCACCTCAGATGTTTGTTTATATTTGGAGAACTCTTTCCTTACACAAAGATTATAAAGTGAAATGAATCCTGGACCATCATGACTCCCATTCCATACAACACCATGTAATTCTGTCTGGACTGCAGCTCATTGGAACCGACTTCACCGTACAACATGACGATAAGCAGGAGCGTACGTCTGAGTTCTTTAGAGAGCAGACAATCGTCTGGAGTGCATCTATCATGGAACAACCTGCAAAGTCACTGCACCTAAATCCTACTGAACTGCTCTGGGATACACTGGATCACAACAAAGTAATATTCAACTAGTGAGGAACATCTCTGGCGAGTTTTACAAGAGGCACAGCAAAGTATTTCAGCTGAACGTTTAGAGAAACAAACTGTCCAGATGCTCTGACCATCTAACTGACGTTCAGTTTGGTCATCACGATTCTTGATATATAAATCTCTCATTCCGTTCCTATGTATTACTTTAATTACCATTCAGAGTGCAATTGTGCCAAAAATAAAGCCAGGGTTGAAAAAAAGCAAGTCAAAGCAACACACGACCACACATGCTTCCTGTTGCACGTCCGCAGAATTCTAATTAGCTTCTGTATTAAAATCAATCTTGTTTGTGCTCGAGTGCAGCTTTGAAGTGTCAGTCTTTATTTCCTCTGATTAGCCTCACAGATGCACAGCAACTGTTTCCGGAAAAGCCCCGAAGCCTCGAGGGGAGAACAACAACAACAACAACAACAACAACAATAATAATAATAATAATAATAATAATAAACACAATAATCTCCTGAGCTTTTATGAATGTTTATTTTTTATTTTTATAAAAGTAGGTGTGGCCTAAAGAGAATAATATAAATAATAAATAAAAGTATTTTTTATGTAAATATACATATTATGCATTTTTTGCTTTGTGCTTTTTGAGCAACACATTCCACATTTATATTCCATATATATATATATATAGGGGGTCTGATAATTAATGTTGAGTCACAAATATTTTTGGGGTAAAAACAATCAACATGGGGAAAAAACATCAAAGATAAAATATTTCTTTTTTTTTTATATTATAATTACAATAAAGTTCTATTACACTTAAAGCTGATGTTGATGTAAATGTATAATTGTCCATCTGACTAAAATTGAAAGTATGAAACTGCAAGTCTTTTAAAATAAAAGACGTTTGTGAACAACTTATTAAATTGTGAGTTTATTTGCAAAATATATGTTTGTTATGATGCAGAAATCTTTTTGAAAAAGCATGGTTTTAATGGTCTTAGCGTTATATGATTGGTTTCTATTAATATCAGTGTCTATGTTTGACACATTTTGTATCAAGGGGTCCCTGCCCCTGCCGCCTAAGGGGTCCTTGACCTGAAAAACTTTGAAGACCCCTGGTTTATCATGCTATCAAATTACATCGATATATTGTCCAGCCTTTATTAGTTTTATAGATTTTCAAGAGAAAAAATATTTCTCAGTATTTACCAGTGGATGTTTGGATTTCTTGACATAATGTCTTACTTCAAAATTACTGCTGTGTCATCAAAATTCTTGAATACTTCTTTAATTCTTACACTCCATCCTGCTGTAAAAGCATATCTTAATGGAGCTGGATTTGTGCACAGAGGAATTGTCATGCTGGAGCAAGTTTGGGATTCTTTGTTCAAGTGAAGGCAAAATTTCATCCTGCCTCCAACAAAAAGTCGTTCATCGCCTTTATGTGTGCAGGTTTCCTGACTTTAAGGTGAACAATGAATGTACATTCCATCCTCACATCGATACAGTCATTACAGTTATTACTTTTGGGAAGAAGACAAGATGATGAGATGTTTCATTCCTGATCCTGGAATTTTTGATCCCCGGTTTTATGACATCAGTGAAATCAGTGTTTTGTATTGGTGTTACTGCACCTGAGCGACTACAATTAAAAGGTTCATGAACAAACTTTAACAGCTGTGGCCCTTCTGCATTACACCAACAATTCAGGAAATAGCGCTCTTATAAAAATATTATCTCAAATGGTAAAAACTAAAAAATAAATAAAAATAAGCAGGTGTTATAATCAGTACTAACACAGTGGAAATGTCTTGGGCACATTTAAATGCATTTTGGTCGCTATCTTAACACCACACATTTGTAGAGTTTGTAGAAAAAAAAAAGAAAAGAACAGAAAAGAAAAGCCAATTTGATTAATCAAATAAGTTTTGTTTTTTTTCTCCATTCAGAAACAACATTCATTTGCATTTTAAGTTAAAAACATCTTGTAGCATTCTGTTTTTTATCTTTGTGTTATATAATGGAATGCCTGCAGTGTATACACACACACACACACACACACACACACACACACACACACACACACACACACACGTGCACGAGGAGCCGTAAAGAATCATGAAATGAACTCCAAGCACTTTTCCGATCTGCCGTTTGACCCCCTGAAGTTCACTCCTGCATGTGAACTTTTCACCTCGAATCCCCAGAGCAGACTTTTTTAATTCATCGCCATTCAAAGCATTGAATTTATAGACGGCGCCTCACCCATGCTGTCCACCTGTTTTTCCACTTCATAAAAAAAAAAAAAAAGAAAAGGTTTTACTTTTATCCCATAATTCATAACCCGCTGACTCTGAGGACGAGTTTCTTACAGCCAGGAGTCGGCGAGTGAAAAACGCGCCGAGGACGAACAAACGTGTTACACGCTCTGGATACAGTGGGCCATGTGCCGAGAGGAGAACAGACAAAACTCTATTCCATAGGATTAGAAAGAAAGAAAGAAAGAAAGAAAGAAAGAAAGAAAGAAAGAAAGAAAGAAAGAAAGAAAGAAAAAAAGAAAGAAAGAAAGAAAGAAAGAAAGAAAGAAAGAAAGAAAGAAGATTTGAAAATAAGAAATAATCAAGAAAATCAAAGAATGAGAAATGTAGAAAGAAAGAAAGAAAGAAAGAAAGAAGGAAAGAAAGAAAGAAAGAGAGAAAGTAAGAAAGAAAGAAAGAAAGAAAGAAAGAAAGAAAGAAAGAAAGAAAGAAAGAAAGAAAGAAAGAAAGAAGTATTCAAGATAAATAAATAATGAGATATGTATGAAGAATGAAAGAAAGAAAAAAGAAAGAAGGAAGACTTAAAGTAAGAAAACAAGGAAAAGAAAACAGGAAAGCAAGAAAGCAAGAAAGCAAGAAAGAAAGAAAGAAAGAAAGAAAGAAAGAAAGAAAGAAAGAAAGAAGATTTGAAAATAAGAAACAATCAAGAAAATCAAAGAATGAGAAATGTAGAAAGAAAGAAAGAAAGAAAGAAAGAAAGAAAGAAAGAAAGAAAGAAAGAAAGAAAGAAAGAAAGAAAGAAAGAAGTATTCAAGATAAATAAATAATGAGATATGTATGAAGAATGAAAGAAAGAAAAAAGAAAGAAGGAAGACTTAAAGTAAGAAAACAAGGAAAAGAAAACAGGAAAGCAAGAAAGCAAGAAAGCAAGAAAGAAAGAAAGAAAGAAAGAAAGAAAGAAAGAAAGAAGGAACACTTGAAGTAAGAAAATGAGGAAAAGAAAGAAAGAAAATAAGAAAGAATCAAGAAAATCAAAGAATGAGAAATGTATGAAGAAAGAAAGAAAGAAAGAAAGAAAGAAAGAAAGAAAGAAAGAAAGAAAGAAAGAAAGAAAGAAAGAAAGAAAGAAAGAAAAAGGAATCCAGTCCCTCTCTGTGCATCTCGTCTCTTGTCCTTTGCTCGAGCTTTGACCTTGCTGAAAATACAGTAATTGAGATTCACAGCTCATTGTTGTGTAATTACAGGGGCTTTAAATCTCCTGGAGCCAAACGTGAATGAAAGAAAGAGAAAAAGTGTGAGTGAGTGAGTGAGTGAGAGAGAGAGAGAGAGAGAGAGAGAGAGAGAGAGAGAGAGAGAGAGAGAGAGAGAGAGAGAGAGAGAGCAGTAGACTTGAACAGTGACCTCCAAATGCATCTGGGTCTTTATTTTAATCACCAGCTGAGCGCTGTATTGGAGTCACGGCCTTTTAAACCCTTATTTATAGTCGTTGTTGCTTCAGGTTCAGACCGAGAGCTTTCTTTTCTTCACCATGTAGAATAATTGAATGGATTTGCAATAAAAGCAAGGAAGCGTCTGCTCTGGTATGGAAGATGTACAGTAAGTGCAGCCTTCAGAGCTGCTTCTAAACAAGGCGAGTGTGAAAGTAACACCATGTTCACTTCAGCAGGGGAGAAACTCAACCTCGAGGGTTCAGTGAAATGGTGATGAGCTTCATGTGGAGACAGAAGACGCAGCCTCCACGTCGAAATGTTCCTACTAAACGATTAAATCAGGAACACGATAAACATGCAGAAGATCCTTCTGGTGGACAGCTTATGATTATCTGAAACAAGCCTCTTGTTTGAGAAAACCGTTCATGGAGGTAATATAAAGACTAAGGTTCCTGGGAGGAGGTTCCACACTATTACCACCACCTTCTGGATTCGATTCCCAGGCACAGTCGTCTGCCATTTTCATAGGGGAGTGGAGCACCTCAGAACATCCTCAGTTACAAGAAGTAAATAAGGTGTGATTTATCTGCAGGTTGTGATGACTGACTTCAGTCCCAAGCCCTTTTGGAGTCAAGGTCAAGTTGAGATTTTAAATGGAGTCAAGGTCGAGAGTGTTGATGGGTCAAGGTCAAGCCAAGCGGTCCAGTCAAAATCCCTTTTAGGTTCAAGACCAATTCAATGGTTTTAATGGGGTCAAGGTCAAGAATCTTAAAGGGGGTCAAGGTCAAGTCATGAGTTTTAATGGAGTCATAAGTTAAGAGTCTCAAAAAGGTTTAGGCCCAATCACAATTTTCTTTTGGGGTCAAAGTCAAGTCAGGAGTTTTGATGCGATCAAGTTCAAGAGTCATGAAGGGGTCAAGTTCAAGAGTCTTGATGGGGTCAAGATCAAACCAAGAGTTTTTAAAGTTTACATTCCATAACTTAAGTAAAAGTAAAAATCTCCCATTAAACCTTCACTTCAGTAAAAATACAAAGGTTTTTGCCTTCAAATGTACTTAAATATCCAAATTATTATGATTTATTATAACTATAATGTTCCTTTTATCATTTTCATCACAAGACTCTTTACTTAAACAACTCAGTTCATGTGTAAAGACTCGAATGTGACTCTCAGCACACTGATCTATTAATAGAATGATATTAATGACTCAAACACTGATTGATGTCTATTACAATGATCATGAACCCAAAAAAACTTTAAAAAAAAACGTGTAAAAGAGGTCACGTGTGTTGTGGCGCGTTCGAGTCTGGAGTTTCTTCGTTATTTATTCCTCTCTAAATGTTCTGCTTGCTGTTGAACTGATGCTGAACTGTATGTTGGTGATCAGTAGATACACCAAGCGCCGATCAGAACAAGTTTACAACGGATCGCGCGCTCGACCCTGATTGGTGGTTTGATCAGTTACGTTTTTATCCAAAAAATAAATAAAAAGGGACGACTGATTACACAAAATGAAGTTGAGTAAAAAAGTATTTGACTTTGACGTTGTACAGTAGTGAAGTTAAAGTTTCCCCCAAAGAAAATACTTCATTAAAGATACGCAAAAAAGCCACTTGAGGACATTAAATTTACTTTATTACTGTCCACCACTGCCATTAGTATGATTAACATCAAACTGGATTACAGAGATGTTATTTTTACTCATCTCCCATCATCTGTAGGCATTAGTTCCTCATTTGAAGAGCAGTTCCACGTTTAATCCTCGTTTGAGGATTAATCTCTTTAATGGCTTGTGTTACATGCTGTATTTGCTCCTCTCGATATATTTTTACACAAAGCACATTTTACAATCTCTAATCACGAAAAACGTCCAGATTTCTGTCATGTAGCGCCTGTTGATCAACGTGTAAACCCATGTAGCATCGTCAGCTATTATAGTATTTAGTGTTAGAAGAACTGTCACGAGTACCAATATACAAGTGTGATATTAGAATATTGTATCAGAAAACAACCTCGACATCGACGCTCTCGGTTCACGGAGAGGTCACGCTAAATGGCCGGGTCATGCTACAGATGGCTCGGACTGTGAGGTCTCTTGAACCATATCTCAGTAAATCTCTGAAAAAGAAAAAAATGCTACTGAACCAGACAGTTAACAATGTGTGATATAGTGAAGGTCTAAATTTTTTTTGCCACCATGTGTTTCAGAAGGTCGAGGTCGTTCCTTAGAAAGCAAGGTCAAAGATATCAGGCGGGCCGAAAACATGGCCATAAGGCTAGTCCATTTGTTATGGTCATACATAAAAACACAGGAAGAAAACGAAACATCACATTTTGCAGCTTTGTAACGCACATCCAGCTGGCAGTCAATCAATTTTTTTTCAAGCGATAAAAAAAAAGTCAACAATGAAGGCAGTAAACAGCGTTTTGTGTTGTGGTAAGTGCAGGCTTTCTGCCCCACTGCACTTCTAACATTACTAATGGATTTTTCGAGAGAGGGAGTTTTACTTTTACCGTTTTTTACAGCACATACACAAACACACACAGTTTCACATTAGCTCTCGCTCATGTGTGTGTGTGCTCTCAATCACAACTTGACAACACCGTCATCATAAAAAGTGGTGCAGGAGAACAGAACAGCCAAACACATGGAGAGGAAACCAGCAAGTCAAAGCTCAATCATGTTTATTACACCACATTACTGATACACTTACTGAAACTGCTCTTGCATTACATGTTGTTTGCACACGTCTACTTTATGTAATGATGTGTGCGTTAAAATTCACGAGTTTTCTGTCATACGGATGACGTGGAATCAAAAAGGTTTGAGACTCGTACTTTATTTATTTACGTTTGCACGTCAAAATAGACCCCTTGCACAGAAAGTCAGTGCCTCCTGACACTTCTGGAACATGCTCTAAAAGACTTATTTTCGAAAAGTCAAGCATCTTCTGCAATTCACACCGGATCTGCACAACGATGTGAAAACGAGCTGATCTTCATCTTCAGGAAGAACGCAAAGTCTGCAGGAGCCTAATCTGGTAAGTAGGGTGGGTGCGGAAGTGAGGTCACGTGGATTGTTCTCCGACGATCATTATGCACGAGTTGCCGAAGGGTTTTGACATTTTCGTGGGTTGAGTTTGTCGAAGGTCTTCCCGAACTCTCATCGTCTTCTAGTGATCTTCTACCGCTCTTAAAGTGCACGTCACTCAAAACACCACTTGTCGTGTCAAACGTCTCTGCGGCAGATTTGCCCAGTTTCACACAGAATTTCATGTTTTCTCTTTTTATTGTAACTTGCTGTCCAGCCATGAAAATGCATGTGTTCAGAAAAGCACCAGTTACACTGTTAGTCTCGAAACTTTTTAATACTAATAATAATGCTGCGCCGTGAAAGAGGTGCCACCGGAAAATGTAGATAGATAGATAGATAGATAGATAGATAGATAGATAGATAGATAGATAGATAGATAGATAGATAGATAGATAGATAGATAGATAGATAGATAGATAGATAGATAGATAGATAGATAGATAGATAAAAAAAAAGAAGGAGACTGATGGACGGATAGAAGAAGAGAAAGAGACCGTCAGACAGACAAAGATAGATAGATAGATAGATAGATAGATAGATAGATAGATAGATAGATAGATAGATAGATAGATAGATAGATAGATAGATAGATAGATAGAAAAAGAGAAGGAGACAGATGGATGGAAAAAAAAGTGAAAGAGACTGTAAGACAGACAAAAATAGATAGATAGATAGATAGATAGATAGATAGATAGATAGATAGATAGATAGATAGATAGATAGATAGATAGATAGATAGATAGATAGATAGATAGATAGATAGATAGATAGAGTGAATTAAAGAGATACAGGTGAAGAAAGAGTAATAGAGAGAAAATGAGACAGAAAAAAAGAGAATTAAAAAGAGACAGGGGAAGAAAGAGAAATAAAGAGAATGTGACAAAATAAAGAGAAAGGGAAATAGGGAGAGACAGGAGGAGGGAGAACAAGAGTGGAAGAGAGAAGAAAAAGGAAATAAGAGACAGGAGAAAGATAAAGAATAAAGATAAAGATGTGAGAAAGAAATATAGAGATAGACGTGAGAGAAACAGAAATGGAGAGAGACAGAAGGAGGAACAGAAAAAGAGAAAGACGGCGACAAAAAGAGAAAGACGAGAGGTAAATAATGAATTTAAAGAAGTGTGTTTTTCTGAAATTAATGAAGAATTGAAACCAATTGCTGTGATGTGAAAAGAGTGAAAAAATACCTACTTTCACTTTTCTTATAAAACTGTCTAAAATACATTATTTCCATCTGTGTGTCTAAACCTAAAACAAATGTAATTAGTTCTATTCTATTTCCGTACATATATATATATATATATATATATATATATATATATATATATATATATATATATATATATAAACATTGGTGAATTAACCCCATTGCAACCCTGACCAGGCAGATACTAAGGATGAATGAAGGAATGCCGTAAGTGGATTTTGCAACTGTTATGTAATGTATGAATATCACTCTAGAGATGTAGATACTGGAAGTGCTGGATTAGAACATTTGTCCAATGTCCAAAATGGGAGGCAAAATCAAACCGTAGAAGGGTTAAGTTCAGGCGATGAACAGACAAGTCCAAAACAAGATCAAGGAGAATCTTGACCAGGAACTAAACATAAAACAAGGCACGGTAAACACTGACGCTGTCCTGAGCGTAATATTCCGCGGTGACAAAACAGGTGAATGAAATAACACGTGAACGATAGCGATGCGGGTGAAGACGTCGCAGCAACACGCATCCCTGTTAATCAGCGTAGTGTTCATTTGTCATGCAAGCTTCGAATTTACCTGCTAAAAGATCATAAAAACTCTAACGTGTTTGTACTGTTGGACAGGATCCCAGTCCTGATCGCTGTAACCTGTGAAATATTCTGGCAAGGTTTCATGAAAAGGAGAAAAACCAACAAAAACGATGTGTTATTATATGAGAAGCTGTGGTGAGAGCACGAGCGTAACCCTACGGCTCTGCTGGAAGTGTGTGTGGAGTGAGGAATCTCTCAATGTGTGTGTGTGTGTGTGTGTGTGTGTGTGTGTGTGTGTGTGTGTGTGTGTGTGTGTGTGTGTGTGTGTGTAAAACTAGAGAGAGAGAAATAGAAATACAGAGAAACAGGAGCAGAGAGAGAAATAAAGAGAAATAAAAACAAAGTTAAAGATGGAAGAGAGAAAGAGAGAAAGAGGAGAGAATAGAGAGAGACAGGAGCAGAATGAGAAATAAAGAAAAAGTGAAAGAGACAGGAACAAAGAAGGAAATAGACAGGCAGGAGCAGAATGAGAAATAGTGAAAAATAGAGAGAAAGAAAATGAGAGACAGGAGCAGAACAGGAAATAGAGAAAGTGAGACACAAATGAGGAAGGAAAAAAGAGACAGGACAGAGAGGAAGAAACAGAGAGAAACACATGAAAGAACGAGAAGCAGAAAGAAAGAAAGAAAGAGAGAGGAGGATCGAGAGAAAGACAAAAGGAAAGAGAAGTAGAGAGAGAGACAGGAAGATGGAGAGAAAGACTTAAGAGAAAGAGAAGTAGAGAGAAGGCGAGAAAAAGAGTTAGAAGAGAAGATGTTAAGAGAAAGCGAAATAGAGAAAGAGACACCGAAAGAGGAAGAGAAAGAGAGTTAGACAGGTGAGAAAGAGTTATTAGGAGAAAGATATGAAAGAAAGAAAGCTAGAGAGACTGGAGGAGGGAGAGAAAGACATTAGAGAAAGAGAAATAGAAAGAGAGAGAGAGATTTTATGATGGGTGAAAAAATGAAGAACAAATTTCTTTACTCAGAAAAACATGCCGTTCCCCAGCAGGAATCCCACGGTTCTGCTGAGAGTGTGTGTGTGTGTGTGTGTGTGTGTGTGTGTGTGTGTGTGTGTGTGTGTGTGTCTCTCCTAATAAAGGTCTGATGTGTAAAACTCTGATCACCAGTAAGCGAGGGAACTACTCAAGATGTTCATGTGTGAGAAAGTTGTAAAGGAGAGGGGGTGGTTTACTTACGAGACCTGTCCCCTTTCCACCTCCACCCACCCTTGCTCTTGGCTGGTTTGTCCCCGTCCCAGCACAGCCTGTGCGTTATCCAGGTGCTCAGAAGCAACACGGCGAGGAGGAGTTTTCTCCTGGTCATCATTCCGGCCCGGATCTCCGTTTCCTCACATCACATACAACTACCAGTGCCGAGAGTCTTTTAATGCACCCGAACTGCCTGCTCTCATATTCCCACCAGCATCTACCTCAGACTCTCTGAGAACTTTGGAGTGCCACTTTCAAAACGTTCTGCCTCGATGATCTTCTTCTTCTTTCTCAATTCTACCGGTTCTTCCAGTCGATCAGGAATTAATGCCATTCCGGATACGGGTGGCGGAAAACACAGTTCCGGACGAGCGCAGTCTCTCGGTTTCTCTCATAGAAAGCGAGTTTGCGTGTCAGTCTAAAGACGATGAGACGGATTTCAGGGTCATGGCCAGGTGTGAGGGAGATAGTCACACGTCTGCGCTCTATCAGTGAGCTCCTGAAACAGCCCTGGAGCTGTTCTCTCTTACGCCAGATCCTCGGAAGTGGAGTCGGTGTTGATTTGAAAACAGGAGATAAATCAGAGGCAGGGTTTCAATCCTGCAACCTTGACAGTGCCAAGTGTGTGTGGGAGAGAGGGAGGGAGGGAGTGGAGGAAAAGCAGAGTGAGGAGAGACAGAAAGGAGGGAGGACAAAGTGTGATCGAGTGTCAAGTGTTCAGGTCGAGAGAGTGGAGAAAATTTCTTTCTCTTCCGTGGAGAAGCTGCACTAATGCACTAATGCGCTGTGTTTTAGGCTGTTATGGATAAACACCAATGCCGAGCATCTTCTCTCTTTGATCACTGCCTTATTATTGATCTCTCCTCTCTCTCTCTCTCTCTCTCTCTCTCTCTCTCTCTCTCTCTTTCTCTTCTCTCTCTCTTCTCTCTCTCTCTCTCTCTCTCTCATACACACAAATATAATACATATCTATAGTAACAGCTCGCTCGCAGGGACGCTAATCTGGAAACGTGTGCCATCATTATTATAATCAATCTATTCGTTTATTCATTGATATTTATGAAAGGAGTCTCCAGTGTCAGTGCAGCTCTGTATTGTTTTATCAGGACAGAGGAGATTATGCTTTGAACACAAAACCAAAATAACACTGTATAGACAAATGTTTGTGGACACCTGACCCAAATTAGAACACCCCCCCCCCCTCCTTATATTGCCCAAATATTTGACCCCATTCCCCCCCACACCATCAACCAAATGTTGACCCCACATGCAGTATTTGTCCATTTCGCCTGCCTTATTGAGCGTTCTCAAGCTTTTGCCTCATTGCTGCCCCCTTTGCCTGCTTCCACAAATCTACGCTTTTAATTGCAGTCTTATTTTCCCTGGTGGTCTAGTGGTTAGGATGCGGCGCTCTCAGCGCTGCGGCCCGGGTTTGATCCCCAGTCAGGGAACCAACCCCAGCCACTCTTAGTGCCGGTCCCAAGCCCGAATAAATAGGGAGGGTTGCGTTAGGAAGGGCATCCAGCGTAAAAACATGAGCCAAATCAAACATGCGGATGATCCGCTGAAAGAAAGAACGTTTATTTTTTATTTCAGTTAGAACGATTTCACCAGTTTGCCCGACAACCCAGTTTTGACCGCTCCCTGTTTTACAGTCTACATCTTCATCCACGGCTTGGAACACGTTCTATCATTTTTCTGCAAATGGATCCTAACCCTAGGGACACAACTAACCAATGAAAAGAACTGGGTCTGAGGAAAGCTGACTGCATCGTCTACATCGTGACAAAAAAGTTTGCGCTAGAACACACTGGAAAGCTAACGTGTACGTTATGCGCTTGCATGAGAGAACATAAATCCCCTATACCAGCAGGTGGCAGTAGTGTGTATTTGGTATCAGAATAGGGAAACCGGAAGAGCTTGAACTGTGAATATGTAAAGCAAGCAGTGTTCACACCTGCAACGATCATTACTAACAGATACATGTAGATTTTTTCAGTCATGTCTACTAGCTGCTTAATCTTCAACGTCTTTATTCCACAAAGCCATGATATTATTAAAATAATCCTCTAGGCAAATAAGGTGATAAAACAATTGGCAAGAATGACAAGTGTCTTCATTTGCTTTAATCCATTCTGTTTTTATTTTTTTTCTCTTCATGTACTCATTTGCTAAGCTGAATAGCCAATTGGAGACGCTTTCTCAATGACAAGCTCCGCCCCCGATGCAGAATCGACCAAAAAAAACAGTTGACGAAAAACTAAAGGTGACCGTCAGCTTCGTATGTCCCGGGTTTTACACCACCACGAAGATGAGTTCAATACAACACACACACACACACACACACACACACACACACACACACACACACACACACACACACACAAACACACACACTCTATTTCATTATCACTATTGTAATCATCTTTTTCCGTGTTTCATCATTTATTTCCGTTTTTTCTTTACTTTGTATTTCGAAGCGTCCGGATTTACCCTCGGCGGTATCAGAGACTATGGTGGGAAGAATGAAAAAATACCAACAACCTGAGAATCATTTCTTGCATATTTTATCAGTAATTTAAAGCAGCATGTGGGTCATTAAGATGATCGTCTCATTAGATCGTCTACTTTAACACGAAGGGGTACGACATAAACGCTCTTTCATTAGCCGCTAATGAGAGCCTGAGTTCATGATAAGAGGTATAAGCAGACACTCGATTTTGCGCTTTTTTACACACACACACACACACACACACACACACACACACACCGAACACACACACACACAGACACACAGATCACATAATGATTTTGCATAATTGGTTAATTATCTATAAAGGTGAAAGGTAGGAGATGAGATTAGAGCGTTACGTCGTCTTTGGGAATCGGGTTATTCAGGCTCCTCGAACGTCATAATATAATTATCAGGGTTTTTTTTATATCTGGCCACCTGATCATGCTCTTTTAAGATTTTTTTTTTTAAGTTTCACGTTTTATTTGTCATATGCACAGATGTAAGTGATAGTTTGCCAAATGAAGAATTATATATATATATATATATATATGTGTGTGTAGAATATTAATTCAAAAAATATATACATATATGACATGAGCATGAGGTTATTTTTTATTAAATAAAAATATAAAAGATGGAGGATAACAAGTAGAATGTATATTTCAGAGTAGTTACTAGTTCATTAGAACATAGAGAATGTTATAAAACATGACATACTATATGGACAAAAGTTTGTGGACACCTGACCATAAGATTTGTATGTGCTTATTTTTGAACGTCCCATTCCACATTTATTGTCCATTTGCTCTTATAATAAGCTCCGCCCTTCTGGGAAGATGTTCCACTAGATTTTGGAGTGTGTTTGTGGAGATTTGTGAGATTTATTCAGTTACATGGGTGTCAGTAAAGTTAGGTACTGATGTAGGGGAGGTGAGGAGGTCTGGGGTGCAGTCAGCGTTCACATTCATCATGTTTAATAGAGTTGAGGTCAGAGCTCTACAGCAAGAAATCATTCACTCCAAACCCATGTAAAGCATCTTCACGGAGCTGTGCACAGGAACACTGTAAAGTCAAAACAGGTTTGGGTCTTCTAGTTTAAGTGAAGGGAAAATTAAATTCTACTGCATTAAATCCTTTACAATTGTGTGCCTACAATGTTGTGGTAACAGTTTGCAGAAACACACATATGTCCGGAAAATATTCATATTTTCAGTTACTGGTTTTGATTTTGTAATCAGAAAGGTACTGATTCTGATTTTGTAATCAGAACCTCAGGCTCTGATTGCAAAATCAGAATCAGTACCTGAAAATCATGTTTTGCCACCTTTATCCATCTAGGGTCCGGGCTTGTTGTGATGTGTCTTGTCCACTAGAGGGTGCCGTTGTTCCTCCAAATGGCTTTCTACTTTCTATATATGACCATTATTGCCACCTGTGTCCAATTTCACCAATTAACCTGTGTATATGAAAAGTTTCTTCTTCGTTTATATATCTGTGTCTTTATATTTTATAAAGGAGAAGTTCTGCATTATCTCACATTTTAACACTCTTCTGAGTGAATTAATGTATAAAACTTCAATATTAAATATTTGTAATCAGGCAACAGTAAAGTAAATTTATGGGTCTGAAAATCTACTCAAGTAAAAGTAAAAAGTGGCTCATTTCAAATTTACTCAGAGTAAAATGTACCCAGTTTTACTAGTTTGTTTATTTTTTTAATAGCGATCCCAGTATAGTTTAAAAAGAACACAAGGATATAAATCTAGGGTTAATCAATGGAACACCATTAAACAAATAAACTAATAAATAAACATTCCATTCCATGACTTGTGTCTAATATGAGCTATGCACTTTAGCAGCAATAAGTTGTTATTCTTATTGTCCTGACGTCATAAACCCCAGGTCCCAGAACCCAAACTTGTGAACACAAGATACCGATTTGCTGCAGCTGAATGAGAGGCATCAATGGACCTGCTACAGTCATGTGACCTACTAAGAAGGCATGTGTACTAATCATGGACAGGAAGATGGATTTATTTATCCATTCTTTATTTCTAACATTTTTTTTGTATATAATTTCAACATTTCCCACTTTGATTACATAAATGACAGAAGTGGCAGCAAAAAAGTGTAGTGGCAGCAAAAAGTGTCAGTGGCAGCAAAAAGTGACCAACAAAACCTTTTTACGATGTGCGACTGCAGAAACATCCCGGTTTATATCCTGTGAAAAACGAAGGATAGCCATTAATCTTTTACGATGTTTATCAGGAACACAGCCTTCAGATGTAAAACAGCGTCTCGACACCAGACAAAGGTCGCGTCAATAAGCTAAAGAGAGAGAGGAAGAAAAAAAAGAGAGAAACGCAGAAGAGACACACGGACAGCGATTCTTCAGCTAACCTTGTCTGAGGAGCATGTGATTTAAAGCGGCAGTGGGCAATAAACGCCCGGGCTTCATCTCTTCACCTCTCCCTCCATCACCTTCGTTATCATACGGAGCGAAACGCCTCATGATGTTTCTGACCTTCTTACAAACATCTCAGTGGCTTCGCTCAACACCTCCAACACCTTTTTTTCTTAATGAGCCATAATCTGTTCATCTTTGCTGATTTATTATGGCCATGTGTGTGTGTGTGTGCGTGTGTGTGTGTGTGTGTGTATGCCGAGAAGGTTAACAGGAAGCATCAGGAATCGTCACAGTAATGGTTTAATAGCAACACCGTGCTGTTGTGATGGACGAGTTTGATTTTATCTGGAATATAATTATAACATTAAACACCTTTCAAAAGGAAAAGACGACGTTTATACAGGCTTTATTCTTCTATTTTAAAATAACGATGGCATTTTACAGGACGTCTCAGACACTCAGTCAGCTCTCTAAGTCACTACTCAGGTTTCTGATTAGGGAGTCGGCCATTTTATTAGGACACCGATGACACGTCTATGTCACGTGCCTTATATGTCGTGTGAATCTGTTACATCAATCACAAGCTTTTCTGTCGTGTTACTTCGAGCAGGATCGCAGGCTATTTAGGGATTTTTCTTTTTCAAATATAAAACGTAAAACTCATTAGACTCGAACAAACTGCATGCAGAACATTCAAGAGTTTATTATGTTATTTCTTTATGCAGTTCTTTACAATTGGAAGCCACTTAACGCAGTGAAACATCCACAATTTTAGTGTTCTTAGAATAGGGGGCGCTACATCTTACATCTATAACATGGGCGGAGCTACAAAACACAGAATGTGTATTACATAGGCAGATGGGCGGAGCTGCATAACACACTTAATGTTTATAACATGAGCGGAGCTACACAACACACTTAGTGTTTATAACATGGGCGGAGCTACATAACACAGTGTTTATAACATGGGTGGAGCTACACAACACACTCAGTGTTTATAACATGGGCGGAGCTACACAACACACTTAGTGTTTAGAACATGGGCGGAGCTACACAACACACTCAGTGTTTATAACATGGGCGGAGCTACACAACACACTCAGTGTTTATAACATGGGCGGAGCTACACAACACACTCAGTGTTTATAACATGGGTGGAGCTACACAACACACTCAGTGTTTATAACATGGGCGGAGCTACATAACACACTCAGTATTTATAACATGGGTGGAGCTACATAACACACTCAGTATTTATAACATGGGCGGAGCTACACAACACACTCAGTGTTTATAACATGGGCGGAGCTACATAACACACTCAGTGTTTATAACTTGAGGCGGAGCTACATAACACACTCAGTGTTTATAACATGGGCGGAGCTACATTACACACTCAGTGTTTATAACTTAAGGCG
>NC_139581.1:4297648-4477648 GCF_946808225.1 Silurus aristotelis
TGAATGCTGACTGCTCTCCAGAGCTCCTCACCTCATCTACATCACTACCTGACTTCACGAACACCCTTGTGGATGAGTGACTCTTACAAAAATCTACAAAATCTAGTGGAACATCTTCCCGGAAGAGTGGAGGTTATTATTAGAGCAAATGGGAACTAGATGTGGAACAGGATCTTATGCTCAGGTGTCTACACACCTTTTTCCATTGTGTTTATTTGATTTAATAACTTTTTTCAGTAGAATTGCGGTTGTAATGTTCTCCAAAGTGCTATTGGCTTTTATGATTAAGCTCATAGTAAAGCATTTTTTCAATAAAATTGTCTGAATCTTATATAATAATAGATGTGAAAGAATAGAGATAAGAAATAATAATTAATAAATAATGTGCATATCATCGATTTATACCCACAATCATTATCATTTATTTTATTACATAATCTAAATGCAGTGTTTTTATTATTATAGGTAGGTAGAAGTAGTAGGAGCGATGGAATTTATTACAATATTCTAATAATACATATAATATAATAATACATATTAAAATGTGTAGATATTTATTATAAACTTTCTTTTTGGCTTCTCCCGTTAGGGGTCGCCACAGCGGATCCTCCGCACGTTTGATTTGGCACATGTTTTACGCTGGATGCCCTTCCTAACGCAACCCTCCCCAATTTATCCGGGCTTGGGACCGGCACTAAGAGTGGCTGGGGATGGTTCCCTGACCGGGAATCGAACCCGGGTCGCAGCGGTGGGCGCGCTGCATCTTAACCACTAGACCACCAGGGGACCTGTATCATTTATTTTTTTTTTTTTTTTTTACATTTATACTTTGTATTATGTTTTATACCGATTGGCCAAGCAGAGGGACCGAGCTGGGAAGGATGTACTGCAAGTTAGAGCAATAAAGGATGGAGAGGGAAATGTGTTGACTAGTGAGGAGAGTGTGTTGAGAAGATGGAGGGAGTATTTTGAGCAGCTGATGAATGAGGAAAATCAGAGAGAGAGAAGGTTGGAGGATGTGGAGTTGGTGAAGCAGGATGTAGATAGGATTAGTAAGGAGGAAGTGAGAGCAGCGATTAAGAGGATGAAGAATGGAAAGTCGGTTGGACCAGATGACATACCGGTAGAAGCGTGGAGATGTTTAGGAGAGATGGCAGTGGAGTTTTTAACCAGATTGTTTAACAGGATTCTGGAAGGGGAGAGGATGCCTGAGGAATGGAGAAGGAGTGTGCTGGTACCGATCTTTAAGCATAAGGGAGATGTGCAGACCTGCAGTAACTACAGGGGAATTAAGTTGATCAGTCACACCATGAAGTTATGGGAAAGAGTAGTGGAAGCCAGGCTGAGAGAAGAGGTGACCATCTGTGAGCAACAGTATGGTTTCATGCCGAGGAAGAGCACCACAGATGCCTTATTTGCTTTGAGGATGTTGATGGAGAAGTATAGAGAAGGACAGAAGGAGCTGCATTGTGTATTTGTGGATTTAGAGAAAGCGTACGACAGGGTGCCGAGAGAGGAGTTGTGGTATTGTATGAGGAAGTCAGGTGTGTCAGAGAAGTATGTGAGGGTGGTGCAGGACATGTATGAGGACAGTGTGACGGCAGTAAAGTGTGCAGTAGGTACGACAGACTGGTTCAGGGTGAAGGTTGGACTGCATCAAGGATCGGCCCTGAGCCCTTTCCTGTTTGCAGTGGTGATGGACAGGTTGACGGACGAGGTCAGACAGGAGTCTCCCTGGACTATGATGTTTGCAGATGATATTGTGATTTGTGGTGAGAGTAGAGAGCAGGTTGAGAAGAGCCTGGAGAGGTGGAGATATGCGCTGGAGAGAAGGGGAATGAAAGTCAGTAGGAGTAAGACAGAGTACATGTGTGTGAATGAGAGGGAGGGCAGTGGAGTGATGCGGTTGCAGGGAGAAGAGGTGGAGAAGGTGGAGGAGTTCAGGTACCTGGGGTCAACAGTGCAAAGTAATGGAGAGTGTGTTAGGGAAGTAAAGAAAAGAGTGCAGGCAGGGTGGAGTGGGTGGAGAAGAGTGACAGGAGTGATTTGTGATAGAAGAGTATCTGCAAGAATGAAAGGGAAAGTTTATAGAACTGTGGTGAGACCTGCGATGTTGTATGGATTAGAGACAGTGGCATTGAGTAAAAAACAGGAGGTGGAGCTGGAGGTAGCAGAGCTGAAGATGTTGAGGTTTTCGTTGGGAGTGACGAGGATAATACGAGTTTATTAGAGGGACAGCACATGTAGGATGTTTTGGTGACAAGGTGAGGGAGGCGAGATTGAGATGGTTTGGACATGTGCAGAGAAGGGACATGAATTATATTGGTAGAAAAATGCTGAAGATGGAGCCACCAGGTAGGAGGAAAAGAGGAAGGCCAAGGAGGAGGTTCATGGATGTGGTGAGGGAAGACATGCAGGTAGTTGGTGTAAAAGAGGCAGATATAGAGGACAGGGTGGTATGGAGACGGATGATCCGCTGTGGCAACCCCTAATGGGAGCAGCCGAAAGAAGAAGAAGAAGACTTTGTATTATGTATAATAATGTATTTAAATTTAGAAAACTGAAAACATTCAAAACAAATTGATATTTAAATATTTAGAATGCAGTCCAGATGACGTAATAAATACAAGCAAACAATTAATTTCAATTATTTTTTACAAAATGAATCACTTTATATACGTTGCCAATAATAGTTGTTGATATACACTGCATGCTAGAACTCAATAAACACCATTAATAGAGGGAAGAGACTGTGTGGGGGAAAGATTGAGGAGAGAGAGAGAGAGAGAGAGAGAGAGAGAGAGAGAGAGAGAGAGAGAGAGAGAGAGAGAGAGAGAGAGAGAGAGAGAGAGAGAGAGAGAGAGAGAGAAAGAAAGATGGGGGGCAGGAGAGAAATGGAGAAAGATGCAAAAAGACAAAAAGACAAAGATCAAGAAATAAAATGAAAGATGATGGGGAAAGGAGAGATACTGGAGTGAGTGAAAGAGACTGGAGAAAGACAAAAAGAGAGCCAGAGAAAGAACAGGGAAGATTGAAAGACAGATATAAAAAAAGGAAGAAATGTGAAAAGAGAGGCTAGAGAAAAAGACAGATAAAGACAAAGAAAAACCAGAATAAATATAAATAAAGAAATATGAAAAAAATGACAAAAGAATGGAAGCTGGAGAGAGAGAGAGAGAGAGAGAGAGAGAGAGAGAGAGAGAGAGAGAGAAAGTGAGAGAGAGAGAGAGAGAGAGAGAGAGAGAGAGCGAGAGAGAGAGAGAGAGAGAGAACCAGAGATGTGAAGAGAGATAAATAAAAGAGAAACATGAGGTTAGAGAGGGACAGAAGAGAAGCTAGAGAAAGAGAGAGAGAGAGAGAGAGAGAGAGAGAGAGAGAGAGAGAGAGAGACAGACAGACAGAGAGAGAGAGAGAAAGAAAGAGAAAGAGAGAGACAAATGATTCTCTATATTCAGTATATAGTGCTTTGATCTTGTTTTTAATTTATGTACTTTGCACTAAATGTACACGTCTGATAAAGCAACTGAAAACTCTGAAAACTGAAACAGGGGACTATGTCCTGACGGAGAGACATGACGTGATGTGATGGGGTCTGTCTCCCCACTTTGCGTGTCTCTATGCAAATCCGATGTTAAATTTAATTTTTCTAATCCCTTTAATCAGAGGCGGGGGAATAAAAGCCAGCTGCTAGGAACTCGTGTTCAGATGTAATTAAGCAACTGATTGAATTTCAGCACGTACAAAAAAGACGTGTTCGTGCCAGAAAACACTGTCCGGAAAGAAGCAAGTGTTTGAAGTGAGTGTTTACACAGCTCTCTCTGAAGGACGACCCTGGACATGACTTTAAACTGGAAGTTTACAGCAACTCCAATCATCACTTTTTACAAGTGTGGTGAGCAGAAAACCATCTCAGATCACACAACACATAGATCTTTCAGCAGGGTCAGCAGAAAAAAAACACTGGGTTCCGATCTTCTCGTGGATCTTCCCACTTCGTCCAGTCCTGCCTCTGGATAGTGTTCTCTTCGACTGGAGGCCACTCTGTGCAGCTTGGGACGGTTTCTCATCAACTGCTATGTTAATTGTTAAAAGCGCTACACAAATAAAAATAAATTGAATTAAAACTTGAAATTGTGCACCAAGTGGACCCTGGATCACCCAAAATGACCAGAAAAACACAGTTGAACCCTTTTATAAATTGAGAACCTTAAAAGAATTACCAAAGAATCCTTTTTTCAATATAATGTAACTAGTAAAATGGAAGAGCAAAGAAAAATTACTTTGAACTAAGAAGTTTGAAGGAGGGTTCTAGATTTAACACTGAAGGGATTGTGTTTAAGCTTCCTAAATGTGTTCTCCATTAAAACGTCTATGGAAAAAGATTTCAAGATTTAACATTAAAAGGGACAAAAGTAGGTTATAATTTCCTTAATGTGTTTTACATTAAACCTTCTTTGAAATGTTTTTGCATATTAAACATTATATAAGAGAGTTATTTTCATGACAAAGTTCTAGGTTTCATATAATGCAGGTTTAGATAGAACACAATAGGCACTGTGTTCTATCTTCACAATGTCGATCTGCCTGGAACATTCTATGAAAAAGGGAGTTCGAGAATGAACACTATAAAAGAGTTCATAAATAACTTCCATGAAAGAGCCCTAGATTTAATATCATGGAGGATCTAGTGTTCTAGATAGAACACGAAAGAGACTGTGTTCTATTTCCTAATGTTGGTCTACCTGGACCATTCTATGAGAGTTCTAAGTCAACCAGTATAATGTAGAGTTCTAGATTTAACATCAAATAAACCCCCTTATTGCTTTATAAAGGTGGTCTAAAGTGGTCTAAAGGTTCTATGAAAGTTCTAGGTTTAAAAATTAAAAAGACTGTGCTCTAGTTTCCTAAAGGCCTACATGAAACTTTCTTTGAAAGAGAGTTCTAGAATAAACACTATAACATTAGGACTATTACTGTGTCCTAGATTTAATTTTATGAAGGATTTAATGTTCTAGATTGAACTCTAAACATACTGTGTTCTAACATCCTAAGCATGTGGACTTTGCAACAAGAGGAGCGAACACGCTGGATCGTGTTTACACAAACATCCCCGGCGCGTATCGTGCGGAGCCCCGCCCCAATCTCGGATACTCAGACCACTGCTCTGTTATGTTAATTCCAGCATACAGACCGCTCATCAGACGCTCCAAACCGGTTCTGAAACAGGTGAAAACCTGGCCAGAAGGAGCTACTTCTGCTCTTCAGGACTGTTTTGAGTGCACTGACTGGGACATAGGTAGACTGCGCCGTAGGTAGGCTGCAACCTACGGCGATTCCATCAACTTGGAGGAGTACACATCATCAGTGACCAGCTACATCAGCAAGTGCATTGATGATGTGACCATCTCCAAGACCATCACTACACGCTCCAACCAGAAACCGTGGATGACTGCAAATGTGCGTGCGCTGCTGAAACAAAGAGTCTCTGCCTTCAGATCAGGGGACAAGGCGGCCTTAAAAACAGCAAGGACCAAACTGTCTCGTGCCATCAGAGAGGCGAAGCGTGCACACGCGAAGAAAATCCACAACCACTTCCAGGACAGTGGAGACACCCGGCGCACGAATTACAAGACCACATCACCTGCTTGTGACCGTGACCCCTCCCTCCCAGATGTGCTGAACGACTTCTACGCCCGGTTCGAGGTGCAGAACAACGTGGTGGCGAGGAAGACCATCCCTCCTCCCACTGACCAGGTGCTCTGTCTAACCACAGCTCAAGTGAGGAAAACTCTATGCAGAGTTAACCCACGGACTGAGAGACCTCAGTCAGTCAGGATCGGGAACAGCATCTCCAGCACCACCACACTGAGCACTGGGGCCCCCCAGGGCTGTGTTCTCAGCCCACTGCTGTTCACTCTGCTGACTCACGACTGTGTAGCAATGCACAGCTCGAACCACATCATCAAGTTCGCTGATGACACGACCATGGTGGGTCTAATCAGCAAGAACGCAAGTCAGAATATAGAGAAGAGGTGCAACGGCTAACTGCCTGGTGTAAAGCAAACAACCTGTCTCTGAACGTGGACAAAACGAAAGAGATGGTTGTGGACTTCAGGAGAGCACAGAGCGACCAATCTCCACTGATTATTGATGGATCCTCAGTGGAGATCGGCAAGAGCACCAAATTCCTTGGTGTTCATCTGGCAGACAACCTCACCTGGTCACTTAACACCAGCTCCATCACCAAGAAAGCCCAGCAGCGTCTCTACTTTCTGAGAAGGCTGAGGAAAACCCACCTCCCTCCCCCCATCCTGTCCATGTTCTACAGAGGGACCATTGAGAGCATCCTGAGCAGCTGCATCACTGCCTGGTTTGGGAACTGCACCGTCTCGGATCGCAAGACCCTACAGAGGATAGTGAGGACAGCTGAGAAGATCATCGGAATCTCTCTCCCCTCTATCATGGACATTTACACTACACGCTGCATCCGCAAAGCACACAGCATTGTGGACGATCACACACACCCCTCACACACACTTTTTACACTCCTACCATCAGGAAAACGGTTCCGAAGCATTCGGGCCGCCACAACAAGACTATGCAACAGTTTCTTTTCACAAGCCATCAGGCTTCTCAACACAAAGAACTGAAACGGAACTCTCTCACACACACACACACAAATGTGTGTAACGATCTGTAAAATTTTTCCTGGACTTAACACTTAACACACACTCATCACTCATCTCAATCCATTCCACCACCATTCATTTATTTATTATTTATTATTATTCTCAACTGTACCACACTCTTAACTGCTGTTTTTTTGCACATTTATCATTTATCACTGTATTATACTGTTTACATGCTGTTTTTTGCACCTTCGACTGCTGCTGTATTTTTTGCACTACATTGTTCTGTTTACACTCACTTCTGGGTTATAGTTTTTAGTTTGTATAGTTTTTACAGTTTTCTTGTACAGTACTGTATAATCAAGTATACAGTAGGTTTACTGTTCGGCGCTATATTAGGTTTTGTGTCTTGTCTTGTGTCGTCTGTCTGCACTGTCTGTCTGCACTGTTTGCACCAGGTTGCACTCGATGCACTTTATGTAACTTGTGTTGTAGCTCTATGTTGTTTTGTTTGTTGTTGTTTAGTGTAGCACCAGGGTTCTGGAGAAACGTCTCGTTTTTACTGTGTACTGTGTACCACTGTGTATAGTAGAAATGACAATAAAAGCCTCTTGACTTGACTTTGAAAAAGAGTTCTAGATAGAACACTAAAGAGACTGTTCTAGCGTCCTAATGTTGGTGTACCTGTATCATCCTATTAGAGTTCTAGATAGAACACTATAATAGAGAGTTCCAGATTTAACACCAAATGAACCCTCTAATTGCTTCATAAAGGTGGTCTACGTGGGAACCTTATATGTTCAAGATTAAAACTAAAAAGACTTTAAAAGGGAGCTCTAGAATAAACACTACACAATAGTTCTAGAGTTATTTTTATGACAGAGTCTTGGATTTACAGTTTTTCTCAATTGCTAAAACACTAAACCCTATTGTCTGAACCAAATGCTCAATTGCCTGAACCCACTGATTGAATCAATCACTCTTTTGGCAAAACCATAAGCACTTTTCACCTGTTTGGACACAACTTGCCAACACATTTTCATTGTGATGCACCCGTGCTGCATAATGGTGAGCACAGGTGACAAAAGGCCAACACAATTAAAGCACAAGTTTCACCACTTGAACACAACAACTCAAAACTGATCACACTTGTGGCTAATGATGTTAGGGAACATATAGAGTAAGCCAGTTCAGAGAGCACTGGTTTGTGAGACCCTACAATGGATAGAAATCTGAGAGGAAGAGTTTGTGTGAGAGGAGGTCGAGGTGGTCAGCGAATACAAAGAACAAAAATATCTGATGAAATCAGAGCTACTGTGATTGATTATTGTCTTTGTCCATGGTATGAGCATGAGGGAGGCTGGACAAAGGGTACAACCAAACATCAGTAGATTCACTGTGTCCACCATAATCTGAAGATTTAGAGAAGAGAACAGGTAATTACCTTTTTTGACATTATAGTACAGTATGTAAATGTTGACAGCAATTACTGTATGACAGACTATATACTGTACCACAGTAAGTAAATATACGTTTCAGTACATCACTGTACCAATGTACAGTAGTATTGTAATGGAGGGTTGGACTACCTGTTTGTAGGCCTAGTATTCCATGTATAATTTTGGTAACTCCATATTCCCTTTTTGTAGAATTGAAAGACTGCCACATGGGGGTGGGAGGACATGTATGTTCTCCCCACACCAAGAGACCCTAATTGTTGATATGGTCCATGAGAACAATGCCATTAAACTGAGTATAATTCAGCAGAAGATCATTGAGGACCATGTCAATTTTGAGGGTATCAACAGTGTCAGCCTCTCTACTGTTGATCATGTCCTCAAGCACAACAGACTGCGCATGAAACAGCTATACAGAGTGCTCTTTGATCGCAACTCAGACAGAGTCAAAGAGCAAAGAATCCACTATGTACAGGTTGGCATATATCCAGACACATTCAATGTTGATTACTCTAAGTAGTGATTTACTGTAGTGGCCTAAATAACTTTTTCTGTATCACTTACAAAACTATATCTATTTCTACAGAGGTTTCTTCAACTAGATGCAATGGAAAGACCCCATGAATACGTGTACATGGATGAAGCTGGGTTTAATCTCACCAAAAGGAGAAGGAGAGGCCGTAATGTGATTGGCCATCGGGCCATTGTTGGTGTTCCTGGGCAGCGTGGTGGCAATGTCACATTATGTGCTGCCATCAGCAATAATGGGGTTGTCCACCATCATGCCAACCTGGGGCCCTACAACACTCACCAGCTCCTCATTTTCCTTAATCACACACGAGATGCTCTGTTAGGGCAGCAGGATGAGCATCCCATCTATGTTGTTGTTTGGGACAATGTGAGTTTTCACAGAGCCCTCCAGGTTAGAGAGTGGTTCAATATGAACCAAGGTTTTATCAATCTTTGCCTTCCACTGTACTCCCCTTTACTAAATCCCATTGAGGAATTCGTCTCCTTATGGCGATGGAAGGTATATGAACGCCAACCTTACACCAGGGTAAATCTCCTGCAAGCAATAGGACTTGCCTGTGGTGACATAGGTGTGGAGGCATGCCAAACCTGGATACGGCATGCCTCGGGTTTTTTTTCCCCCGTTGCCTGGCCAGACAAAATGTGGCCTGTGATGTGGATGAAGCCCTGTGGCCTGATCCAGTTCAGAGACATGATGCTGTGGCTGAGTAATGCACTTATTTGTATATTTTTGTACTTTATTTTTTACATGGGCTTACTGTACACAAGTGGCAAACGCATAAGATTTCTGTTTGCTTTTACAAGTGCTAAGTGTAAATGCACATGATTTCTGTTTTGTCTTTTTGTACAAGTGCTAAATGCACAGTTTTTTTTTTGTTTTGCAACATGCATTTAGCCTACAGTGAACAATAAACATTTATGTCCTGAGCATTTTGTTTTCTATTTTTCTACGTAGTGTTTAGTGACTGTTCTGTAGTGATTTTAATTTTGATTGACTCGTTGCACGATTTGACAACATAGTTCAGTTTTGAACACAGATTGAACTGTTTTGAGGTGAAAGTTTGGTTTTGCAGTAAGAGTCTGAGGTTTTGTGAATGTAGCTTGAGAATTGGGTTTTGTGTTCACAGTTTAGAGAAAAGGAGAGCAGCTTTCAAGAAATGTCTTAGCAATCGAGAAAAACTGTAATATTATGAAAGATATTGTGTTCTAGATAGAACACTAAAAAGACTGTGTTCTGGCTTTCAAGTGTTGGTCTACCTGGAACATTCTATGAGAGTTCAAGATAGAATACTATAATAGAGGGTTCCAGATGTAACGCCAATTGAACCAACTTATTGCTACATAAAGAAGTCTACATGGAAACCTACTATAAACGAAAGTTCTAGATTTAAAACTAAAAAGATTTGGTTATAGTTTTCTAAAAGGCAACCTGAAACTTTCTTTGAAAGAGACACTATACACTATACGAGTCTGAGTCCTACAATTAATATTAAAGGATCCCTTTTTCTAGAATCCACGTGGAACCTTCTTTAAGAGTTCTAGATAGAACACTAAACAAGAGAGTTCTAGAGTTGTTCTTAAATGACTACGTTCTAGATGCACTGTTATGAAAGAGATTTCTAGCTTGAACACCAAATAAACTGTGTTCGAGTTTCCTCAAGATGGTCTAGCTGAAACATTCTATGAAACAGAGTTCCAGATTTCACACAAGGAAAGTGAGTTCTAAATATAATGACCTAGATTTTAAAGATCACATTTTTGTACATTAGTTTATAAAATAGAATTATGAAACAGAGTTCTAGATTGAACACTAAAGGAACTGTGTTCTAGCTTCCTAAAGGTGATCTATCTGAAAGCTTCTATAGAAGACAGTTCTAGATGGAACATTACGCAACCTGGGTTTGGCATACTGTACAAACAAGACAATTGTATATGGTTCTAGATTTTCCTAAAAATTTAGTAGTCTGAATCTGTTCCTGAAAAAACACTAGAGTGCAGCGATCTAATCATGTTAAATTAAGGAATAATATTATAATTACAGAATGAGGGATCATGAATAAACAAAGGAATCACACACACACACACACACACACACACACACACACACACACACACACACACCTTAACCTTAATGAAATGCAGTTCCTCTGAGGCATTAGCAGATGAGTTTGTGGGGTCGTGGGGGTCATGGGGGCAGGGGAGGTTGGAGGGGGATTTAAGAGGGACGGGGCAGGAATATAAACAGGGGGATGTCAGATTTGCCCAGGTGAGCTCTGGGGTTAAAGTAGCTCCTGAACCATAATCAGAACTGTGCAGAACTTCAGCAGTCCAGCGAGAACAGGAGAGTTTCCTCAGTATGAGACGGTGGTAAAAGAGGCAGACGGGTCGCCCACCCGCTGCGGCCCACCGGATTTGTGTCAAACATCACAGCTGAGGCAGCTATCATCTCATACGCATCCCACTCTGTGCCATCATCCCCTTCCCCCCGTCTTACTCCTCCATTCTCCTGCCTGCTCATGATAATGAATGCCTTCACATCCAGCAAAGTCACATTCACACTCGGTGGAACGTTACGCCTGAATGCTGAACAAAAGCTGCCTGGTTCACACTGATGTCGTGTGGTTTTATATGTATTAGAACAAAAAAAAGGAACCGTAAACAACAAATCAGTGCATGCAAGGCTCATGAGACTGTGTGTAATATGGCATTAACCCGTCATACACAATCACCAAATATCAGCTCATTACAAGAAAGGAAATAGATTATTATGAGTTGGATATTAATAATAAAAACAAAAGTTTTAGCAGTAATTATGGAGACAGAACAGAAATAGAAACGATAACAGAGTGTCCTTGTGGTGACAAACAGTAAAGAGTAAAGTCTCCTTAACAACCATCACACTTCCTGTTACAATTTAGAGCCACATTCATGTTTTGAACGAAGAGAAGGGAAAAAAAGAATGGGACGGGAAAAGGAAGGAAATTAAATGAAATGAAAGGAAAGGGAAGAAAAGGAAGGGAAGGGTAGGGAGGGGAAGGGTAGAGTAGGGTAGGGAAGGGAAGGGAAATGAAAGAAAAGGAAAGGAAGGGAGGGGAAGGGAAATGAAAAAAAGGAAAGAAAAGGGAAGGGTGGGGAAAGGAAAGGAAAGGAAAGGAAAGGAAAGGAAAGGAAAGGAAAGGAAAGGAAAGGAAGGGAAATGAAAGAAAAGGAAAGGAAAGGAAGGGTAGGGTAGGGAGGGGAAGGGTAGGGAAGGGAAAGGAAAGGAAGGGAAGGGAAGGAAAGGAAAGGAAGGGAAGAAACAAAAAGAGAAGAGAAAGAAAGGGACTAAAAGGGAAGAGAAGGGGAACAAAAGGAAAAGATTACACCATCACACTTCTTGTTACAATTTAGAGCCACATTAATGTTTTAAACGAAGAGAAGGGAAAAGAAAAGATGTGACTGGGAAAGGAAAGGAAAGGAAAGAAAGACATGAGCAGAGATGGGAAAAGAAGGGAATAAAATGGAAAGGAAGGGAAAGAAAAGCAAAAGAAATGGAAAGGAAGGAAAGTAAAAAGGAATTGAAAGAAGGGAAAGAAAGGGTAGAAACAAGATGTGACAGGATGAGAAGGGAATGGAAAGGAAAGGAGAAGAGAAGAGATGAGAAGAGAAGAGAAGAGAAAAGCGAGGATGTTCCTCTCTGCTCTGAAGTCAAAAGCAGGTCATAGCAGCGTCTGATGTTACAGAACATCAGGTTGGTTTGACATTACTTTAGCTTGGAGTGTTTTCCAATAGCAGCATGATGTGTCAGTGTCATATCATGAAAATATATGAATAATAATCTCATATAGAGACGCTAATAACATCTGAGGATAAAAACTAACCTGCAGAATGTTGAATGATTTTCGTCTCAATTGGACCCTTTGTCTGATAGATCAGATGTGAAAGCGGGATTGATTTTTTAAACCCGCTCAATTGTATTTGTTCTGTTCTCCACATCAGATATGGATCCTGTGCTGCAGCCGACGTGGCAGAATCGTCAAACTGACACTCTCTCAATAAAGCTGTCAGAGTGTTTTCAGCACTGAAACTCATCCGAAAAAAATAAAAAAAAAACGTGGCATGACTCGATGAAGACACGAGGGAAAGGGCTGTGACGTGATGATCGAACACACACTGGTGACCCTTTAACACAGTGAGCCTGCAACATGTCTGAACCTTTTCCCTGAAACAGAGGACAGTCAGATAGACCGACGAAAAGAAGGAAGGAAGGAAGGAAGGAAGGAAGGAAGGAAGGAAGGAAGGAAGGAAGGAAGGAACAGAGCGTGAGTGGAAGACAGTAAATCGAGAAGAGAAAAAGACAGAAAATAAAGAAGGAAAGCGAGGAAGGAAGGAAGGAAGGAAGGAAGGATGGAATGACAACCCCTTAAGCATGTTTTCCCTGATTCACCAGGATTATAAATACGTTCCAGATGTTGCAGTCTGTGAGTCAGTAAATGTCACACAGATGCTGCTCTTCTTTTTTCGGGCTGGTTAAAGGTCAGAGATTTGACCCCAGGGATCACTGCTGGACACCGAATGCAGAGCGAAAAGAAATCACCAGAATCACAAAAATGAAGGCAGATTAAGTGTTTAGGGAACTGCTGCTGTTACCATGACAACAAACTGCTTGTGACTGATCATTTAAAAATGCTTGAGTGGGAGGGGCATACTCTCCCTATCCCCTGTCAATCACAGTGACGTCAGTCAATCTGATTCAGCTGTAAGCTCATGTATATTGAAGAGGTTTGGTAAAAAAGAAAAGAAAAGAAAGAAAGAAAGAAAGAAAGAAAGAAAGAAAGAAAGAAAGAAAGAAAGAAAGAAAGAAAGAAAGAAAGAAAGAATAAAGTATGTAGGGAGAAAGAAAGAGAAAGAAAGAAAGAAAGAAAGAAAGAAAGAAGTATGTAGGTAGAAAGAAAGAGAAAGAAAGAAAGAAAGAAAGAAAGAAAGAAAGAAAGAAAGAAAGAAAGAAAGAAAGAAAGAAAGAAAGAAAGAAGTATGTAGGTAGAAAGAAAGAGAAAGAAAGAAAGAAAGAAAGAAAGAAAGAAAGAAAGAAAGAAAGAAAGAAAGAAAGAAAGAAAGAAAGAAAGAAAGAAGAATAAAGAATGTGGGTAGAAAGAAAGAAAGAAAGAAAGAAAGAAAGAAAGAAAGAAAGAAGTATGTAGGTAGAAAGAAAGAGAAAGAAAGAAAGAAAGAAAGAAAGAAAGAAAGAAAGAAAGAAAGAAAGAAAGAAAGAAAGAAAGAAGGAATAACGTATGTAGGTAGAAAGAAAGAAAGAAAGAAAGAAAGAAAGAAAGAAAGAAAGAAAGAAAGAAAGAAAGAAAGAAGAATAAAGTATGTAGAAAGAAAGAAAGAAGAATAAAGTATGTAGGTAAAAAGAAAGAAAGAAAGAAAGAAAGAAAGAAAGAAAGAAAGAAAGAAAGAAAGAAAGAAAGAAAAAAAGAAAGTAAGAAGAATAAAGTATGTAGGTAAAAAGAAAGAAAGAAAGAAAGAAAGAAAGAAAGAAAGAAAGAAAGAAAGAAAGAAAGAAAGAAGAATAAAGTATGTAGGTAAAAAGAAAGAAAGAAAGAAAGAAAGAAAGAAAGAAAGAAAGAAAGAAAGAAAGAAAGAAAGAAAGAATAATGTATGTAGAAAGAAAGAAAGCAAGAAAGAAAGAAAGAAGAATAAAGTATGTAGGTAAAAAGAAAGAAAGAAAGAAAGAAAGAAAGAAAGAAAGAAAGAAAGAAAGAAAGAAAGAAAGAAAGAAAGAATAAAGTATGTAGAAAGAAAGAAAGAAAGAAAGAAAGAAAGAAAGAAAGAAAGAAAGAAAGAAAGAAAAATACAAGTATGTAGGTAGAAAGAAAGAAAGAAAGAAAGAAAGAAAGAAAGAAAGAAAGAAAGAAAGAAAGAAAGAAAGAAAGAAAGAAAGAAGAACATAGTATGGGATGCAGAAAGAAAAAAGGAAGGAAGGAAAGAGAGAAGACCTGCATCAGAAGTACAGCTATTCAAGTTTTTGTACCAAATGTTTTGTCTGAATGCTCAGGGTGCAGCACTGAGAGAGTTCCTCTCTCTCTCTCTCACACACACACACACACACACACACACACACACACACACACACACACACACACACACTCGGATGGGCCTGTGGGAGTGTTTGCATAACCAGACCTGGACATTCTCCATAAACGTATTAAATCCAGTTCTGTGGCATTTCTACACTCGTGAGGGCATCAGGGAATTGATCTCACCCGCATCTCCGCCGTTTCTCCGAGACCTAATGACACTTTATCACAACTCTTTATTACCGCATCCTGTCTTTAACTCAGAATTATGTAAATGCGGCAGCGTTTCACAGTCTGCAGACGCTTAATGCTTTTGTTGTTGTTGATGTTAAGTGCTGTGAGCTCGAGCGTGAATCCAATTCCTCTCCGTCTCCTCGTTAATTAATTGCTTGGTTACGCTGTGAGATACGCTCCAGAAGGCTTTTCAGGAGTTTCCATAGCAAGCTCCATTTCTTTTTCTTTTCTCTTCCTGACTTTACCTTCTCTGTCACTTTCTCACACAGCCGGTCACAGAGTCACGCTTCAGAGCACACAGCTGGACCCAGGACTCAATGCATGTAATATTTCATCTATCTCAATTTGCTCAATAAATTTTTTCAAAGAAATAATATAATAAAAATAATTGTTATATAATAGAAAAAAATGCTGAGTTTCAGGGTTTGTCCTCTAGAGTTCACATTAATTTGGGGGGTAGAACAAGAGGGTCAGATGTGTCGTCCTTAGAGGGTGAACCCGATGAACAGATGGAGCGAAGGACATGGAGACAGACACAGTTACGGGTGATGGAAAAGCCCAGAGTAATCACACGTGTCTGTGGACGTGATCCAATGTAGAAAAGTAGGGAAAGTGGAAGCTCAGGGGTTCAGACGTTTGACTTCTGAATGGAAGGTCATGGGTTTAAATCCCAGCACCACCAAGCTGCTGAGCCCTTGAGCAATGCCCTTAAATGTACCACAGTCTTTCTGTAAACAGCGTTTTGTATCAATATTAATAAATACGTTTATAGATTGATTTTCAATCAATTGCTTAATTAATTGTAAGTTTCCTTGTGTTTGATGGCAGTGTTTGAATGCACCAAAAGAAAAAAGTATTAAAGAATTAAAAAGGAAGAAAATAAGAAAAAAAAAAGAAAATGAAAAGTGGGAAGAAGGAAAGGTAGGTAGGAAAAAAGGAAGGAAGGAAATAAAGAAAGAAATGAAAGAATGTAGGAAGAAAGGAACAGATAAAGGGAGAAAAGAAGAAACAAAGGAAGGAAAACATGGAAGAATGGAAAGAAAGAAAGAAAGAAAGAAAGAAAGAAAGAAAGAAAGAAAGAAAGAAAGAAAGAAAGAAAGAAAGAAAGAAAGAAAGAAAGAAAGAAAGAAGAAACAAACATACAAGGAATAAAACAATGAAAAGAAAAAAAAAAGAAAAGAAAGGAAGGAAGGAAGGAAGGAAGGAAGAAAGGAAGGAAGGAACAGATTGACATGCATGAACAAAATACATTTGATTTCCGATACAGAGCGAGTAGCCACAGCAACACTATTAAAAATAATAATTTAAAAGAATGTGCAAGGCGGAGGCTTTCCTTCCTTCCTTCCTTCCTTCCTTCCTTCCTTCCTTCCTTCCTCCCTTCCCCTCTTTCTTTCTTTCTTTCTTTCTTTCTTTCTTTCTTTCTTTCTTTCACTGGAGACCCCAATGACAATGAAAATATCGTAAGTCGAGACATGGCCTTGCCTAGTCGTAAAAAATGGTGATCATTAAGGGGTAAAACACTGTAATTTGTTATTAAATAAACAAATGACAGTAAATATTTTAACAACACAGAACAATATAATACAGTACCATAATGTATAAACTTTATAGTATATATGTATTTACAGTATATATATATATATATGTGTGTGTGTGTGTGTGTGTGTGTGTGTGTGTGTGTGGCAGTGGGCACGTGGCCAAAAGCCGGTTCGCAAGTGAAGGGCGGAGTCGGACGAAACGAGCGGTAAAAAGTACACCTGTAGCTGATGAGACCTATTAGTGAGCTCAGTTGCAGTGTCTGGCGACGACGATGAAAAAGAGAGAGACTAAAGATAAAATTGGGCTTTAAAAAACCAAAAACAACCAAAATGAATACAAAATTACCACCAAGACAACTGTACTCTGTCGACTGCTAACAAGAGTAAAGCTGGGAGTAACGTACAAATATATCTCACCAAATATACGCTGCTTCTTTTGCTGCTTTGTGAAAATTTGTATATTTGTACAATTTTGTCGTATCGCTATCGTCATTGTAAGAAAATTTGGAAGTCGAGCTAATGTTACTCTGGGTCCTTCTGTATATATACAGTGAGGAAAAAATAAGTATTTGAACACCCTGCTATTTTGCAAGTTCTCCCACTTAGAAATCATGGAGGGGTCTGAAATTGTCATCGTAGGTTAATTTCGACTGTGAGAGACATAATCTAAAAAATAAAAAATCCAGAAATCACAATGTATGATTTTTTAACTATTTATATGTATGAAACAGCTGCAAATAAGTATTTGAACACCTGAGAAAGTCAATGTTAATATTTGGTACAGTAGCCTTTGTTTGCAATTACAGAGGTCAAACGTTTCCTGTAGTTTTTCACCAGGTTTGCACACACTGCAGGAGGGATTTTGGCCCACTCCTCCACACAGATCTTCTCTAGATCAGTCAGGTTTCTGGCCTGTCGCTGAGAAACACAGAGTTTGAGCTCCCTCCAAAGATTCTCTATTGGGTTTAGGTCTGGAGACTGGCTAGGCTACGCCAGAACCTTGATATGCTTCTTACAGAGCCACTCCTTGGTTATACTGGCTGTGTGCTTCGGGTCATTGTCATGTTGGACCCATCTTCAATGCTCTAACTGAGGGAAGGAGGTTGTTCCCCAAAATTTCGCAATACATGGCCCCGGTCATCCTCTCCTTAATACAGTGCAGTCGCCCCGTCCCCTGTGCAGAAAAACACCCCCAAAGCATGATGCTACCACCCCCATGATTAAACCAGCGGAACCTTCCGTGCCATGCATGATTTCAAACCATGACGTCTTAGTGTATTACCAACAGTAACCTTGGAAACGGTGGTCCCAGCTCTTTTCAGGTCATTGACCAGCTCCTCCCGTGTAGTTCCGAGGGAGATTGACAGTCATGTTTAGCTTCTTCCATTTTCTAATGATTGCTCCAACAGTGGACCTTTTTCACCAAGCTGCTTGGCAATTTCCCCGTAGCCCTTTCCAGCCTTGTGGAGGTGTACAATTTTGTCTCTAGTGTCTTTGGACAGCTCTTTGGTCTTGGCCATGTTAGTAGTTGAATTCTTACTGATTGTATGGGGTGGACAGGTGTCTTTATGCAGCTAACGACCTTAAACAGGTGCATCTAATTTAGGATAATAAATGTAGTGGAGGTGGACATTTTAAAGGCAGACTAACAGGTCTTTGAGGGTCAGAATTCTAGCTGATAGACAGGTGTTAAAATACTTATTTGCAGCTGTATCATACAAATAAATAGTTTAAAAATCATACATTGTGATTTCTGGATTTTTTTTTTTAGATTATGTCTCTCACAGTGGACATGCACCTACGATGACAATTTCAGACCCCTCCATGATTTCTAAGTGGGAGAACTTGCAAAATAGCAGAATGTTCAAATACTTATTTTCCTCACTATCTATCTATCTATCTATCTATCTATCTATCTATCTATCTATCTATCTATCTATCTATCTATCTATCTATCTATCATATCATTTTTGCATCACAAAGTGGCCCATAAATGCAATTCCAAACAGCTTTTATGTTAAGAGCATGACTGCTGTGTTCTCAGTGGGTTTCGAGGTCAGTCCACATGCGGGTAAATTTTTTCATGCCAGCCTTCTCAGCTCTCTAATGGGGCATCAGGGGAGAAAAGTGAAGCCAGCTCCTGGAATGAGCTCGCACCTCTGGAGTAGCAGCTTTAAATGGATCCTCCTGACACTGGGCCAAACTTATGTTTAAGTGAAAGACCTGGATTGGAGGATGGGTTTAAAAATGGCATGACGGATTTCATGTCAGAGCGACGAGACCTCTTACGGCGACTCCATCTACAGCAATCATGGCGTTCTCTACTTCTGCCAGCGACTCTTTAAATTCTAATCTGTCTTCAGGGCTTGAGCTTTTCTTACACACTCAAATTGAACAGGAGCATATGAAGGTGAATAACAGCGCTGGATAGTGGTAATAAAGTCCACCATTACTCACTCTGAATCACTAGGTCAATTGCTATAGAAGAGGAAAAAAAGTCTAATCCACAGCCATTTCTGAGCCAAGAGCAATCTCTTGTCTGGTCTTGCAGACGTTAGAATGTAAAGGCTGTAATTTTAAACCAGGTTTACTGCACTGGGAAGGAAGTAGGGAGACACTTCAGCTCACAATTCAGAACCAATCTTACCAAAACACAAGCTTTGATATCAAGGCAAGTGGAAATCTTCTAAACTTCTAAACGAAAGTATCAAACTTAAAATACTATAAATATATTTTGTAAAAATATATAATAGAAATTATTATCTAGTACAATGAAACCGATCTAAAATATGCTAACTACCCCTAAAACTGACCTTAAACGCTATCTTCCTACTAAACTGAGATAAAATATGCCACCCTGCCCTAAACTAAGCTAAAACACTAGACTTCCTCTAACTAAGACCTTTAAACGTCCTCTAAAACTAAACTAAAACACAACACTCCTAAAAATGTGCTAAAATATGCCGGCTTTCACTAAAACCGAGCTATAACTTACTTAAAATTAAGTTAAAATACTTATAACTAGCTAAAACTTACATCTCCCCATAAAACCGAGTTAAAACACACTAGCTTCCCCTGAAATAAAGCTAAAACACAGCATCTTAACCTGAACACATGATCTTACCTTAAAACTAATCTTAACCACACTTCATTTACATAAACCTATGCTAAAACACACTATCTTCACCTGAAACTCGGCTAACACACACTATCCCTCCCTAAAATGGAACAAAAACACACTATTTTACCTTAAAACTGAGCTAAAACCCCAAATCTTCCACTAAAACTGAACTAAACAAAACAATCTTCCCCTAAAACTGAACTAAACCACACTAATCCCTGAATTTAAGCTTAAACCTTCTAGTTTCATCTAAAAACTGAACTGAACTGGGCTAAAAATGTGCTAAAACCTCATATTAAAATCTAAAACTGAGCCAAAACAGGACATTTTCCCCTAAAACTAACCAAATACAGTTTAACTGTATGGTCTTATTTACTTTGGAATTGTTAAAACTTTCAGAATGCTACAAAAATAATCCTAAAATTCGGACTCTGTGGTCATTGTTATTTTTTTTATAGGAAAGTGGAAATATTCTCAAAGCATTGCATCGTTAATATATTGTGTATTCAAACAAACAGCATGAAAGCTAGCTAGCATTAATCTTCCAGCTTAGAATATAATACATCAGCTGTCATGTGACCTACAGCAGCTAATATTAAGATTTAAAAACGACTGAAGATCCGACATAAGAGGTGAAATAATCAAAACTTTCTCATGTTTGTTTGGACTACGCAACTGAGAAAGGCAGCAGAAGAAGTTTTACTGTTTGCTTTGGATCGTTAACAGGGGAAAAAACACCCTTTGTATTGTATATAAAGTCTTATTATGAAGCTCTGCAATTGAGTCGATAATGAATGTGATTTGAAGAACAAAAGTGATTTTTGTTCTTCTTTTCCGAGCTGGATTTCATTACAGGCAGCAATTTAATCTGTCTGAAACCGTTTTAATGGATCGTACGGAGAGCACTCGCATTTTACAAAACTGCGACGCATAAAACATCTTGATCAGTATTGGAATTTTGGGATGAGGCGTTCATTACGGCTCGAATGATGTTGCGAACGAGTGCAGACAAAGACCAGCGGCGATCGATCGCTTATTCCACAGCTCCGCGTTCGGATTACTCTTTCAAGCCGAAGCCAAACGAGGCCGGCTGACTGACGGCAGATCGATACGGAAAAATTCGGAACGAGGGATGAAGAAGAAGAAGAAGAAGAAGAGAAGGAGGAAACACAGCTGGTGTGTGTGAGAGAGAGAGAGAGAGAGAGAGAGAGAGAGAGAGAGAGAGAGAGAGAGAGAGAGGCACTGGCATGGAACAGGATGGAAAACGCTGTGTAACATCTCAGTTTGTCGATGATGAAGAGCTCAGTCATTGTTTATGGGTAATGAATGAAAGAAAACACATACGAGCCACACGGTCCCAAAGCACCGAGCGAATATTGATCTCCTGAGTTCCTGAGCAATGCGTATTACTGTTCAAAGGGTGGAAAAAAAAGCAATTTGATAAATAAATAGGGTGGATAAATAAATAATGTTCTACTTGAGAACCTTCAATGGTGATGTCACCTCACAGGACTGATGGGATACCCTGACATATGCAGCATCAGCACTCCTTCAATCACGGATCAAGATCCATTTAAGCTGCTTTTCCCAGTGGTGATGAAACAGTCACGTCAGACTTCAGTTATATATACATATATATATGTGCATCTCCATATCTGAGGTACGTCACAAACATCCCTTTGTGGTGCAAAAAAAGGAAACAAGTTTAAATAAAACCAGTCTTTCTTTTTTTGTTCTTTCTCCAGGAAGTTACAGCTCTACCTCTGCCATGTTAATCTGTATTCTATGTGACTCTCACGACACGCCTCGTTCTCCGTAGTGTTGTGATACCTTATATTCACGTAGCAGCAGTGGTGCTGAAAGAATGTGCTTATAAAACAGATTAGACCTTAAAAGAGCTGTGAATCAATAAATGCCTGTAAAACTCAATAAACTGAAGCAAAACAGTGTAAAGAAAATAAGGCAAAATGTTTCGCCAGTGATGTGAGAGACATGAAGTCATACAGCATACCGTTAAGTCACATGTACTTTACAGCACAGTAAAATTCTGTCTTTGCAGAATGTTAGGAGCAATGTTAGGAAGCTGGGATCAGAGCGCAGGGTCAGACATGATATAGCACCCCTGGAGCACTGAGGTTTAAGGGCCTTGTTTAGGGCCCTCCCCCCCAAGAGTGGCAGCTTTGCAATACCAAGGATTAAACCTATGAGCTTCTGATCAGTTACGCAGAGCCTTAACCACTCAACTTCCCCTCAAAGTTGATGTGTTAGAAGCAACAAAAGCAGCTCGCAGCTGGCATGGGATGTTCCTAGTCTACAGTGGTCAGTATCTATCAAAAGTGCTTCAAAGAAGGAACAGTGGTGAACTGGTGACAGGGTCGTGGGGAGCGAAGGCTGGTCTATGTGGTCCGATCCAACAGACGAGCTCCTGTAGCTCAAACTGCTGGAGAAGTTCATAAAAACACAATATTAGGCAGGTAATCATAATGTAATGCCTGATCAGTGTACAGATCGTAGATTTCCAGATCCGTACAGAGTAGGAATATTGTGAACTGCAGTTTGGAGCAGACTCAGTCCATGGGTGTGGCCAGGACGGGGTAGGAGTCTTGTTGAACTCCCAGAAAACCAGAAATAGCATCAGATTTGCTGATTATTATCTAACCTCCAGGCATCAGTATACAGTTTTACATACTGTATTTTAATTTAAACCTGAGTGGGCGTAGCCAGATGGTGCCGCAATAGTGTAAATGACAGATCCTCTTGATCACTCCAGGTCTGGTTAAGATGTTTCATAAAGAAATCTGCATGACTCTGACCAGGTATACACTAATGATGAACGCATAAATGCTGAAAAAATGTGGTGTTTATGTGACTAAACTGCATGTAAAAAAAATATTTATTTCCAGGTCGTTTGATCCTCCATTTCAGTCTGGAGAACTTCCTCTACTCAGAGCTGTCCATCAGAACAAATGATGGAGTGATTCATGAAGTGTGTGTGCACGCTCCAGGTCATAAGTGTGTATTAGATGAAGTGATCAATGGTCACACAGGAGGAATGTGGTTGATCAGTCTGATAAAGTGACTACCATCCACCTCCATCTCTCCCTTCTCCAGTCAAACACAGGAGTGACTAATTGATGTGTGATTTCTCCCTAAACTTCCATCTCTCCCTCTTGCTCTCTCCCTTTTTAACTGGCCCTCATTGGTTCGTTCGTTCTATCTATCTATCTATCTATCTATCTATCTATCTATCTATCTATCTATCTATCTATCTATCTATCTATCTATCTATCTATCTATCTATCTATCTATCTATCTATCTATCTATCTATCTATCTATCTAAATAGTTCTCACTCTGTCTAATTCTGTCCACCTTTTACACTTTTACAATCTTTAGACTGAAGAAGCTGATCACACTGGTCAATAGGAAAAACTCAGATGAAGCTTAATAGAGTGTGCGGTGTGTTTTACTTTGAGTCTTTTAGCATTTGTTTGATTTACTTTTATTTCATTTTAATGAACAGGATCCACATTGTGAGTTTTAATATAAATGGAGCAAGGGATTATGGGAAAAGAAAAAAGCTGTATGAGCTCATTAGGCAAAAACATATTGATGTGGTTATGCTGCAGGAAACCCACAGTGATGGCAACAATGCTGCTGACTGGGTGAAGGAGTGGGACGGGTTGGCAATTTTTTAAATCACAAAACATCACTTATTGGTCATGTTGCCTTGCTTTTTAATCAAAATGTTCCCTGTTTCTTACACTGTAAAAGAAAAATAGAAGGCATTTAAAAGTAGGAGCTTTTTATGAGAATGAGGTTTTTGTTTTTATCTGTGTACAGTCCCACCAGTGCAGTGGAGAGTTTTTTAGACAAACCCAACAATGTTATTTTAAACTGCAGCACTGTAGAGGTTTTAATTTTGTGGAGTGATTTTAATTGTACAGCAGATTATAGACAGAAACCATGCAGAACCTCATTTAGCCTTCTGTAAGCCCCTATAGGAGTTGTTAGAGAGTTTTCATATTGAAGCCCTCAACAATAAAAAAAAGCCTAAATGAACGACCTGCTGGACACTACAGCACAGGGGGTGCGGTCCGCTTACGATTTAAAAGCGTCACTGAGATGGATGCTCCTTCCAAGTTCTTCATTTTAGAACAAAAGGATGGACAGAAAAGATGTATGCATGCAGTGCGAACAGAATCGGGGGATCTCATGTCACAGCCCACTGAAATTCGCCAGCAGACAGTCAACTTCTATATGAAGCTGTATAGCAGTGAGAGGTCAGGGGCACAGGTAGTGGAGGAGAGCTTCTTCAGTAAGCTGCTAAAGCTCTCAGAGTTAGTGGCCACCGGAGATGTCCATACGGGAGTCGTATAGACATCTCCGGTGTGACCACCCCCACACTGTCCAGAGCTCTGATCTCCTCAAAGATCGTCACACTCTGGGAGCTGGTGAACATCGCAGGGACAGACTTGTCATGAGTGGAGGACTTGGCTGCAGGTTTAGGACTCCAGTCCCTGCGCATCACTAACAAGCTCCTACGCTGCTGGAGGTCCACATTAACAGCAGAGGAGCGTGTTTAGCTGAAGGACTACAAAACCGGCGAGACCGGTCCGGCAGAGGAGGAGCCCTTTTCCCAGCTGGACATTGCTCCCGACCTCGACGGGTGTGGAGGTCCCCTCCTGGAGTGCAGGGCTGAAGGGGAGAAAAACTTCGGGACAGTGTTGAGGAAGCTGCTTTATAGAGCCTGTGTTAAGGTTTTAAATAAGAAAAAACTGAGTGGGAGGCTAGACATCCAGTCGAGAAATTTTCTTGGTTTTAATGATGATGTCGAACCAGAGTGAAGGCGCTGTACAAACCACCATTAATTAAAAAAAAAGCTGCTGACCTCTAATGGAGGATTTTACACTGTATTATCTCTGTGAACTCTTTTATTTGTATTTTAAACCCTGAAGACCGTTGTGTTCACAGAGAGAAACTGTTTTTCACGCTTTTACTCACTGCTCCAGGCTACAGTCTGTACTTGTGAACACAAGTTATTTTAATGTGACTTTATCTCTTCAGTGTTTTATTCTTAGTTTTAAGTACGTCAGGAGAAACAGGTATTAGTACCAACTAATTCATTTTATTTTTGGTCAAGCGAAAATGGCCATACACCTAAACAGGAAAAACAAACTGGCTCAAAATGCTGACTGTGATGCCATCAGGGTTTTCTCCAGGCTTAAGAAATCCAGGATTGTTGTTAATTTTAACTTTTACAAGAGTATGGGGGATCTAAAGATGTTCGAGGCTGTGTGGTGTTGTGGAAAAGTTCTGTGTTCAGTAAAAGAGAAAGAATTGTACGTTGTACCAGAGCTCGGCTAAGTAATCACACATACCCCCATCTTTCAACTGTCATTGTCTTGTTTTAATTATATCTATTTATTATTATTTATTTATTTATCTATTATTTATTTATTTGACTGAATGAGTCAACCTGATACCATCCAGAACATGATTCCCGGCCAACGCACAATCTTTTTATATACATATATTTTCATATTTTCACATATATTTTATATAGTTTTTACTTTTATTTATCCACCCTTTTTCTGGTTTTATTTTTGTCCTTAAATTTGAATCCTTTTTATGCTTAAATGCCAGACAGACGTAAAAAGCATTTCACTGCATGTCGTACTCTGTATGTATGTGACAAATAAAATTCTATTTGATTTGAAACATAACATGTCAAATAAAGGGTTGTAAATGTCAAAGTCTCTCTCAATGACTAATTCTGTCTATCTCTTTCACTCTCTCTATTTCTGTCCATCTCTCTCTTACTCTCTCTATTTCTGTCCATCTTTCTAACTCTCTCTATCGATCTCTCTCACTCTGTCTAATTGTGGATTTGATCTTCTTTTATTTTTTACTTTCAGAAGAATTCAGAAAAAAAGTTTTGCTTTGGTTGTCACCACTGAGGTGTGTGTGTGTGTGTGTGTGTGTGTGTGTGTGTGTGTGTGTGTGTGTGTGTGTGTGTGTGTGTGTGCGTGTGTGTGTGTGTGTGTTTTCAAACATCCAATTAACACTATCGATTTAGATTTTCTTGCATGGTTTCATACTGTGACACACACACATACACGCACGCACACACAGGCACAGGCACACACACGCACACACACACAGGCACACACACGCACACACAGGCACACACACGCACACACACACATGATAAACAGAGAACAGGTCGAAAGATATCTGTTTAAAGATGTACAGAGAAATCCAGTACACACAGGTGCTAATGTGGTTCCTGCACACGCCTTACTGCCTTACTGTACCCAACATCCAGCGGAGACAGACGTCACCACAATCCAATCTCAAGACTCCGGCAAAGCAATAAGTGGTGATTTATCAGTGTGTCGTAGTGCGTTAGACCGAGTCCAAATCCAGGATGCTGCAGGAATTCAGGATGAAGGGTTCATGTTGATGCTGAAACATTTTTGTGACACGACTAACTCGACTTCTGTGAGCACGGTGTTCGCGAGAGCTGTTGTGAAATATTGTTCTCTGTATTTTTATTGCCTCTGTCTCTCTCTCTCTTTCTCACACACACACACACACACACACACACACACACACACACACACACACACACACACACACACACACACCCAGGGCTGTTCAGTGAGATGACAGCACAGACGGTGAATTGATGGACAGATGGCTTGAGGAGAGATGCTGACTGAGACACATGCAAAAGGTGGAAGATATTGACACATCACATATGTCAGGCTGACTCACAGCTGGACACACATACACACACACAAACACACACTTGACAGGAGCGATCGTAAGTGCAATAATAATCTATGTTACAGTCACCGAGGAGAAAAGGAGAAACTTGCTAGCCCTGCACTTTACCCTCTACGACTTATCTTTATTTACGGCCAGTTGCCATGGTTTCCTTGGTTTCTATGGCTACAAAAATCGAGTCCGGCTAGCTACAAAGCACACAAATTGGGCGTATTACCTATTCTAAATCTTGAACAATTGGCAGTCTGAGCTGCATGCATCAGAATGCATTAAAAAACATTAGAATTTTTCAGTGCATCGAGTCATTTGAGTTAATTTATGAACAGCTTGCTCAGGTGTCCAGTCTGATCATCTTGCCTTCGGGCAAACAGGCCACATAAATCACTGACTCAATGACTCGCTGTTCGAGAGATGACAAATTCTCTGCCCTGCCTGAAAGACTCACTGATTTAATTACTGACTCAATAAGCAAAAAAGAAGCGAAAAAACTCCCAACTCCAAAAAAAAAAAAAAAACTTAGAGAATAAAAAAACTCCCTGACTCTCATTTACAAGATTTAAAACTGAAAATATTTAGTGACTCAATAACAGACTTATTAAACAATTATGAGGGTTTTTTTTTATTTTTTAATTATTATTTATTTAACACAAAAAAGACTTAATGACTCAAACCCTGACTCGCTGTAAAAAAAAAACAACAAAAAAAAACCCAGAAGAGTCACATTTTCAAAATGCAAAACTGAAAAGACTCACAGACTTAACCACTGATACACCAAATAAGAAAAAGTCTCATTTACAGAACTGTTTTTCAGAAGACTGATTAATTTACAGAACACTTATTTACAAAACACTAAAAAGTCACTTACTCAAACTCTAAAAAGATAGTTATAACAGTTATAATTAGAAGATATTCACTGACTCAAGCACTGACTCACCAAACAATGAAAAAATGCAAATCTCATTTAGAATATTTAAGACTCAATAGACTCACCCACTTAAAACCTGACCCACTGTGAAAAGAGAGGTGAGAGTTACATTTAGAAGATTTACAACTCAAAAGACTCACTGAGAAAATATAAGGGAGTCTTTTTCAAAGATTTAAGACACAATAGACTCAGAGTGAATGGATTCACTGAATTAAATTCTGACTGTAAAAAGCAAGGTGAGAGTTACATTTAGAAGATTTAAGACTCACTGACTCAAAACTCTGACTCGCTGTAAAAAACAAAAAAAGATTTGCAATTCTAAAAAGAAATCACTGTCTCAAACACTGACTCACCAAACAAGAAAGAAGCTAACCTCATTTAAATATTTAAGACTCACTGACAAACACTGACTCACTGTAAAATGAGAAGCGAAGATTATTTAGATGATTCAGCACAAAATATTCAAAACTCAAACTCCATCCATCCATCCATCTTCTCCCGCTTATCCGATGCCGGGTCGCGGGGGCAGCAGTCTAAGCAAAGATGCCCAGACTTCCCTCTCCCTAGACACTTCTTCCAGCTCTTCCGGGGGGACACCAAGGCGTTCCCAGGCCAGCCGGGAGACATAGTCTCTCCAGCGTTTCCTAGGTCTTCCCCGGGGTCTCCTCCCAGTGGGACGCGCCCGGAACACCTTCCCAGGAAGGCGTCCAGGAGGCATCCGGAACAGATGCCCGAGCCACCTCAGCTGACCCCTCTCGATGTGGAGGAGCAGCGGATCTACTCTGAGCTCCTCCCGAGTGACTGAGCTTCTCACCCTATCTCTAAGGGATCGGCCAGCCACCCTGCGGAGAAAGCACATTTCGGCCGCCTGTATCCGGGATCTTGTCCTTTCGGTCATGACCCAGAGCTCATGACCATAGGTGAGACTAGGAACGTAGATTGACCGTTAAATCGAGAGTTTTGCCTTGCGGCTCAGCTCCTTCTTCACCACGACAGACCGGTACATCGACCGCATTACTGCAGAAGCTGCACCGAGCCGTCTGTCAATCTCCCGTTCCACCCTTCCCTCACTCATAAACAAAACCCCAAGATACTTAAACTCCTTCACTTGCGGCAGGAACTCCCTACCAACCTGAAGTGGGCAAGCCACCCTTTTCCGACTGAGAACCATGGCCTCGGATTTGGAGGTGCTGATTCTCATCCCAGCCGCTTCACACTCGGCTGCAAACCGTCCCAGTGCATGCTGAAGGCCCTGGTCTGATGAAGCCAACACGACAACATCATCTGCAAAGAGCAAAGACGAAATTGTGTCGTCACCAAACCGGACACCCTCCGACCCCTGGCTGCGCCTAGAAATTCTGTCCATAAAAATTATGAACAGAACCGGTGACAAAGGGCAGCCCTGCCTGAGTCCAACATGCACCGGGAACAAGTCTGACTTACTGCCGGCAATGCGAACCAAGCTCCTGCTTCGGTCATACAGGGACCGGACAGCCCTTAGTAAAGGGCCCCTGATCCCATACTCCCGGAGCACCCTCCACAGGCCGCCGCGAGGGACACAGTAGAATGCCTTTTCCAAATCCACAAAGCACATGTGGACTGGTTGGGCAAACTCCCATGAACCCTCCAGCACCCTGTAGAGGGTATAGAGCTGGTCCAGTGTTCCACGGCCTGGACGAAAACCACATTGTTCCTCCTGAATCCGAGGTTCTACTATCGGCCGTATTCTCCTCTACAGTACCCTGGCATAGACTTTTCCAGGTAGGCTGAGAAGTGTGATCCCCCTATAGTTGGAACACACCCTCCGGTCCCCCTTCTTAAAAAGAGGGACCACCACCCCGGTCTGCCATTCCAGAGGCACTGTCCCCGACCGCCACGCGATGCTGCAGAGGCGTGTCAGCCAAGACAGCCCCACAACATCCAGAGACTTGAGGTACTCAGAGCGGATCTCATCCACCCCCGGTGCCTTGCCACCGAGGAGTTTCTTTACTACCTCGGTGACTTCAGCTTGGGTGATGGACGAGTCCGCCTCTGAGCCCCCAGCCTCTGCTTCCTCAATGGAAGACGTGACGGCGGGATTGAGGAGATCCTCGAAGTATTCCTTCCACCGTCCAACGACATCCCCAGTTGAGGTCAACAGCTCCCCACCTCTACTGTAAACAGCATTGGTGGGGCACTGCTTTCCCCTCCTGAGGCGTTGGACGGTTTGCCAGAATCTCTTCGAGGCCAGCCGATAGTCCTTCTCCATGGCCTCACCGAACTCCTCCCAGGCCCGAGTTTTTGCCTCGATAACCACCCGGGCTGCAGTTCGCTTGGCCTGCCGGTACCCGTCAGCTGCCTCAGGAGTCCCACAAGCCAACCAGGCCCGGTAGGACTCCTTCTTCAGCTTGACGGCATCCCTTACTTCCGGTTTCCACCACCGGGTTCGGGGATTGCCGCCTCGACAGGCACCGGAGACCTTACTGCCACAGCTCCGAGCGGCCGCTTCGACAATGGAGGTGGAGAACATGGTCCACTCGGACTCAATATTTCCGGCCTCCCTCGGGATCTGGTCAAAGCTCCGCCGGAGGTGGGAGTTGAAGATCTCTCTGACAGGAGGCTCGGCCAAACGTTCCCAGCAGACCCTCACAGTACGCTTGGGTCTGCCGAGTCTGTCCAGCTTCCTCCCCCGCCATCGGATCCAACTCACCATCAGGTGGTGATCAGTTGACAGCTCCGCCCCTCTCTTTACCCGAGTGTCCAAGACATACGGCCGCAGGTCAGATGAAACGACCACAAAGTCGATCATCGACCTACGGCCTAGGGTGTCCTGGTGCCACGTGTACTGATGGACACCCTTATGCTTGAACATGGTGTTCGTTATGGACAAACTGTAACTAGCACAGAAGTCCAATAACTGAACACCGCTCGGGTTCAGATCAGGGGGGCCGTTCCTCCCAATCATGCCCCTCCAGGTGTCACTGTCGCTGCCCACGTGTGCATTGAAGTCTCCCAGTAGAATGACGGAGTCCCCAGTCGGAGCACTGTCCAGCACCCCTCCCAAAGACCCCAAGAAGGCCGGGTACTCTATACTGCCGTTTGGCCCGTAGGCACACACGACAGTGAGAGACCTATCCCCGAGCCGTAGTCGCAGGGAAACGACCCTCTCGTTCACCGGGGTAAACTCCAACACATGGCAGCTGAGCTGGGGGGCTATAAGCAAACCCACACCAGCCCGACGCCTTTCACCATGTGCAGCTCCAGAGTTGTAAAGAGTCCATCCTCTCTCGAGGAGTGTGGTTCCAGAGCCCAGGCCGTGCGTAGAGGTGATCCCGACTATCTCTAGTCGGAACCTCTTAACCTCACGCACAATCTCATGCTCCTTCCCCGCCAGCGAGGTAACATTCCACGTCCCTAGAGCTAGCTTCCGTGTCCAGGGATCGGGTTGTCGAGGCCTCCGCCTTCGACTGCTGCCCGATCCTCTTAGCACCGGCCCCTTACGGTCCCTCCTGCAGGTGGTGAGCCCACTGGAAGGCGGCCCCACGTCGCTCCTTCGGGCTGAGCCCGGCCGGACCCTGTGGGGGAAGGCCCGGCCACCAGGCGCTCGCATACGAGCCCCAACCCCAGGCCTGGCTCCAGGGTGGGGCCCCGGCTGCGCCATACCGGGCGACGTCACGGTCCCTGATGTAGTATCTCTCATAAGGGGTTTTGAACCGCTCTTAGTCTGACCCGTCGCCCAGGACCTGTTTGCCTTGGGAGACCCTACCAGGGGCATATAGCCCCGGACAACATAGCTCCTAGGGTCATTCGGGTACTCAAACACTGAAATTTTAGTCACGGTATTAAAGACATAATGACTCAAACTCAAGCAAAGTGAAAAGAGAATCTCATAATATTCAAGACTGAAAAGACTCATTGACTCAAACTCTGACTCACTGTAAAATAAAGGTGAGAGTCATAATCAGAAGATTCAAGACTGAAAAGATTTACTGACTCAAACTCTGACTCCCCAAACAATAAAAAAATGCAAATCTCATTCAAAAGATTTAAAACTCAAAAGACTCACTGAGTCATAATTACAATATTCAACACTGCAAAAATGCATTAACTCAAACCCTGAGTTGCAGATTCAGAGCCATGTTAACACAGCCAGGATTGTAGACGAATTTTTTGGCATTGAAGGATGATAACAAAACAAAATGAAAGCTTGGGTGTGATTGTAAATCCGCACGACTGAACACGAGGATCCTTCCACCTCTGTGATGTTTAACACTTTTCTCTCATATCACATCCGTGTCCTTTACGCATCATAGCACTGAATTTGGGCATGGAGCCAGAGACCTCCCGGCTCCATTTCGCCCCATCAGCATTTCACCCCTCATGCCAATGTCGCCCTGACCTTCCTGTCACATTATCTACGACCCGGTCGGGACTCGAACATCATCTCAGTCGAGAAACGCAATCTCTAATCAGACACATTTTCCCAGGCGCCTGTTTTTCATTCGACAATGACCTGCAGCAGACACAATGTTCGCCAGATTGGCTGATAATTGCTGCTCGAAGTTTGGAAGAGAGTCCAAGCGAGATGCCAGCGAGACGCAGGTGAGGCGTCGAGACGCAGTGAGGAGTTGTGATTGCGATTTTATATGCAGAAAAATGGAGATAAATGATGAAGCTTCAATAACGCCTCCCTTCATTAGTGCCTCGTCTGGCTGCATTAGTGGCGGAGGTGGAGCTCTAAATGAAGCTTATTAGGAGGCAAATGGACGAGTTCGAGGAGCCACAGAGCCCGGAGTTGATTGCATTGTAAACAATGAACGCTCAGAGGGTCTAGTGCAGGTCGTATAATGTTGTGAGGCGTCTGGCCTCATCAGTTAGACATTATACAACAATATAACCATAGCGATTAGTACACTATCACTCCTGGAGATACCTTGAGTCTGATCCGGCTGGTTTACATATAAAAGTATGTAATATATACAGTGTGTGTATTTTATTTCACATATAGTTTTTTATCTGTATGTTCAATTCAATACTATTTGCAGAGCACATTTAACTAAGATTGTCTCAAAGCAGCTTTAGAGATAAAATTTGTATAAAATAATGTATAAATTTAGTGCCTATAATTGTAAGTTTATACCTAATGAGCGAACCAGTGGTGACTGTGGAGAAGGAAAAACTCCCTGAGACGGCATGAGGAAGAAACCTTAAGTGAAACCGAACTCAAAAGAGAACCGAGACCGAGTGAGTGGAGGGGGAGAGAGAAAGTAAAAAAGAGAGGGAGTGAAGAAAGATAGAGAGAAGGTGAGGAAGATAGAGGAAGTGTGAGAGATTGAATGTGATAGAGGAAGAGTGAAGAGAGAGTTAGAGAGGGAGTGAAAAATAGAGAGAAGGTGACCGAGAGGAAAGGATATGGAGGGGGGAGAGAGAAGGAAGTAACAGAAAACGAGTAGTGGCAGAGTAAGAGAGTATATGAAAGACAAGAGAGAAAGATGAGGTTGAGGAAAAGAAAAGGAGAGAGGGAGTAAGTAAATGGTAGATAGAGAAAGATATTTCTTTTTTGCTTTTGGAATCTGTAGAGCTTTTAGGTAAGGAAACGCAGGCTGAGGACGAGTCGGCGTTTTCACCTGGTTCGCCTCCTTATCTCCATCAGCGCTTAATTCTCGTCTCGTCTCGTCTAATCTCGTCTCAACCACACGGCCCAGGATGAGCTCCCAGGGACTTGAGGGAAAAGTGGATTCACTTTCAATAGCATTCTGAGTGAATAATATTAATTGATTCCACTGCTCTGTAGAACAGATAATGCTGGATTGAAGTCAATATACTTCACTTTTTGTGTTTTTATGTAGCATTAAAAATGCGCTAAATATTCTTGTTTTATCTCCACGTCTTTTATCACACTTCCCTCTGTCCACACGAAGTGTATTTCATGTAGAAAGTCACGTATAGAGGTACTTACATGTAATTTTATCCAACTCCCACAGTCTGTCCCCGCAGCTAATTTCCTGATACACATATTAGCTAGCTAATTCCTTGTTACACCTAATGCTAACTAGCTAATTCACTGTTAGACACACTGTTAGCTAGCTAGTTCCCTGATACACACAATGCTCGATAGCAAATTCATGGTTACACATAATGTGAGCTAGCGAAATCAATGTTACACATAATATTAGCAAGTTCATTCACTGTTAAACAATGTTAGCTAGGTAATTTCCTGTTACACATAATGCTAGCGAGCTAATTCACTTACACAATGTTAGCTAGCTAAGTCATTAGTACACAATGTTAGCAAGCCAATTCACTGGTACACGTTAGCTAGTGAATTCACTGTTACACAATGTTAGCTAATTCACTGTTACTCTGTTCACTGTTATCTCTCTCTCTCTCCCCTCTTTCGTTCACTCTCCGTTTCTCCCACCACTCATTTTCCCTTCCTCCCTCCCTACCTTCTCTATTCCCCCTCCACCTCTTTCCCTCTGTCTCGTTCTCTCTGTTTTTCACTCTCTCTCTATCTCTCCCTCCACTCTCTGTTTCTTCCTCATTTTCTGTTCATTTTTCTCTCTTCACTCCCTCTCTTGATCACTCTCTCTCTGTCTCCCCCTCCACTCACTTTGTCACGATCTTGGTCGCCCCCACCCCCAGTTACCTTCATTCCGTCCCTATTTCATTCCCTCTCTCTATCACTCCCTCTCCCTCTTTCTATTATTCTTCCTCTCTTTCTTCCTCCCTACTATATCTCCTGCTCTCTCTCTCTCTCTCTCTCTCTCTCTCTCTCTCTCTCTTTGTCTCTCCCTCTACTCTGTCACAATCTTGGTCTCTCTCTCTCCCTTTTGCCCCTCTTTCTCCTTCCATCACCTTCTTTCTGTTCCTCTTTCATTCCCTCTCTCCATCATTCCTCCTTCCTTCCTTCCTTCTTTCCTTCCTTCCCTTCTTACTTCCTCTATATCTTCCCCTCTCTCTATCTTTCCCTCCACATCACCATCTTTCTAAACATCTCTTTCATTACTCTATCACACCTGCTTTTTCTCCCTCTCTTCCTCTCTCTCTCCCTCTCTCAATTCAACCCCCCCCCCCCACCCCCCCACTTACCCTGTCTCAGTCTTGGTCTCTGTCTCTCTCTTTCCCCTCCCTGCATCACCTTCTTTTTGTCCCTCTTTCATTCACTTTCTCTAAACATCTTTCTCTCTTCCTCTGTCCATCGCGCTCCCTCTCATCCTACCGTGCCCTTTCCATCCACTGTCTCCCTTTCTCTCTCTCTCTCTCTCTCTCTCTCTCTCTCTCTCTCTCTCTCTCTCTCTCTCTCTCTCTCTCTCTCTCTCTCTCTCTCTCTCTCTCTCTCTCTCTCTCTCTCTCTCTGTATAATAGTGTAGATAGTGCATAGTGTAAAGTACAGAGCAGACGAAGCAGACCAGTGATTTATTCTGGTTAAAAGGCATCAGCGGAATTAGACGTGTTCATTACGCTGAGTGGGCCACGTCAACACAGAATGAGAAACTGAAGGGAAAAAAAAAAGACAAGAGAAATACAGACGGCTAAGAGTAGAAAATAAGCAAGCAGTTTAATCAGCAATCATTCGGCCTTATTCAGATTTCTAGCCAATAGGTAGATTAATTCATTATTTAAAAATCAGATTTATGTATATATATATATATATATATATATATATATATAATATGTTACATATTTTAACCAAATTGTTTTGGTACAGGGCTTTTGTTTCAGTACACGTGTACCGAATGCAATCCTTCCTTTTTTCGTGTGGAACACTGTTAAAATCTGAGTTCCATCAGTAACGTATTAATAGCAGACCGCAAGTTTGTTTAGTCTCCACCTCGCACTTTAAATTATTATTTTAAACTTAAAAACAATGCAAGGGGTATAAAAAAGAAACTACAGTTAGTGCAGTGTCACTGTGGCTACTAACTCTGTACAAGAAATACGATTTGTTTTGCACATGCATGAAAACACTAAAAAATCCATAGCAATGTCATTAGCCGCTAACCAGGAAGTGGCTAGCGGCTAACCCCCAGCGAAAATTTATTTTTTTGTGTTTAATGTCTGGCTTCAAGAATTTTTTTTAAAAGGAGAAAATCCTGACAATTTTGCATATTTAGGGAGTAAATGATTATTTTGATTTATTCTATTTTTTTTTTTATTAAATATAATAAAATATTGTTGTATATATTATTTAACCAAGGAGGCATTTTATTTCAAATTGTATGTAAACTGTTCAAATGTTGCTGATCACAAATATTAATAATAATAAACTGAATTAATAAAAATAATTACAAGTAATTTTATGTTTTCCATTTCTATAGCAAATTTGTATAGCATTTCTATATTATGGTATATTAGTGTGAATATTTATGTGTAAATTAAAAAATTTATTAATAAAAAAATTAATAGAATAAGGAAATCAGACGATTATAAATTAATTAATTAATAAATAAATAATATATATATATATATGTTTAGTTATAATCGTCTGATTTCTTTATTCTGGATTCTGATTGTTCATATGTGTTGATTAATTTTCCATAACTTATCATCATCCATTTTCATCTTATCATCATGAACATGTGTATTTTGTGTATTATTCTAAATCCCTTCTTAGAATGTGTTATCGTTTCCATAGTAACAGGACATGAAATCTGTTATAATCTGAAATATGTGTGCGCTCATAAATATATAAAAATGCAGCGTTTTTTTTTTATTATTTAAAAATCATAATGTAAAATCCTCAACATTTTGGGGACGTGAGGTTACAGGAAAATAATCGGCTTCATGTAACTCCACTTTACTGCTCCCTTGTTTCTTATTGGACTAATCAGCAATCTGTGCTATTATTAGCTCCGCCCACAACCACATTCAGTACTTTACACATTACAAACTTCATGTTAGTATTAGAACAGATACTCATGCAATAATAAATTGGCATTCATTACAAATTCAAAAGGGTTTCAATGACAAATTAAATTCCTGAAGAGACTCCGAGTGCACGAGAAGGTCTCGGATCAGGATCCTTAATTCAGAATTCTGGTAGCGTTCTCCTCAGAAACAAACACAAATGCAGTCTCTTGGTATCTGTGCAGAGACACACACACACAACACACACACACACACACACACACACACACACACACACACACACACACACACACACGCAGACACCCTCCACAAAACATGCAAAGTGTTACTCATTTCAGAGTTTTATTCTGTCATTCTCATGCAAAGTGCCAGGCCACGCCAGGGGAGCGCCGAAGCACTGATGAGTCTGGACTCACCGGAGTGCTGATTGACAAATGAAAGGACTGAAATAACCCCTCTTTTTCGCAAGAGAGAGCGAGAGAGAGAAGTAAAAGAGCTAGCTGGAGGATCGTCTCATTATGGTTTTGTGTGTCAAAAGCACCAGTAATTCAGGCATTTGAAAAAGCTTCGCTAAATGCCATGCTTCTTTCGAGGGCCTTTATCATCCGAGCTTTAAAGCGATTCTGGCTTTTCATCCTACCATGAAAAGGAGCCACGCACTGACCAAAATGAACTTGGAATCTTCACACTGCAATCAGATGACGATGATGGCGATGAAGATGATAAGGGTGATGCAGAAACCCTTCTGTTCTGCAATGATGATTGAAGAATACTCAACCTGACAGACTTCTGAATAAATAGATAAAAAAAAAGACCTTTGGGTAGGAAACTACAAGGTACAACACAAAGCCATGAAGCATGAAGCCAAATATTTTGAGCATCTGGAACACGAGAGCATGAAGATCAACGGTTGTGAAAGAGCGGTGTGACGAATGTCAAAGAAGGTTTGCTCGTTGTCCTCCTCTGCATGTACAGAGAAAGGATTTCAAATCGTGGACCTGCTCGGTCTGAGTAACACAGCTGTCTGGTCGCTGTTTGTACAAGGGAACACCTGAATCATAAATAAATTTATTTAAGGCAATTGCGTTAGTCACGGCTCTTTGTCCAATGGATATAAAATAACCGTCACTCACCTGATGTGAAACCAGTTAATATCACTGTTTAACTGTGTGTCCCCAAAATCTGAATGCATGAAGAGAGTGTGTACAGTAATGAACAAAATCCAACTTTTCAGCAAAGTGACTGGCAGCGATGTAACGAATGCATCCCTTAGAGCTGTGATCATGTTTTTTTGATTATGATGTATTATTTAAATTAATCGATTCGCGTCAGCGCCATTTGTAGATGGATCAGCAGGTCTAGTCTTAGTTCCAAACAGCGTGAACGCCGTGACTTTAAATTTGCGTACGCATGACGATTTGAAACTAAGCCGATCGACTGTACAGTGACATTGCATCAGGGGAGAACTTTCTAAATATTAAAGCAACAGTGGGTGGCAATGGCCAAGGAATAAGAAGAACTGGTCCTGATGACCTTTCCTAGTTTTTTTTTCTTCTTTCTTTTTTTTTGTGTTGACCTTGGTTAAAGTTTGATAAATATACAAATTTGATTAAATATATAAAAGTACTGATAACCGGTTTAATATACGCAAAAAAGGTGAGAAATTGAATTTGTTTTAAGGGAGGGAGGGAAGGAGGCCAGGGGGACTCCAATATAAATTTTGCCTAAGGCCTCCAAATGGCCCTAATGCCATCTGACATTTCTTAGAGTTCTACAACAACAAAAAAATCTAAAGCTGCCACTCCTGGGCCCCTGTACAAGGCCCTCAATCCCATAACTGCTCAGTTGTATGAATGAGATAAATGTAAGTCACTTTGGAAATGCCATCTACCAAATGCCAGACTGTTTAATGATTACCAATGAAAGAATGATTACCAATATCTGACACATAATTAGCATTTTCTCCAATCACTGACCTGCTAGCATGAATTCCCCGCTAGAACCGTGAGAATTCTAATTGTGTTCATCACCAGCATCTATCCTGTGTTGTTTTACTCAGTAAACAATTCTATCAATTAACAACAGGGTCAGTGTGAATACTGAATTGTGATTGGCTGGAAGTCCAGGTGTGAGTTCAAAGCATTGAACACACGTATATGGGGATACCAGTGCCTATGTAGAATCCAGGATTTTTGCAAGTGGTGTAACTTATATATAGTGAATATGTTGATTTTAAAAAAAGGTTTGAGGCACAAGATGAACAAGACAAACTGGAGAACAGATGGTTCCAGTAAGATATATATAAAAAAAAAATGCACCAGGAGTTTACCTGCTTCACCCGAAGTTCTTTACCTCTACATTCTGCAGTAAAATCTTATAACATTCATGTACATAACTTGTAATAGCTAGAAGCTGGGCTTAAATGATGCTTTATTTAAACACAGCACAACAGGTGATAGATATGTAAAACATGCTTGAAAAAAGTACAACTAGGAAAACACAGAAGAAACTATTTTCAGCCAAAAAGGTTTGTCTGCATTCGCACTTTCTGTCAATCATTTTTCAAATTAGACATGCTACTTCAGGCCACTGTAGATACTGCAGGTGGAGGTTCATTTCATAAATTGTTTTTCGTTTTATTCCAAACAAAGCACAATATACAACAAAATATAAAAAACACAACAAATGTGTCACAACACCAAGGAACAACCACATCCATAAAACGCCATACGTTACATAATATCCGAGACATGAACATAAGGTTCGTGAACACTGGACTTACAAACCCAATCTAGAAAAATGCATATTAAACCATGAAAGAACGGAAAGAACTTAAAAAGTCTGAAAGAACTGAAGAGGAAACCTTTTTTGTGTACTCTTAATTGTGTACTATTAATGGAACCCATGCTACAGTAGATGAAGGGTTTCATTGGCTTGTAAAAGGGGTTGAATTTAAATTTCTCTTTGTAAATTATTCAGTATATCAGGAAGAGGAATGCTGGAACCACTTTCTGAAAAATCTTTTTAGACAACCTCATTTGGTCGATAATCTCAAAGGTCTTCCCAAAGGCACAAGACCAACCATGAGACCTAGACTGAATCCTCTTCTAAAACAGTGTAGAAACTGTACTTTTAGAAGATCCTGAAGAAGTTCTCGGTTGTGTCCTTATCAGGAATTCCATGAGCCCATGTAAAACCCTTGAAGGACCCAGATTTCTTTTTTTTTGGTCTAAAAGCAGCTATAATCTGACTGTAATCCATAATCCCAGTCACTTGTTATCCTGTTGCTGCATCTACGCAGAATTCTATTAAAGCAGAAAATAAGTGATGGTGTGCAGAAAGATGTGCTGTGGCGAAAGCGAGAGAAACATGCTGATTACCATAGCAGGATTCTGGGTAATGGAGATTGGGGAAAAGGAGGAAGTAGATTTGTGCACTGGTTAAATCTTGAGCTTTGGGGTGCTGCAGCAGCAGTCGACGTGTCTCACTACTAGAGATGAGTTTCATCAGATGCAGTACAAGCATAACCCATCCGGCACAAACGAGAGCACACAATTTATACAATACAACTGTCCAATAAAACCTGATGCATTCAGGCCATGAGTTACTGGGGAAAAAAAGACACGTGCAATTATATTTTTGCGAGCACATATACAGAGTTTTATAAACGTACGCCAATTGTTAAAGGCAAAACAATGCTATTGAAAAAGTATTGGCACCCTCCAATAAACAGATTAACATTATCGACTGTCTTCCTGACAAATGTTTTGTGGACACCCAACAATAAGATTGGTATCGTGGTGGGTGATCATCATCTAGAACACCGCACTTCACGTTTAGTCCACATTTCTTGTTAAAGAGGTTATAAAGTTGCGTATAAGAATGTACATGTTTGTTCCTTATAGTTATACATTTATTAGTAAAATCAGTTGCAACTGTGGCAAGGAAAAACTCCCCCAGACTTCATGAGAAAGAAACCTTGAGAAGAACCAGAATCAAAACCATCCTCATCTGGGTGACACCAAATTTCCATTCATTTCAGTTTTATCATTGTTGAGGTGTTAATAAGAACCCAAATCTAAGTTCTATGAGAAAGCATCAAAGGTTTACATGTACAGTATTTAATGATAGATGCACAATTTATTTGCACTAACACACATTTAGTGTACTGGACAGCGCCACACTGTCACTTTGTCTATTGTCTTTTTGTGTTGTGTAGTTTGCATAGAATAATGTTTGCCCATGTGAACTTTACGTAGTTCGTTTTCGTGTGAATCGATGTTTCGGCAAGCGCATATGCCTTGGTTGGATTGGTGCACATGAGTTTAGCGTGGCTAGCAGGCTAATCAGCAGGTCCAATCATGCGCTATATAAGATCTGATTAAATAAGACTGGTAGTTTAGTGTTTGAGACTCCACCTCGGTCACTGTGTATTGTAGTGTATTTGGGGGAATTTACTACAAAAGCCATTGACATGACAAAACCGATACTTCAAGCATGTTATTCCTCTCTGATCATTCGAACGTCTTGTGCAGAACAATATTATGCCATGGAATAAATGAACACAGACCCTCCAATTGGGAAAACTTTTTTCCTCATTTCTTCAGTCATTAGCAGTGCAGAATGCAGATCGAGCATATTTTCATCGAGTCTATGAGAGTTATTAGGATTTCCCCTGGATCAGGTCAATGTGTGGGTGGTGAAACGTTTGTTTGCGCTGTCAGCACTCTGGAATGTAATGGATGTTCGGCTGCCTTCATCCTCCGGTGCTCTTCAATAACATGCGAGAGAAGTGCTGCTATATACAGTATGTAAAAATTAAAACATGCACTTGACCGGATTTTTCCAAAATATGCGGTTCTAATCCAAAATGTAACCACAAAGTTGAAACTAGGAGACCCAAACCTGTTCCAGCAAGACAATACCCAAGTGCACAAAGCCAGCTCCATGAAGATATGCTTTTCATTGGTTGGAAGTGTGTGGAAGATCTCCTGCTATAGAGCTATAAACTTGTTGAACACCTTTGAGATGAATTTGAATGCTGACTGCACCCCAGGCTTCCTCACCTCACCTACATCAGTTCCTGACTTTACTAACACCCGTGTGGTTGAATGAATCTCCACAAGTACACTCCAAAATCTAAAGGAACATCTTCCCAGAAGAGTGGATTTAAAAAACATGTAATCTTATGGTCAGGTGTCCACAAACCTTTGTCCATGTAGTGCAAAAACACATTAGAAAAATGTTTAAGCTACATTTTACCTTTACAGAGTACTAAAACTGCTGTGTGTGTGTGTGTGTGTGTGTGTGTGTGTGTGAGTGCGTGAGATATGTAGCTAATAATGAAGCTGTTGGAGTTAACTCCTAGTGCGTTTTTTTTTTTTTTTAAACAATGTATTTACAATTTACAACGATTATGTAAAGATGTAATTATTAACGAACCTCAACACACTGGTGTAGGTTTGATGTCGAGCGTTTGTAAGCTGCCAGTTCAATCGCTTTGGACAAACACAGCTAACACTGCATAATAAGTTTTTAAGTGGTGGTCGCTTATATATAGCCATATATTGTTGGATAATATTGTTTCATATGAATTTGACGGCATTTCACTGTCAGGGTCTGCATCACTTGCGTCTGCCTTGTCTGTCTCCATATTTCTTTCATGTGAGGATTTTTTTCGTCCCCTCCTTGCATTATTTATTTATTTTCTTTTTTACTCAATAATGGATACGATTTCAAATGTAGTTAAGTGCGATACTTCAAACAAAACATACTAGTAAAAGTAAAATTACAGATTTTAAAGTCTATTTTATAAAGTAGTGGTACACAAAATACTACAACAACAACAGTAACACGAGAAAATATAATTAGATACTTTCCACCTCTGCACACTGACCCTAGGATACGTATAAATATATTCACTGGTTTACTCAGTTTTTGTGCTTCAAGCCAAATAAGAAAGTTTGAAATTCATGTCATGCATCCTGAAACCAGAAACCGGAATATATAAATATGACGCTTTTGTTATTAAACATAACAAGAAGAAGGAACTCTGCGTATAATTAATCGTCCTCGGAACAGCTCATGGAGTTGAAAAACACCGCGGGACTGAGAAATATTGCTGGGTACTCGACACTGCAAGGTTACCTAGAGACAAAATATAAATAAATAAATAAATAAATAAATAAATAAATAAATAAATAAAAATAAAAAGCAGAGATGGGAGGATGGATTATCTTGGCTCAGGCCGTCTACAGAACGATAATGAAAATGCGGAAAGCCAGAAAAACCTTCAGGGATGCAGAATAAATTCCAAACTCTTCTTCTATTTATAAAAAAATTATATATCTATTCATATATATATATATTCAACACTCGTGATGTTAGAACAGGTGATATGAGAAGTTGCACGACATAAGGATTACTCTGTTGCGATATCGGTGGATCCTCTCTTGACATTTCTGGCGTGTTATTCCTAACTCTCCAGTAACCGACCCTTATTTGCATCCCTTTTACTGAACTATCCTTCATTGGTTCCTCTTACGACGAAAGCGTACTGCTAAAATGTCCATTTTTGGGTTTTTTTCCTCACAGAAACGTCGTACGGAGTGATGTGCGCCAGCTTTGCGCTGAGATGCCAGGAATCGTCACTCACGCAAGAAAGAAAGAAAGAAAGAAAGAAAGAAAGAAAGAAAGAAAGAAAGAAAGAAAGAAAGAAAGAAAGAAAGAAAGAAAGAAAGAAAGAAAGAAAGAAAGAAAGAAAGAAAGAAAGAAAGAAAGAAAGAAAGAAAGAAAGAAAGAAAGGTTTGTTGGTTGGGTGGTTGGTTGGGTGGTTGGTTGGGTGTTTGGATAAATGGATGGATGGATGGATGGATGGATGGAAGGATGGATGGATGGATGGATGGATGAAAGGATGAATGGATGGTTGGATGGATGGATGGATGGATGGATGGATGGATGAAGAACTCTTTCCTGTCATGTAGATTTTGTCAGACAGTTCAGACTTAAGTTAAATGCATGAGTAACTGTTATTTGTTGTTGATTCCTAAATTCTGTATTTTCTACTTCTTACATTTTTAAAACAGACTTAAGTTTTAATCTATTTGGTGACATGTTCAATATTTTTTCTTTTCATTGTGCACCTTTTTCAGCCCATCGACTTGTTTCTTGTTATTGTGCGGCTTTTGTAACCTACAACTGGTGTATCATTTTCTGTCTCTCACACACCACAGACGTAGACTAGTTTACAAAGATAACAATGAGCAGCGCAGAAGGAGTAAGAAGTCTGGGGTTAACGTGGATGAGACAGAGGGAGTCAGTGATGTGAACATGACTGAGAACTGAGACATTCCTGATCACATGACCATCATCTTTTCTCTGCTTGTGTTCTATATGGTGGATGTTCAGCCTGGACACATTCATTAGGTAACAACATTGAAATTATTTTGTATTATTATATTAATATGATGTGGGGTCCAGCGTGACACTAAAACAGGAAGTAATAATGGCTATTTTTACTTAAGTACATGTCAGAGCCCAAACTTCTTTACTTTAAATTGAGTGAAAAATTTGTGTTCTTTTGCCATATCTGGCAATCAGAGATATTAAGGAATGAAGTTCTTAATATTGTCCTGTAATGTAAAGGCATTATATTAGGACGTGTCTTTCATCATGAGTAACACAATTTACTAAAAACATTCAATCTTCCAACAGACGTCTAAAACCTCACAAGCCGAACATTAATATCCCTCGATTTCTTAAAAGAATTACTATCTTAATCTGTTTAAATTGAATGATATCGTGGCTGTCAAAATGGCCACCATTCTGCTGCTCAATAACATCGTCATCATCAATATCATCAATATTGCTATCAATATCATCATCGTCTTCATCATCATCAAAACAGATTAGAGCTTTTACACTTAACTGTGACTGAAAATGTTAAAGAAAGATAACGGCACAACTAGTCCACCATTACATCATCATCATCATACTCATGATCATCACAGTCATCATCATCAGTGTCATCATGATCATCATCAAGATCATCATCATAATCAAAACAGAGAACAGCTCTCAAACTCAACTGTTTGTAAATGTTTACAGGAGATGATGATACAGCTCCTCTGCATCATCTTACATCATCATTGCTGTCACCAATATCATCATCATCATCACCATCATCATCATCATCATCACCCAAACAGAACAGAACTTAACTGTGTAAAATGTCTAAAAGACATAAGTAGTAAATCCAGAAGTGCCACAATGAGTCATTTGAAAGCGCTTGGAGCAGTGATTGTAGTGGAATGTAGAAGTGGGCGTGGCTTCTTCCAGGGCTTTTAGGAGATTTGAACACGCTAAGAATTTCACTGCATTAAAAAAAAACCAAGCAAAACAAACTCGTTTATGTTCAATATCAAATATATTTTACCCCAACTTATAGTAACATATAAAGGTGCAGCAAAGTGCATGTTTCAACGCATTTGCCGTATTTAGTTTCACATCTTTACAAATAGGTGTTGTACTCCCTATTTCGAGCATCACACTGATACGATTTATTTTCGGTGAAGCAGCTCGGCATCCCATCATGCCGAGGGAAACGGATTCGCTGAAACAATACTCGGCCTGAAATTGCACCCGCCTCGACCTCGACAAAGAACATCACGCGCACACAGCGAGAAGCGTGACGACAAGACGTTTTGAGACAAGGAAATTGTTTCCTGGCTGTGAGAAAGCAGGAGGAAAAAACTGAAAACAAAGGTGAGCGAGAGAAAAAAGATAAAGGAGAGAAGTGAGAGAAGTTAAAGCAACTGACAGAGAGGGGAAAATCCAGCCGAGCTGAGTGATGCTGGAGAAACATCATAGTACATACCGAGAGATACGTTTCACAAGATGTACACGTGGTTTTCATGTTTCTCTACCATCCATACTTCATCTCAGGTTTTCAGTGTCAGTGATTAGTAACAGTCAGATGTAAAGTTGTAGCTGAAAAACTTCTAATATGTTTTTTTTAACTATATGGACAAAAGATTGTGGACACCTGACCATAAGATTGGAAAGTGATCATTTTGAACATCTAATTCCACATTCATTGCCCATTTGCTGTTATGAGAACCTTCACTGTTCTAGGAAGATCCTCTACTAGATTTTGACGTGTGCTTGTGGAGATCTGTGTGAGATTTTTCAACCACAAAGATGGTAGTAAAGTCAGTTACTGATGTACAGTAGGTGAGATGAGTCTGGTGTGCAGTCAGCATTCACATTCATCCCAAAGGTCTCCAATAAGGTTTGAGCTCTATAGCAGGAGATCTTCCACTCCCAAGCATGTAAAGCATATCTTGATGGAGAGGGGCATTGTTATGCTGGAACAAGTTTGGTTCAAGTGAAGGGAGAATTTAATGGTCCTATACAATTGTGTGCCTTAAACTTTGTGGTAACAGTTTGGTATAACAGTAAAACAGAGTACTGCATCACAGACAGGAATCTCATACAGTGAGAATGAATGTCATAACTACAGCAAGAATCCCAATGAACACAATTCAACACGTCTCCTTTCACTGTAGCCACAACTGCATCGCCCGCATACATCATCTCTAGCAGAAGCATCGATATTAACCTCATAAAATGACCCTGGGTTTGCCATGCAAATTGTATGCATTTTTTTCATGCATTATGGTTTTCCTGGGGATTTTAAATGAAGGCAAATTGTGTGTTTTTCTGCAAATTCTACAGAAAAGAAAACACACAAGTATAAATGGTTCATGAAAAAGCGTAAGCTTTTTCTCAAAAAGTCTGTCTTGTAATTATATCCGTTACCGAATCAGTTTCTTCTCCTACGTCTGTCATTATGGGATGCAAAAACTGCTATTAAATCCACACAAATATAATTGAGCTTGTGCAGTTTGCTACAGATGCGGGTTGCGAGCTCTGACTAGCGCATCTAATCAGAGGACATGAAAATGCCAGTGTGATTGGACGTCAGCTAGAGGGCCTTGGATTGACCAAATCACAGTCTGCTTGGTTTAAAGCAACAATTTCAGTCAACACTATTTGAATCTACTGTACCTGTTCATTTCCACTGGCCTTATGGCAATACATGGTGTGAAGGCTAAAATCTGATTGGATAGAAACACCTGAGAGAAAAGCTATTATATAAAGAGAATAAAGAATAAATATTATTTAAAACATTTATAGACAAAAATATATTAAAACGTAAGTCGGATGGTCTGCCACTGGTATAAGTACAATATAATCCTATTTTGTACCTAGTTAATATTTTATAAGCTTCCTTGTCCTTTTGTCTATAGACAAAAAAAATTTAATTGTTTCTTGTATTGGGGTGCCATTTCTTTTGGAAATGTAATCTGGATAGAAAAAAGGAGAAGACTGTATTCTTTTTTGCGCAAGAAATTTACTTTTTTCACTCTTGGGCCCTTGAGCAAAGCCCTTAACCCTTTATGCTCCGGGGGTCCCTTACAAGGGAAATATCAAGGTCCGTGACGTCGGAGTGACTTGGGGCCGCCTTCCTGTGGGCTCACCACCTGCAGGAGGGACCGTAAGGGACGGTGCTGTGAGGATTGGGCAGCAGTCGAAGGCGGGGGCCTGCTTAGACTGCTGCCCCCGCGACCCGGATTACGGATAAGCGGGAGAAAATGATTGAATGAATGAATGAGGATGTACTTTTTCCAAAATCTGTGACGCTATTTTTGTTTTGCTCTCACTCATCGAAAACAACTCCTGCAATGGCTTCTGTTCCACAGGTGTTTAATAGCGACATACCTGGCATCCCTGAGTGGAAATGAACTAAATAGGTTCTAAGAGATAACTGGTGTGTAAATGGTGTCCACTACACAAACAGACAGTTCACATTTAAAAAGCCAGAGTTACATCTTAAATAGCATAATGAAAAGAATAAACACTGATCACTGTACACACTGATTATATAAAACTGTAAATGTATATACTGTATTTACCTCAATCCATAATAATATCCATAACTCATAATAAAACGTAACACAGCAAGGACTCTTACCTGGAACCAACGATCCCTTCACAGACCAAAGAAGTGTGGTGGTGATGATGATGAAAACGATGAAGGCCGGTGACCATGTCATCTGCATGATTCTTACTGAACTGGCATCCCAGATATCCCTAATATCCACTTCCTCCCAGATTCATCTACACACAAAAGACACAGGGCTGTTAAATTCTGGATTCTGATTGGTCATATTAATGTTCTCGTCCTAATAATGTGTTATAGTTTCCAGAATAATCAATATAATACCAATTAAAGAAATATAAGATTTGATAAGATTTGAAAAGAAGTTTTTGTAAAGGAGATGTTTAGCAGCTAACTGCAGGGATGTCACCAAAATGCTGCTGCATTGTCTGACTTATGTTAACATGAATGTGATCAGAAGTAAAATGTTTTAAATTCAAATTAGTACCAATGTATAATCGATAACAGTCAGAGTCAGAAATGTGTAAAAATCTCACCCCTATCTTGGTCTCAACATGCTCTAGTCTTGGTCTTGGTCTAACCCCCTAAAGGTCTTGGTATTATCTTGGTTTCAACATGCTCTGATTTTGGCCCTGTATTGCTTTTAACCCTTCAAAATCTTGGTCTTATTTTGCTTTTGACATGTTCTGGACTTGGTCTTGGCTTGGTTTGTACCCTTTAAAGTCTTTGTCTTATCATAGTCTGAACATGCTTAGGTCCTGGTCTTGGTCTAGACCCCTCAAAATGTAAATCTAATTTTGGTCTCAACATGCTCTAGTCTTGGTCTTGGTCTAAGCTCCTTAAAGCCTGGTCTAATTTTGGTTTTAACATGCTCTGCTTCTGGTCTTATGTTGCTCTTATACCCTCATTGATGTGGTCTTATCTTAGTCTTGACACCCTTTGGTTTCAGTCTTGCCTCGGTCTTAACCCCTTTACGTCTTGGTCTTATCTTGGTTTTAACATGCTCTGGATTTGATCTCGGTCTTGGTCTAAACCCTTGAAGGCTCTGGTCTTAATTTAAACCCCTCAAAGTTATGGTCTTATACTAGTCTCAAAATGCTCAAGTCTTGATCTTAGTCTAAACCCCTCAAAGTCTTGATCTTATCTTGGTCTGGACCTGCTCTGGTCTTGACAAAACACTACCACATTATTAATTGACAACACAGTGTGTTTTACTTGATTGCATTTAAAGTGATATACTCAGTCAGTGCTGCAAAGAGTAATTCGATTTTCTTTGTTACTGTAGCACTGGATGTTTGGTCTCAAAACATGCTGGTCTTGGTCTTGGTCTAAACCCCTCAAAGTTCTGGTCTTATCATTTAATCCTAAGATTAGAATACAATATAATAAAATAAAAGGTGTTTATAGACATGCTGAAGAAGCTCAGTCTTGGAACTTACTGATTCATACAATGTCCACAAAGATTTTGTAATAAATTAAAACATGTAAAAAAAAAAATAACATGAAAAAAAGATCATAATATGACTATTTTTTTTAGTTCAGCTGCTTTCAGTTTATAATTCAATTCAATTCAATTCATTTTTATTTGTATAGCGCTTTTATCAATGAACATTGTCTCAAAGCAGCTTTACACAGATAATGCGGTGATTGAAAAAGGAATATGTTCTTTATGAGTAAGTTTGTCCCTGATGAGCAAGCCGGTGGCGACTGGCGACTGTGGCAAGGAAAAACTCCCCGAGATGGCATAAGAAAGAAACCTTGAGAGGAACCAGACTCAAGAGGGAACCCATCCTCATCTGGGTTACACCGAATGTCCATTTGTGGCGGGTATACAATGTTGCGGGGTGCAGTGATGATGATCAAAAGCGAAGTGTATTTCTGAGTCAGTGTAGGAGACTGTTGACATCAACTACAGTCCAATCCAGGCAGGCCTGGATGAAGTGGGAAGATCCATGGGGGGGAGAGGGGCAGGAACAGTATAATGAAAAATGACATTGTCCAACTGATGTCAGATCCTCCACCTTCTAATTCCCACCCACATAATCTCCACTTCCTGTGTAATAGAGTTCCTGGGAATTAAGCCGGAAGGTGTAGCAGCTGTATCTCTGTTCTTATCATCACGCCTGAGGGAAACACCATCTCTCTAGCCTTCTCTCTCTCTTTCTCTCTCTCTCTCTCTCTCTCTATCTATCTCTCTCTCTCTCTCTCTCTCTCTCTCTCTCTCTCTCTCTCTCTCTAGCCTTCTCTCTTTCTCACTCTCTCTCTCTCTCTCTCTCTCTCTCTCTCTCTCTCTCTCTCTCTCTCTCTCTCTCTCTTTCTCTTTCTCTTTCTCTGTCTGAGTGTTTTCCAAGCAAAGGATTAAATCTGTGGTCAGATTTGAAAGATTTGCCGCGTCCTTTGAATGTCCATCGGAAGTCCATGGGGCTGAGAGACTGCTGGAGCACCTTTTAAAAGCAATCTGATAAATAGCCAATTACTGATGGGGAGACTCAAGTGATGTGGGACAGGAGATGGAAAGTGGAGTGGAAAACTGGAGTGACAAGGGGAACTCTAGTGACTGGGAGATGTTGGTGACAATGGAGACTCCAGCGGCCGTGAAACCAAGAGACTTGCGAGATAACGGAAACTTTGTTAGACGGGACTCGGGTGACGAGGAAGACTCAAGTGACCGCAAAACCAGGAGACTTGTGTAATAATGAACACTGCTTCAGGAAATCCAGGTGACAAGGACCACTTGAGTGACCACAAAAAGCAGGAGATTTGAGTGATAGGGGAAACTTTGTTAAAAGGAGACTCGGATGTCGAGAAAGACTTCATTGGCTACAAAAACCAGAAGAGTCGTGTGAAAGAGGAGACTGTAATAAGAGCCAGACGAAACGAGTGCTAAGACTTCACCTGTAGCTGATGAGACTAATCAGTGCGCTCTGTTTCAATCCGACAACGCCAATAAAAAGTAAAAAGATAAGAGCCTCGCGAGAAAGAGACACACCAAGCAGAGGAGAGTGGAAGGGTCTCGAACGGTGACAGGGTGCGGGCGTATACCGAGAGAAAGGCATGCTGAGTGAGACTCAGGTGATGAGGAAGACTCGAGTAACAGCAGAAACCAGGAGACTCGTGTGATAAAGGAGACTTGTGAAATGGTGAGACTCATGGTAACACTCAGATTCAGACAGCAGAGGTTATTATTCTGTGGCAAGAAAATGGCATTTATTGTATCTTCTAAATGTTTTTCCCCCAAAAGGTTGTAATGTGAATAATCCCTGTAATAATTTCGCTACACTGTGGTGAGGACTGTTAGCGAGAACGGAGAATTGAGCTCTTTTGTGTTCCACGTTTCTTTGTTTCAGAATGATGACGGTAGACGTGTTAACAGCATCACTAAACACACACATACACACACACACATATACTGTATATATATATATATATATATATATATATATATATATATATATATATATATATATAAAGAAACATTTGCACATGAATAGCGCTGGAATGAATGTAAGAGTGAGGGTTAAGAGGTAAATATTTAATAAAGTCAGACATAAATAACATAAAAAACCCAAACTGCTTTCAGTGTCACTCAGTAACACACATATTTGTCCAGGTGTGTATCCAGATGTGTATCCAAGTCCACACATCGCCTGTCTGATGTCACTCAGACAAACCGCAACACGTCTCCACGATAGATCAGACACGGGTCTCTTCAGTCTGATTCTCTGCCTTACACTTATCCTTCTTCTACTCTAATCTGAGCTAATCATATTACTTTCATTTCTGCTCTCTCTATCATTATTTCTTTTCTTTCCTCAACCTTTCTTTCTTTCTTTCTTTCTTTCTTTCTTTCTTTCTTTCTTTCTTTCTTTCTTTCTTTCTTTCTTTCTTTCTTTCAACCTTCACACCACTTTTTCTCAATCCTCGCTTTTCTTAATCCTAACACTGCCTCATATCTCACATTGTCTCAACTCTCACACTGCCTCAATCCTCACACTGCCTCAATCCTCACACTGCCTCAATCCTCACATCGCCCCAATCCCCTCACCATCTCAATCCTCACACCACCTCGACTCACACTCAACCCTAATCCTTACACACCACTCAATCCTAACAATGCCTTATATCTGACACTGATCTTACACTGTCTTAACTTTTACACTGCCTCAATCATCACACTAACTCAACCCTCACACTGCCTTAGTCCTCACATCGCCTCAATCCTCACATCCCCTCAATTCACACACGGCCTCGAACCCCAAACAGCCTCAATCATCACATTAACTCAACCCTCACACTGCCTTAATCCGCACAGTGCCTCAATCCTCACACGGCCTCAATCCTCACACGGCCTCAAACCCCAAACAGCCTCAATCCACACAACATTTCAATCCTCACATCGCCTCAATCCCCACAATCCACACACCGCCTCACTCCACACACCACCTTAATGCACACATGGCCTTAATCCACACATGGCCTCAATCCTCACACCACCTTAAAAGTGGCTTTGTCTCTAGGTCCTTGAGTTTGGTAGTTTACACAGGGTGGAGAGAAGGAGAATCTGGAGATCAGGGGAAGTTCATGATCAGGAGAATTGGACACTCACACAGAAGGTTGCATCTGTAAACTCCAGATTTATCTCCATGAATTACTCATGCAATTGATTTGGTGAGGCGGTGGTGAGATGTTCGATCTAAATATTGAAGGTGTACTCAATCTCACAGCTGCTCAGTTTTCCGCTACACACGTCACACTGATCAGAGAAACCTTTTCATTTCAACCTTTTTTTGCATTATTCCTCTTTTTATCTGTCAGTACTTCTCTCTTCTCATCATTTCTTTCCCATACACTTCCTTCTTTCGTTTATTACAGTTATCCTTTCTTTCCTCCTCTCCTTTACTTCACTGACCTTCTATTCTTCCTTCCAGTTCTGCCTTTAAATCCTCCCATATCCTTCCTTCCACTTTTATATTTTATTCCTCCTCTATCTTTTATTCCTCCATGTCCATCATTACTCTTTTATATTTGATTCCTCTTCTTTTATTCATCTCATATAGTTCCTTTTGCTTTTATATTTTATTTCTCTTCTATCTTTTTTTCCTCTCATCCTTACCTTCATATCCATCTTTCCCTTCCTTTCTCTGCTGTCCTTTCTTGTGTTCATTCCCTCCTTCCTTCCTCTTCAGTCTTCTTCAATCTTTCAATCCTCTTCAACCATTCTATTCTTCATTTTCAGTTGTTCCTCTTTCAATTTGTATTTACTTTTCTCTTTATTTCTTCTTATTCTCTCCCTCCTTCCCCACTTTCTTCCAAGTCTTTCTATTGCACTTTTCTTTCGTCTTTTATTCCATGAAAGTGAGTTTTCCATGAATTTCATCCTCTTCTACTCTTTTCTCCCTTAATTTTTCACTTCATTTCCTTCTCTCTTTTGTCTTCTCTTCTTTTTCATCATTTCTATGATGTGCAATATCCCTTTCTTCCTCTTCATACTTTACATTCCATTCTTTCTTTCTTACATTTCCTTCACACTCTTCTTTGTCCTTTTGTTTTCTCTTGTTTAATTAATTTGTTTTACTTCATTTTTCTTACTTCCTTTCCTCTTCCCTTCCTTCCTTTTTGCTCACCAATCCTTTTGTTCGTTTATCTATTTCTATCCTTTCTTTTCTTCACTCTTTTCTTCTCGCTTTTGTCTACTCTTCCTTCATTCCTTCTCTTCCTTTCTTCCTCATACTTCCTTTACTCTAATTTTTTCTTGCTCCTGTCATTAATTTTCCCTTTATGACCCTTTTGTCCCTCTTTCTTCTATTATTCCATATAGACAGTACCAGCTCGATCATTAACAGCTGAAAAACTGACCATAAGACTTTTTCACACACACACACACACACACACACACACACACACACACACACACACACACACACACACACACACACACACACACACAGTCCCTCAATAGTGTTTAAGACTCATTTTAAAACATGAATGTGGAAATAAAAATATGCAGTGCTTTGTAAAAGACACACAAACACACACATACACACACACACACACACACACACACACACGGCCCCACATTTCCCATTACAGCTCAATTCCAAGGTACACACAGTGCTGTGTTCCAGAGCAGCCTTCATTTGAAAGCAGTCTAAGTGCAATTTGGTGGCGGTGATTGGATCAGCGGGAAGAGGAACAAAGCAGACTGAGGTTCCTTTTGTGTCTCTTTGTGTCCTCGGTGTCAGGAGTCCACGCTGACAACAATGTGGCCGCTGCCACTGCAGCTCCAGCATTTATTATCTCCAGCAGGGATCGCTGGCTTCGCCCTGCCGCAATCATAACTCTAATTAAAAGAGTTGCTTTGTAAGCACGGAGGTTACGCGATGTTAATTACGGCGCCTTGCACCGTACACACTGTCCCTAAATGCCACTTGTCATTGTTCTGCTCTAGCACTTGTCATCGAAGCGCCGGGTCTCTCCTCGGAGACTTCCTACGCACAGGGACGTCGGCTTCCTCGTCCTGCTCACTGCTAACAAATACACAACCGTGTACGAGCTACAAATTCATTCTAAACATATGATAAGGAAGGAATAAAGAGCTTCATGGAGTGTTGTTCTATTAAAATAATTACCAACAGTGATAATACGAAGCAGAGTCGCTCCTGACGTCCCAACGATTCCACTGGTGCTGTGGAGTCGCTGTTCCAGAAAACAAATCAATATTTTCTGACCAGTGTAATTTAGTCTGATTAGTGCAGCACTGACTTCCTGTAGCTTTAGCTTTTAAATACAAAGAAGTAAGGAAAGAAGAAGTGAATGAATTACTGGAGGAAAAAGGAAGGAAGGAAGGAAGGAAGGAAGGAAGGAAGGAAGGAAGGAAGGAAGGAAGGAAGGAAGGAAGGAATGTAAGAAGGTTTGAGGCATACGAATGAAAGGAGGAGCAAAAAAACAGAGAGAGGCTGAGAGTAAGTAAGATATAGAAGGCAAGAAGTAATGGAAGAAGTGTTAGGGCATACAGATCAAAAGAGAATCAAAGAAATGGAAGAAAGAAGAAAACATAATGGGAAGGAAGAAAGATGAATTAGAAACAAGAAAAACCTTGTGTAAATTAATGAAATTTAAACTTTAGTCCTATAGAAAGACCTAATAAAGAAAGAAAGAAAGAAAGAAAGAAAGAAAGAAAGAAAGAAAGAAAGAAAGAAAGAAAGAAAGAAAGAAAGAAAGAAAGAAAGAAAGAAAGAAAGAAAGAAAGAACAGATGGATGAGTTGAGCAAAGGAACAAAGAAAGGAAATCAGAATGGAAAAAAAGATTACTGCATTAGTAATCAAAAAGAAAGAAGAATGAAATGAAAAGTCTTAAATAAGGAGGAATTTATAAAAAAAAATACATACAAACACACACACACACACACACACACACATACACACACACACACACACACAATATTTGCAAAAGTATTGGGACATCTGACATTTCCTGCTATATGTGGTTCTTATCCAAACTGTTAACAAACTGGAGGCAAAACTTAGGTGGCGCTATAATAAAATTTTGCATTCACTTGATGGAGGGAATAGGTGTTTGGTGTGAAGGAAGGAAGGAAGGAGAGTAGAGGAATACATGATGAAGGGAATAGGTGTTTGGTGTGAAGGGAGGAAGGAAGGAGAGTAGAGGAATACATGATGGAGGAAATAGGTGTTTGGTGTGAAGGAAGGAAGGAAGGAAGGAGAGTAGAGGAATACATGATGAAGCAGGTTTATATTTTAGATGTGTGTTAGTGTCGGTTTGTTGTTACAGAGGCAGAGACGCTCTTCTCGAGTTTGAATTTGTCCTTGAGGTTTGGAAACGAAGCAGATTTTATCAGTACACATCAGGGGAGTGTGTGTGTGTATGTGTGTGTGTGTGTGTGTGTGTGTGTGTGTGTGTGTGTGTTTTTGGACGAGTGATGAGGAGACTGCAGTATAACACCCCAGGAAAGACAGGACATGAAAGGAGAGGTCAAACATGGAGATGATTTCCATCCGTTAGTGACCTCAGGCCTTCCTGTGGAGCTGGGAAGGTCCACATCAAACGTTACCTTCTGTGACCCCAGCATCCAGAAGGTCAGGAGGCTCACTGCTGATCGCTGTGTTTACAGGAAGCACAAGGTCAGAACCTGGAGGTGGATTCATCTGGACGCTCGTCCACACAGAGGACAGATTATTAAACACATGAACGGTGATTGACCTTCAGCGTCTCTCCAGTGCTGAAACACTCAAACCTGTGCAATGTAGCACTAAACGGATAAAATAAAAGAGGAGGTAATATTTAAAGTCTAAACTGACAGTCAGTGATGTGAGTAGGGACAGAAACATCATCAGAGTCATCATCGGAAAAGTTCCTTCTAAACTACTTTAAAAGGATAAAAGGGAAATAATAAAGGGAAGGAACTGTGCCTGAAAATATAAAAAAAAAAAAAAAAAACATAGCGGTCTGGTAAAAAGGACGCACAGACGGATGGATGGACAAATAGATCAAGTAGAAAAAAAGGAAGGAAGGAAAGAAGAAAGGAAGAAAGTATAGAAAATGGCTGTCATTTGGCTGACACTTCATACCGATTAATGTAACAACTCGGAAAGAAAGAATTCTGCAAGCTTGCAAAAAAACCCTAAGAATTCTGGAAGAAATGATGGAAGTTCAGAGGGAGGAAAAGAATGTCTTGAATGAAGAATGAAAGGAAAAAAATTCAGAACGTCGGAAAAGTAAGTTGGAAAAAAGCGTAGATGTCTAAAAAAAAAATTCTGATGTCAAGAAGAATTAAGGGAAGAAAGGAAGGAGGGAGGAAAAAACTAAACTAGAAGTTTAGTCCTATAGAAGGATAGAAAGAATAAAGGATGAAATGAAAGTAGGGAGGGGGAGAGAGAAGGAGAATGAGAGAAACAAACAAGCTCACTGTAGAAAGAAAGATTGAAAGGAAGAAGACCAGGATAGAAATCATTAAAAAGTGGAACAATAAAATGAAATGTTTTACGAAAGAAAGAAAGAAAGAAAGAAAGAAAGAAAGAAAGAAAGAAAGAAAGAAAGAAAGAAAGAAAGAAAGAAAGAAAGAAAGAAAGAAAGAAAGAAAGAAATGATGGATAAAGGAAATCTAGATGATAGAAGGAAGAGAGAGAACAAAGGAAGAAAATGTAAATAAATGGGGGAACAGAGAGAAGGAAGGAAGTGTAAATGAAAGAAGGAAAAGAGAGGAAAGGTCATGTAGATGAAAGAGGAAAGTATAGATGAAAGGACAAGAAAGAATGAAGAAAGTAGATGAAAACAGAAAGAGAGAAAGGGAGAGAAGGGTGGAAGGATGTCTAAAAAGGAGCTTTTAAGTCTAAACAGATAAAAGTCCAGATTGAAGACTTGACGTAAGAAAGGAAGGAAGTTGAGAGTACATGATATACTCCTCTGACGGTGGATGCAGAAGAAAGTTGTAGTGGAAAGCAGACAGAGAACAAGAGTTTGTGTTTCAGATCGTCCTTCCAACATGTAAAGATCATCAGCACGTGAACCTGTAGATCCTGTAAAGTTCCTGCTCGTGTCGGAGTAACAACTGTGAAGTGATTGAGTGATGAGAGAGAGAGAGAGAGAGAGAGAGAGAGAGAGAGAGAGAGAGAGAGAGAGAGAGAGAGGAAATGAGAGCGAGAAAGGAAAGGAAGTGATGATGGACTCGGTATGAAGCAGCTTCTGGATCAATGCTGTTTGATTTATTATTTAATAGACTCCGGAGCTGTACAGGAGAACAAAGGAAAGTTTTTTTTTCAGGAAGTAATCGATAATCAGAACGACATGCGGCTCACGAAATAAAACAGCGCATTGTTTACTGTTAGGAGTTTTGATGAATAATTAATAAGAATGTGCAAATATTCATCGCATGTGGCACAAAAACAACCCCCCAAAACATCCACCTGTAACATACAGCATCCACAAGAAATTACTTAATTTACATCACACTATATATATATATATATATACATACACAGTGAGGAAAATAAGTATTTGAACACCCTGCTATTTTGCAAGTTCTCCCACTTAAAAATCATGGAGGGGTCTGAAATTGTCATCGTAGGTGCATGTCCACTGTGAGAGACATAATCTAAAAAAAAAAATCCAGAAATCACAATGTATGATTTTTAAACTATTTATTTGTATGATACAGCTGCAAATAAATATTTTAACACCTGAGAAAGTCAATGTTAATATTTGGTACAGTAACCTTTGTTTGCAATTACAGAGGTCAAACGTTTCCTGTAGTTTTTCACCAGGTTTGCACACACTGCAGGAGGGTTTTTGGCCCACTCCTCCACACAGATCTTCTCTAGATCAGTCAGGTTTCTGGCCTGTCGCTGAGAAACACGGAGTTTGAGCTCCTTCCAAAGATTCTCTATTGGGTTTAGTTCTGGAGACTGGCTAGGCCACACCAGAACCTTGATATGCTTCTTACAGAGCTACTCCTTGGTTATCCTGGCTGTGTGCTTCGGGTCATTGTCATGTTGGAAGACCCAGCCTCGACCCATCTTCAATGCTTTAACTGAGGGAAGGAGGTTGTTCCCCAAAATCTCCCAATACATGGCCCCGGTCATCCTCTCCTTAATACAGTGCAGTCACCCTGTCCCATGTGCAGAAAACACCCCCAAAGCATGATGCTACCACCCCCATGCTTCACAGTAGGGATGGTGTTCTTGGGATGGTACTCATCAATCTTCTTCCTCCAAACACGTTTAGTGGAATTATGACCCAAAAGTTATATTTTGGTCTCATCTGACCACATGACTTTCTCCCATTTGCAAACTTAAGACGTGCCTGGACATGTGCTGGTTTAAGCAGGGGAACCTTCCGTGCCATGCATGATTTCAAACCATGACGTCTTAGTGTATTACCAACAGTAACCTTGGAAACGGTGGTCCCAGCTCTTTTCAGGTCATTGACCAGCTCCTCCCGTGTAGTTCTGGGCTGATTTCTCACCTTCCTTAGGATCATTGAGACCCCACGAGGTGAGATCTTGCATGGAGACCCAGTCTGAGGGAGAGTGACAGTCATGTTTAGCTTCTTCTATTTTCTAATGATTGCTCCAACAGTGGACCTTTTTTTACCAAGCTGCTTGGCAATTTCCCCGTAGCCCTTTCCAGCCTTGTGGAGGTGTACAATTTTGTCTCTAGTGTCTTTGGACAGCTCTTTGGTCTTGGCCATGTTAGTAGTTGGGTTCTTACTGATTGTATGGGGTGGACAGGTGTCTTTATGCAGCTAACGACCTCAAACAGGTGCATCTAATTTAGGATAATAAATGAAGTGGAGGTGGACATTTTAAAGGCAGACTAACAGGTCTTTAAGGGGCAGAATTCTAGCTGATGGACAGGTGTTCAAATACTTATTTGCAGCTGTATCATACAAATAAATAGTTAAAAAATCATATATTGTGATTTCTGGATTTTTATTTTTGATTATGTCTCTCACAGTGGACATGCACCTACGATGACAATTTCAGACCCCTCCATGATTTCTAAGTGGGAGAACTTGCAAAATAGCAGAATGTTCAAATACTTATTTTCCTCACTGTATATATATATATATATATATATATATATATATATATATATATATATATATATATATATATATATATATAGTGGAACCCGGTTATCTCGCCCTCGGTTAACTTGACAACCCTATTAAGTCGATGTTTTTGAAGTGGAACCGCCAAATTCTCGCTTTTTCTAAGCATTTTTTATTGGTTATGTTTTTTATGTCGCCGAACCCTGATATTTCGAGCACAAGGGGGGGAAAATTTGCCATTTAACGTCAGTTATCTCGATTGGCGCTGTGCAGCCGCAGAAGAACTCGCGAAAGTGGCAGAATCAAACCTTACAGATGCTACAGGTGTTGTATTGTATACTGGTGAATCTCTGCTGTTAGTTAGTGCACATATGCCTTTTGTTTTTAAATGTTATGCAATGAACGGGAGGCGAAAGTAGAAGCGAGGTGCTGAACAGCACACGGGAGAACGTGGGATGAGCAGCAAAAGCATAGAATGAACACCGGCAGGATCGGGGGGGAATCCGCGGTGCGCTTTGGGAAGAAAAGAGCAGCCGGTGAGAAAGTGCCGGTGGGAAGACACGTACCGGGATACGCATGCGCGATAACAACGACCGCCGTGAACCAACATATACCAACAATAACGGACGGTGAGAGTGTGGAAGTTTAAATAGGAGCTGGTGATGATGATAAACGAGCACCATTTGTGCGCGATTGAAGCCGGGAGCTTCAGAGAAATACATTCTCATTTATTAACGCACATCATGTACATAAAGAAATTTCAAGCACGTTAATATACTGCCGCCATATTGATTTTCGTTAATCTCGATCATCGGTTATCTCGATGCTTTTTGGCGACCCCTTAGGACATCGACATAACCGGGTTCCACTGTGTGTGTGTGTATATATATATATATATATATATATATATATATATATATATATATATATATATATATATATATATATGTATGTATGTATGTATTTGTATTCGTATTTGTACCAAGATCTTTCAGTACATGTGTACCGAATGCAATCATTCTTATGTATGGAACAAAGTTAAAATCTGAGTTTCCCTCAGGAACGTATTAAGTGGCGGACCGTAAGTTTGTTTAGTCTCGCACTTTGGTATGTTTCCAAGTTGAATAATAACAATAATAACTCAAACAATGCCAGGGGTATAAAAGACAAACTAGAGTTAGCACAGTGTCTCCCTCACTTTATCCCCAAAACGTCCTACATCCGCTGTCGTTCTAATAAACTCATTTCTAATCCTGTCCATCCTCGTCTCTCCAAATGAAAATCTCAACATCTTCAGCTCTGCTACCTCCAGCGCCGCCTCCTGTCTTTTACTCAATGCCACTGTCTCTAATCCATCCAACATCTCAGGTCTCACCACAGTCCTATAAACTTTCTCTTTCACTCTCACAGATACTCTTCTATCACAAATCACTCCTGCAATCACTCTTCTCCACCCACTCCACCCTGCCTGCACTCTTTTCTTCACCTCTCTAACACACTCTCCATTACTCTGCACTGTTGACCCCAGGTTCACACACATGTACTCTGTCTTACTTCTACTGACTTTCATTTCCCCTTCTCTCCAGCATGTACCTCCACCTCTCCAGGCTCTTCTCAACCTGCTCCCTACTCTCACCACACATCACAATATCATCCGCAAACATCATAATCCACAGAGACTCCTGTCTGACCTCGTCCATCAACCTGTCCATCACCACTGCAAAAAAGAAGGGGCTAAGAGCCGATCCTTGATGCAGACATTCCTACTGCACACTTCACTGCTGTCACACTGTCCTTATACATTGATTTAATTTACTTAATTTAATTTGCGGCAATTCAACTGATTACTCTATTTAATCAATATAATACAAAGTGCATTGTATTAATTAGATGTTTTTCTGTTTTATTTTTTATAAAATATTGTTTTATATATTATTTAAAGAAGCAGGCATTTTATTTAAAATTATTGTAAAAACTGTTTAAATGTTGATGATAATCGAAACTGAAAACCATCACTTAAAAACCGAGGTACATGCTGAACCGTGAAGTTTGTGTACTGTTACATGCCTAATATATATATATATATATATATATATATATATATATATATATATATATATATGTAAAGATTATTTAAACGAGGTCACACTAGTTCCAAACAATTGCCAATATCCCAGGGAACTTCTAGTTCCAAAATATCCTGTGTATTTAATACTATATATTTTTTAATGTGTGCGATATTGAAAAAAAAATGAACAGGTACCAGTGTCTCTGCCGATGGAATCGGCCAATGTTTGTTGCGTGCAATTTTTAAAATTGTAGCCTGTCTGCTTTAGCATGTCATGTTCAGTTTGGTCGTTCAGCTGCTTTAGTCTGCAACATCTGACCTTTCAAAACCAAACCACCTACAACCACCTCCTTGACTATCCACATCTAGGAATTTTTTTCTCGTGCAGATTGTGATTTTGCTGGAAATTGAATATCTTCTTTGAACATCTGTAATATATATGTTGAATACAGTCATTTTGATGAAGTCCGGTGAGTTTGACCAGCTACAGAAGAAAATGTTAAAATGAGAACCACGTTATAAGGTGAGAATCCATGAGTATGTCTTCATATCATGCAGTAAAATATTGAAACACACATCTATGCTTGTATATATTGTACACTGCTGTATATATAATACACACTGCTTTGTTCAGTAACAATGCAGTGGGACAAAAATCTACCTGTATTACAGAAAAACACTTTGCAATTTGCAAAACCTGTTTCAGTGAATGACTTCCAGTTCATCACACAACTAATTTTCTTCCATGAGAGCACAACATAATGTGTTTTTTTGGACTTACTTAATGACTTACTATAAATCGCTGAACTAATAGAAATCGCTAGTTTTATTAAACAAGCCAATGTGACCGAGGTGAGATCCTGACGTTCATTGTTAAATCTGCATGCACAGACATACACACACCTTTGAAAATAGATGGAATTTGTATACGATTTAAATAAATGAAGAAGTCCGAGCACGCGCTTGTCCTTAATGAAGATAAATCGGAGTGATTTCTGTTTAAAGCTCTGATTGTCAGCCACAGGACACCGATGTGGTCACATGACTCTCATCTCTGAAGAATTTGTTAAATATTCTCAATGCTCATTGTATGTATTACATAATGTAGAAGTTGCATTACACTGTACACACATTATTACACTATGCATACAATATTCTACATTGTTATGGACCCCTGATGGTTAAATCCATTTGTGGTTCTTCTTGTGGTTCCTCACACAGTTGTATAAGACGTCTTTGGATGTAGTAGCATGACATTTTTCTTTTCCGTGAACCTGGAGACCCAAACCTGCGGCATGACAATACCCCTGTATTGAATGTGTATTGTACTCCATGAAGATATGCTTTACATGGGTTGAAAGTGGGTGGAAGATCTCCTGCTTTAGAGCACTGTCCCCAACTCTATCTAACATAATGAATGTGAACGCTGACTGGCCTCCTCACCACACCTACATTAGAACATGACTTTACAATGTGGAATACGAAGTTCCAAAAGCACATATCTTATCAGGTGTCCACAAACTTTTGTTCATATCATGTATTTCACTGCAATCTCTCTCTCTCTCTCTCTCTCTCTCTCTCTCTCTCTCTCTCTCTCTCTCTCTCTCTCAGGTTTATGTGCCTGTAGAAACTGTACTGGTTCTCTAAACAAATTTCTTATTACCCAAGATGCATAACTTCAACATGAGTTACTGCCTCTTATTTGTATGAATGGAAGGGAAGCGTCTGTGCGTCACTCGCTCATACACTGTGTAACAAACTGTGTACATAAGAATGACTTGCCTTATGAGGAACCAGGTGATTAGACAAAACTTTAGATGTGATAAATATAACTTTATATGTAAATATATAAATAGTGGTGCAAATATTGGTAGAAAGTAAGAAAAGGAAGGAAGGAAAGAAGGAAGAAAGAAAGGAAGAAGAGAAAGAAGGAAGGAGAGAAAGAAGGAACGAAGGAAGGACAAAAGGAAGCATGGAAGGAAGGAGGGATGCCCTAATTAAGTGTGTCTAAAAAATGCCAAAAAACGTAAAGGTAAATTTAAGTTGCCAAAAAGGGGAATGACCAAAAAAAAATTAATGAATGACTGAATGACTGAATGACTGAATGAAAAAAACGAAAGAAAGAAAGAAAGAAAGAAAGAAAGAAAGAAAGAAAGAAAGAAAGAAAGAAAGAAAGAAAGAAAGAAAGAAAGAAAGAAAGAAAGAACAAACAAACAAACAAACAAACAAACAAACGAACAAAAGAAGAGAGGAAGGCAAAAGGAAGAAAAAGCAAGGAAGGCAAGAAGAGAAAGTTAGAGAAGGAAAGAAAGAAAGAAAGAAAGAAAGAAAGAAAGAAAGAAAGAAAGAAAGAAAGAAAGAAAGAAAGAAAGAAAATAATAAAAAGGCAGTAAGAATAAGCAAAGAAGGAAGGAAGGAAGGAAGGAAGGAAGGAAGGAAGGAAAGAAGGAAGGAAGGAAGGAAGGAAGGAAGGAAGGAAGGAAGGAAGGAAGGAAGGGATAAGAAAACAAGCAGAAAAATGTAAGTGATAAAGGGAGAGAAAGAAAGAAAGAAAGAAAGAAAGAAAGAAAGAAAGAAAGAAAGAAAGAAAGAAAGAAGGAGACGAAAATTAAAGAAAGAAAAGGAGAAGGTAAACAGAAACAGAAACAGAGAAAAAAATAGAAGAATAATAAACATCCATCTTCCTGCTTCCTCCTTTCATCCAACATTATTTAATTATATAAATAATTCCCATAATTAGCAGTCTGCCCTCATGCAGTATCCAGTCTGCCCTCATGCAGTATCTATCTTTAACTGATATCTAAATTAAGAATGCTATGTCTTTCCGTTTTTCCGTCTTTCCAAGCACCACATCCTATTCTTTCTCTTGGGCCCTTGAGCAAGGCCGTTAACCCACCCATGAGTGCCCAGATGTGAAAATGTTGATAAAGTACTCGGCCATTGACGGTCCAAAGCCTGGCTGCAAAAAGGAGAAGGGGTGGGTGTTGGGGTATCTACCTGACCCTGTAAAAAAAGTGCTACAAAAATGACAAGTAAGCCATCAGGCCCTTGCAGGCCCAATGCTCCTCATGGAGCAGGAGGACAAAAGAAATCCAATTCTCCACTTATTTTCCACCGAAATATTCCTCAGCAGTGCAGTACAGCACGGATCTCATCCTGCAGCGATCACCTCCATCCCCTTACCCGGGGCATCCTGTCTGCTCCACCCTGATATAGATAGATATCCTTCCCTCATTCCTGCTGAATCTACATTGAGTCATTTCAATAAAGCGGCATGGCCCCCGAGGCTCAGCGGCTCCGAGGCCTCGGCCTACAGTCGGGAAGCGGTCGCGGCTCCTCGCGTCATCCATCTTAGTTACCCTGGAGTCTGCGCTGCTGACACCGGCGCTGACGGATGGGCATCTTGCCTTCCCAATCTCGCCCTCGTTTGTTATGATACTACATTAAAGGGCCTAATAGAGTGTGTCAGGAAATATTGAAAATATCACAGCAGAGACTTGGGAATGACCGTAACGGATGGGTGTTTGCGGAACGCTGCCCTCGAAGGTTAGTGATGAGATGACCTTCCTCCCTCCCTCCCTCCCTCCCTCCCTCCCTCCCTCTCTCTCTCTCTCTCTCTCTCTCTCTCTCTCTGTCTCTCTCTCTCTCTCTCTCTCTCTCTCTCTCTCTCTCTCTCTCTCTCTCTCTCTCTCTCTCTCTCTGTCTTTCTCTGTCTCTTTCTCCATCTCGCTGGTTTTGAAAGTCCTGACCCCTGATCCCAGAACTGAAGCAGGGACGATGTAATAGAGAGAGAGGGGGATTATAACAGAGGACAATAGACGTGTCGCCTCTCATAGCGCAGCGCCCAGACTGTCTTACTGCCTTTCTGTCAAAACAGAATCTAATTCTTTAAAGCAATCACATTTTATATAATACTACACCAGACCCATATTGATTCTCCGCATGCTTCCATGGTGTTTGGACAGAACCTTGGTGAATGTGTTTGGTGTGTGCAGTACGGTTCTTCAGACAGGTGAGAACGCGAGGTGTGAGCTGGTCTTGGCCCACTTCCGCTTGTACACTTTAAGGGGCAAAAGTTACACTCTAAATCAACTCATTTGCAAAAATAAATCAGTGAAAACTAAACAACGAATCAAATTTGGCTGTTGTGTTGCCACCAAAAGACAGAGCTGTAGTTCAGCAGAAATGATGTAGTACAAACATTAGTTGACCGTTTTCTACAAATGTCCTAAGATGCCATGCATTATATTTTTTGCTTTGTTTTCTTAAGTACATAAGTTGTTTTCTTATTATCACAGCAATTTTCTCAACGTGACAAAAGTAGTTTTTTCGTTATCGCAATTTAATTTTCTTGCAATCTCGACACAACGGAAGTAATTTCTGGTTATCATGATCATGATCTCAACGTAAAAACATATTTTCTTACGACGTAATCATATCCCGAGGTAATCTTGCGAGTTGTGATTGTTTCTTGTCTGAAATCTCTATCGTAAATCGTCAATCGTACTAATTTCCCTCAGCAAATATGGACTGCATCTCTGCATTGAGCGCGAGCGGTGTCCCAAAGGAAAACCTCTCAAAAATTAAACCAAGATAATGTAGACCTTTTGTTAAAATTCTAAATCAACATGAGGTTTGCGATGTTTACATTGCATCTGTTTTGAAAAATAATAAGTCCTCACTAGCTGGAAGAACAAGATTACAAAAAAATTAAGTTGTGATCACGAGAAAACAACAAAGTAAAATGACCTTTTAGGACTTACAATTGTTTTCTGTCCCCATAAATGAGTGCTTTATGAGGACATTCTCAGCCCTGGACCCTCCTTATGCAAAACAAACCAAGCCAAATACCCAAACAAACCAATTGACGTAGAAGGAAATAATTAGGATTTTGAGTTCAAGGTTTTGATAAAATACATCCAACCTCCAGCCATCATATATTCCCAAGGCAAACTACCACAAACTATCTTCTAGGTAGCGTCAAAGTGTGCATAATACATCATAAAACCTCAACCAACATTTTTTTTGGATGCTTGAGCATAAGATTGGTATTTGCTTTTTGAATATATCCTATTCTACTATTAGTCCACATTTGCTGTATAATACCCTCCACTCTTCTTAGAAGATGTTGTCCACATTTGCTGTATAATACCCTCCACTCTTCTTAGAAGATGTTCCACTAGATTGTGGAGTGTGCTTTTGGAAATATGTGTGATATTCATTCAAACACAAGGGGGTTAAATGAAAAGTCAGGTGCTGAAGTAGGTGAGGTGAGGAGGGTCTCCTACTTCAAATGAAGGAAAAAATTTAATGCTACCACATCCAAAGACATCCTAAACAATTCTGTTCCTCCAACCTTGTGGTAACAGTTCAAAGAAGAACCACATATGGTTGGTTTCCTGATACTCTTGTTCATATAGTCTATTAGTGTGTAAGTGCAAATCTGGGTGATTAGTACACCTGATAACATGGGTAATATCAGTGCGTATCCGTGTACACTCAGTGAGTACCAAACACCAGAACCAACACCTAACTCTGCAACTAAACGCCCTGCACCGATGCCGTTTGTGTTTATGATGCAGGTCGTCCAAGGCCAGAAATCACTGAGAACCAGAAAGCCGCAAAAACTGAAAGGAATTATTTGCAAGAGGTTTTGGAGTCATGCATTCGATCCCTTTAGAATCAACTCAGCAACAAGGAAAAAAAACAAGAAACATTTAAAAGTTTGCTCTGGACTTGAGACCCTGCAGCTTTCCAGTACTTCAAATAAAGTCTGATAGACAAGGCAGGAGCTTTAACCACAAAACAACAAGCTTGCCGAAACAGGAAACAACAACTCCAGGGAAGCAGGACGTGATCCGAGACGTGATCTGGCTGTCGATCGTGAGACCCGAGACCTGAGCCATGCTAAAGAATGAGTGCTTGTTGTTTGAACGCTTGGGCACGATTTGTCTGATCAAATGTAGCCAAAATGTTCATCTTCTTCTATTCTTCTATCTAAGTCATTTATATTGTTCAATACATTTTTCGGGTCATGTCAAAACTAATATGTATTCATTTGAAAATTTATATTTTTCTCTTCATTTGGCATTTCATCCACACTGAAACTAAAATTAACTTTCTTTCGGCTTCTCCCATTAGGGGTCGCTACAGCGGACCATCCATATTCATGATCCGCATGTTCAATTTGGCATGTTTTTACGCTGGATGCCCTTGCTAACGCAACCCTCCCCATTTATCCGGGCTTGGGAGTGCACTGGCTTGTGCAACCCTAATGGCTGGGGTTGGTTCCCTGACCGGGAATCGAACCCCGGCCACAGCGGTGAGAGCGCCGCATCCTAACTACTAGACCACCAGGGATCCGTCATCCACACTGAAACTACGCAGTCTATTTCAGTCAATGAAAACACTCTCCAAAGTGAATCCATTTGAAATAGACGTTTTCGTGTCACAGTGTCAACTGTGAAAATGATGAAGCATTTTTATTCATTGTCGTGACGTTTCAGCAAGTAAATGACATGGGTTGAAGTGTCTTACGTTTTACTCATGCGCAGTACAGGGATGTATCGTTTTCAGATGTTCCCACATGGATAAGCAACTTTTGGGACACGATTGAACACGATAATGTGGATGCATATTTTATTAAATCCAAATTTATCTGGATTAGCGTAGATGTAGCATGAATAATAAATTCGGTTAAAGATGACTAAACAAGAAGAACTGGAGATGTTTTGATGGACATGGTTGAGCATCAGGACCAAACCGATTCATCTCAAATCAAATGTCACTCGCTTATTGCTTCTGTCACTGCGGTTGTTTGCCCATCTTTAATCTAGAATCTCATTAGGCACGAAAAAATAAAAAGCTTCACGGTGCAAAAAAGAAATTAGTTTTCATCAAGGTGAACTTCAACCTCATGAATATGTTCATCTTGATGACGATCCAACAGAAAGAGACATGACGGGCCACAAAGTCGCCTGGGAGGTTTAAGAGATTACCGTATTCGTGTTATATGGTATATTAATGTATCTTGACGCTCATAGGTGCAGAAAGGAAATAAAAAGGGCCACAAGGGGAAAAAAACCTTCATGGTGGAGAAATATTTCAATTATAATATTTTTTTAGTACTGTATGAACCAGTGCATGTGCATGCAGGCGTTTCCATGCTATATGAACATGCTAACAATACTTTTATTACCACAAATAAGAAGTCTCATTTGCAATGTAATTTTGCTTACATTTTTTATGAATCCATCGCTCTGCTGCTACAAACCACAATGAATTTCGAGGACCTAAAGCAGAAGTTCCATCTCACCTTCAGTCTACAAATAAAATCTTTACTGTTGTCTTGTTAAACACTCTCTCAGACTGCGGGCAGTGAGGACAGTTGAGAAGATCATCAATGTCTCTTTTCCCTTAATTATAAACATTAACACAACATGCTATTTTCACAAATAACTGTTGCTTAATCTTCAACAAACTTTAACACACAGTATTTGTTGCATTATTAAATTTTTTTTGCCTACAATTATCCACGTTATCTTATATTTAGCAGTGTGTACTTGTCAGTTCTATGTTGTTACAGTGTTATTGTGTTATTGCACTGTATATAATGTCCTGTGTGTAGATCTGTTTGTTGTAGCTCGTTTTAGGTTGTATTATGTGTAAAGGTCGACTGATTTATTAACGATAATTTATTGCTGGAACTATTAGCTATCAGCAAAAATCCACACTGATAGTTTTTCCGGGTGCTAAGGCAGCTGAGAAAGTCTGCAGTCTTTACAAGAGCGTGTTTTACAGGCGTTTGTTTTTTACACGTGAGATTGCACTCTGCACAGAAAGCGTTATATTTTTTAATCACAATTTACAATGTATTATTTATAGAATTCTATTCATTAAAAAATAAATATATTCATATTTAGTTCGTAGAGCACATTTTCATTTTCAATATTTTCATTTTTCTAATAAATTTTTATAATAATACTCAGTACTATTTTTAAATTGACGACTTCTTATGATTCTTTGATTTAATTTTATTTGTATAGTACTTTAAACCATTGACATAAATGCAGCTTGACAGAATTAAATAGATTCAGGAAATACATTTTAAGAAATAAATCTACCCCTAAAGGTGGTGTAGAAAAGCTGCGTTAATCGACATGAATGAGAAACCTTCACAGGAACCGGACTCAGAATAGTGATGAAAGATTTGTCCCATTTGCACAAATTTGTTATAAAATTTAGGAAGTCCTCTTTTTCAGTGATTTGTTCGTTTTCTTGGCCGCAACATCTTTGTTTATCGCAGGGAAACCGCAATAGGCTCTTTACAGGAAACGTAAATGATTTGTTCACCTACCTGATCATCTAGTTTGAGACTTTCATTCATTTCTCAAGACAGTCACATGGGCTCTGTACCGGAAACAGAAACGAAGGAATCAAACCGAAGAAGAGGCTCAGGAGGTAAACTAATAATTTCGGTTTCCTGTGCAGACCTTTTGCCATTTTTTATTTTATTTTTGCCCGTGAGCCCAACACCAAATTAACAATTCTCTCAATTATGCATTTCAATAAAATTTCCAGCTGTCGTTGTGATTGTTGTCATGAGCCTAAATCTCAAATTCGAAAACTAAAACCTTAAATCCAATACTATTCACAATCCTAGACAAATCCGAAACCTACTAGCGTTACTTAGCTTTAAAAGATTATTTTGTTTAGGCAGTTGGGTGTCACATGATGTTTTGCTATCTATAAGGGATGTGAAGTGTTAATTTTGTAAGTGATTCACAACAAACCGAAACTTTTGGTGAGTTTGACTTTTGGTTAGTTTGACTCCTACACAAGAATTCTTTTTTTATTCAATTGTAATGAACCAGTTCTGTTTCTCATGATATTTCCTTTTTTGGAATATGATAAAAAATTTGTAAATGTAGACATGTCAGAAGGAGTTTGGCTACTGAATATGTAACCTTTAAATTCATTCTGCTTAACTGAAAAAAATCACTATTAGAAATTCATTAATTTTGCTAAACGAGCAATCTTCCTATCGCTAACTCAAAATGGAACCTGTCCTCACCCAGTACCTCACCATCCACAGTCATCTCATGAATCTTTTGGTTGCCAGTGCAGAATTAGAAATATTTCCAGAATGACATTCAGTTCTAAAACAGATGGTAGAATTCTGCTTTCAGTAATATTCGTTAGAATAAAAATGGACGTAAACAGAGTCAGAATTTTTGGAACTAGACTGATGCAGATCTTGCATCATTTAGATTTGTGAATACTGCAAGCGCTTACAATATTTAACATCGAAACGACAATGTGGGATATGGTAATACATCTCCTCCATTATGGATTTTAGCTTATCCAATTCTGACCTTGAAGTGACTCTGACTAGCAGACTAGCGTTGTTCAATTTTAATGGATAGCTTATCGGTTTACACAGTGCTCCTGTCACACACAGCTCAGTCACTACTGATAAACCCGTCATTCACGCCGTTCAGTCGTAGTGGACGCTTTACACTTCATCCTGGAGCCATCTATTAATCCAAACACAATATGGCCAAACTTTCTGTTTATACACAATAGAAAATCGTTCTCTTCACCGTAATGATTTCAGTTCCACTCTTTGATGATGCAGACACAGGGGTTTCTTTATATCTGATGCTTTAGGCTTCAGGGAAAGAAAAGAAGCAGACTGAAAGGGGGACCCTCTCAGAGTCTCCAGGGACTCACAGGTCCTCCGTTCGTACGGTTCTGCAGGAAGCAGAGGTAAGTCCTGACTTAAAAAGCACGTTTAAAAAGAAGCGAGGATGAAAAACAGTCCCAATTATTCCTGCGGCGTCCTGCTGAGACTCAAGCTGTTGTATGACCTTAAAACCTTTTAAATAATGCAACACTTCACTGCAGAAAGGACACAAAAAAGGCAGAAGACAGGAATTTTTCCAAATAGTTAAACGTTTGCCAGCTGTGAGTTTGTCCACAGATGGTCGCTTTCTACCCCTGGTGTTATTCCAGACAGTACACAAGCTGAGACGATGTACTTCAGGGCCTTGATAAAGACCAAGTGGCAATGCCAGCACTGCATATTTGAAGTACGATTGTGGGATTAAAATATGACTAGTGGCTTTTCCTAGATGCCATGTTAAAGCCAAAATATCTCTGTACATCAGGTAAATATCAGACTGTTTAGAGTTTTTATACACTTTTCCGGCTGTCGACAATATTGTTGTCATGAGCCAAAATCTCATCTCAATAACTATGACATAAAGTTTAATATTATTCACAATCATAAAAAGATATTACGGTAAACTACTAGGTAAAACACTTAGCATTAGTCTAAGATTATTTTATGGGCAACTGGGCGCCACATCATGCTGTTTTTGCCGATGACCGATGCACCATGTGACCCCAACAGCCATCTTGTGCTAAACAGCATGAAAGAGCTAAGCTTCGCACATTAATCTTAACACAGAAGCTAAAGAACTGTATCAGATATCAGTGGTATAATTTCTGAACAACATCAGTACTGCCTTGGGAGAAGTTTCTGTATTTAGAATCGACTTTTGCAGGTGCCAGTGCAGTGATTACATTCGCTAAAAATGTCAATTTTTTTATTAATAGCGCTCACAGGACAGGAATGTCTTTAGGTCCTACAAATCTGAGGTAAAAAAATAAGCAAAATTATTCTTTATTAAAAATAATTGTACATTTGTAAAATGTATATTGCTTTGGTGTAAGAGAATGTACCAGTAGGTAGTGATGGTAAATCACACAACCTTGATTATTTTTCTATACGTAGTTATGACACAGAGTGGTAATTGTGCCTTACATTACAAAAAAATTATGGTTTAAACATAGAATTTCATACATAAAAACAAAACTATTATCCAGACACCTCTCAGACAGCAGCTTTCTGACCACGACTCATAACACAGAGGGTTCATCAAGGGTTCTGTACATAATTACAGGTAAACTTTTAATAAAAAAAGCTGTGTTTAATATGGAAGTGTGCCATTAAGATATTTAATTATTTATTTATTTGTGCAAGAAGGAAACTTTATAGAACTGTTTAGGGCTTGAGAAGAACCTTCAAGAACCTTTTTTTGAATAACAACAGAGACAGAAATTCAATGACCATTTAACCATTCAGAGATCACACAATGACTTATGGATCTGGGGAAGGGGTGGGGACAAGTAAACCACGCCCATCAAGACAGAACTGTATCCTTACAGCTGATCAGTTTGTCCAGATGCTTCACACTTAGGCCCATTCTAACAGCATTAAATGTAAATGCAATTTCCTGCTAAAGTACAAGTCTATGCCATTTTTCTCCATCCTTCCCATCCCCTCATTAAAAATTACAATCAGACTCGTCTCAGCGTCCGTCTTGTACAATAGAATGTTTCTAAAACTGAAACTTTCACCCAAAATACTGAGTGTGGAAAAATCATCTCTATTTTAGCATTTTAGCATTTCTGGATGCCATGTTTTGAAATATCACGTGTAATCATGATGTAATTGTGTGACTTAGTGACGCAAACGGATTACCGGCTTTGTAGTATTGGTGTATTGCTGCCCAGATGTGAGAGTTTTATCACAGAGGAGCGTTATTACAAATGTTGCTCTGATAAACAAGCATCATCACGGGCTCCTACAGTTCCAGTCCCTTCTCTCCAGAAGCAGCAGGTTCAGGACCAGTATATTCCAGACAACCAGCACCATCATATATTAGGGATGTGCATCTCCATAACTGAGGCTGATGTGATTCGCATACCGATGAATATCCAATGATACAATACATTAAAGATGCATACTGTATGAAGCGACTACCGATGCGATGTAATACAATTCCCCCCATTACAATGCAGAACGACCCGATTTCCCATTCAGTACAATGTGATTCAATGCAATACGATGCAATCGTATTCAATTCAATATTTCCAGAGTTCGCTTTCATTTCTTTGCTTCAGACCGACAGCAAATTATCAATTTACTTAAGTGCCTTCTGACTTCTAACTCCTTGGTAGTGCAAAAAAAAAAAAGAAAAAAGATTCAATAAAACCAGACATTCTTTTCCTGTTCTGCCTCCAGGAAGATGCAGCTCTACCTCTGCCATGTTAATCTGTATTCTATGTAACTCTCAGGACACGCCTCGGCCTCCGTAGTGTTGTGATACGTTATAATCGAGTAGCAGCAGCGCTGCTGAGAAAACGCGCTCGAGAAACAGTTTTCGAGGGAAGAAATGTAATCTACATATCAAAATATAAATAAATAAAATATATAAATAATTCTGTTTTTACCGATGCAAATATGTTTAAAAAAAAATGCATCGCGATACAAATTAACTAAGCGAAATCGTCAACTTTGATGCCAACGCACCAACGCAGGATCGGGGAATCTTACCATCACTAATATACACACGGTGTACACTGTCTCTATGTATCTGTATAAACATCTATACTTAGTGCAAATAAATTCAAATGCCGCAGTAACATTTCTCTTTTCATCTGACAGACGTCTGTATCCTTTAATTCAATATATTTTACTGTTATAAGATTTAAAGCTGGATAATATGATGTTAATTAAATAAAACTATCATAGCAGGCTATAAAAGTACGGCCTGATGTCAGCGGTCAGCGAGATTATGGTGCTCACGAGGCAGAGGTCAAGGTGACCCAGGCAAAGCCATTCCCGATACACACACACACACACACACACACACACACACACACACACACACAAATCCCCACAGGCAGACAATTCAATCGAGTGAACCTAGAAGAGAAATCCCTCTAATATAAACGAGAAGGCTTTCTCTGGAGCTTTCACACATCTGCTTGGAGCACTGAATGATAAGTCATTTGTCTTACATGACAACAGGAAGTAGAAAAAAAACTTCCCTAACAGGATATGGATTTGACAGGATGTGTTTACACGTTCTAATCTTTCCTCCTATCGATCCCTGCTCGGGTTCTTCTCCACATACTGTAAGTGAACGTCCGTATGCAGGGAAAATCTGCATCTTCGCCGTCTCTTTCTGACAGTGTGCATCTAGCATTACGTTTTAAAATCACCAGACAGGAAAAATATGTACAGGATGACGGAGAATTACACCGAACGAGACAGTTATGGGTAGGGAAAACAATAAACATCTCTGTGAAGAGTATGCAAACTGAAAGTAGAGCATTTATCACTGTGGATATATAAACACACACACAAACGCACACACTAAGTAAATAAAAAATACACCCTGAACCATCTTGTGAACAAACGTGGTCACCTTCAACCAGATCTGAGATCCCTGATCATTCTGCACCAGAATTTAGCCCTTGCTTATCTCTACTGAAAGAAAACGATGTGGTGGCATTCTTTTAGTCTGTCCAGCTCTTCATTTGGGGGTTCAAGCCTCAGCACTGCCAAGCTGCCGCTGTTGGGCCCCTGAGCAAGGCCCTTAACCCTATCTGCTCCAGGGGTGCTGTATCATGGCTGACCCTGCGCTCTGGTCCCAGCTTCCTACCATTGCTGGGATATGTGAAGAAAAAATAGATGGGGGTACAGCAGCTTAGTGGTTAAGGCTAGTTTCAAATTCTAGCCAGACCAAGCTGCCATTCCGGGGCCCCTGAGCAAGGCCCTAAATACCATAAATGTTCTGGTGTATAAATCAGATAAAAGTCACTCTTGATAAGAGCATTTGTCGAATGGCATAAATGTAAACATAAACTAACACAAAACTAATCAGGACGCTGCAACACACAATGCAATCGATCAACAAGCATCTTACGAACGAGTTACGTTCCGAACGATTATTCGTAGCATGAATTTGTTCGTAAGTTATTGACTACGCTTATCTCCGAATGATGTAAGAGCTATAAATACTATTAAATAAACAATAAAATATACTCAAACAAATCAAAATAATCGAAATACTGTATACAATATTTTGAACTAATAAAATGTACTTAAAAAAATGTACTCCCCCAGAGCGCATCATGTAGATTCGCTACGGTCGAGGACTAGCCAGCGGCAGCTCTCCTCCATTTAGATTTTTTTTCGACTCCGAACTAATTTCTTTGAGGACAGGTTAGTTCGTATTCGTGAAAGGTCGTAAAGTGAATGTTCGTAAAGTGGGGAGCGTCTGTACTGTAAATTCTACTGCAAATGCATTGATTCGGTTCAACAACAATTTACGGGATTTGGTGGACACCTGTATCCTTGCAGGCATCTTGTTTTTATATAACTGATCAGGGCCTTGTTCAGGGGCCCAGTGACAGCTTGAAGAAAAGTCCTCACAGACATGGACATCCGGGAACTTAATGCTGGAGACACACTTGATAAGGGTGTTTGTTAGTGAAACAATGATTTGGATCTCCTCCCTGAAGGCTGTGTTGTCACATATGCTGGCTATCATAGTGAGAAAAGAAGTGTTGTGGGTAAAAAAGAACCTGAGTGGTATCATGTATGCTCAAGAAGCAACAAATCTTTTGATTCCATTCTAATAGATTAACATGAAGAACTGCTAAACACCTGAGTAGTACTTTATTAGCGGTTGTGGGTCCAGTTTTGCCGCGTTTTTTGTAAAAAAAATTAAACTCGAGGTTAACTCAAATAAATCATTAAAAGTCCAGGACGTCCATGCAACGGGCGCAGGGGCTCATGGGTTCTGAGGCAGATGAGGTTACAGGTTATGGAGGATAGATTGAAATCGCGTGCAGCTGGCTCGGGTCCAAAGCCATCTACCGGGGCCATGCACTTCAGAAAATTGGCAAGACAGCGAAAAATTTGGTGAGATGAGTCACATAGCGTGGAGGAACCCATCTAATACAAACACACACACACACACACACACACACACACACACACACACACACACACACACACACACACACACACACAGGGGACTGATGAAACAAGCATGCAGGGTGGCTGAAAAACAGAAATAGTGCCTTTTTACACATCAGCACTCCACCTACTCTTTAATATTCTCACATTCACATTTTAATCGAAATCCGTGAGGAAATGCAAGTCGCCAGATTTGAAACCGATCACACTCGAGCGCTCCGAGTTTTCACTGCTAGCACAGGTGTGATTTCAGTAGTAACGGGGCAGTTAGGATGTACAGCGACCTCGCAGGCAACGTTTCTTTTTTTTTTTACGAATAATGAGAATGAGAAAAAGACGAGACGATGAGACCCGATCGTATTCAGATCTGCCATTAATATCCAATTTGATAGCAAAGTAGAGAGGTGTGAACGAGGGTCTGGTGGGTCTCAGAGATTTACATTTATAGCATATGGCATTTATCCAGACCGACTCATAATTATATCAACTGAGCAGTTGAGGGCGCAAGTAAGGGCTTGGTGGTGCTGAGATCTGAACCCATAATCAGAAGTCCAGCATCTTAACCACTCAGCTAGAGATCACTAAAAAGACATCAGCAGGGGGGGGGGTCTGGGATGGATATTATACACAAAGACAAACTGTTCGACCGCATCATTAAAAAAAAAGGTGCACACCCATCCACCCTCTCCAATCATTTGCATTTGGCAGACACCCTTATCCAGATCAATATACATTCATCTCATGCATACAACTGAGCAGTCTTTGGGTTAAGGGCCTTGCTCAGGGGCCCTGAAGTTTCAGCTTGGTCTGAAAACATTCATCTTGAATAACGCAATCAAAGCCAACAACTGATTAAGTCAAATGGGTCATGTGACTGCCTCGTGTGATAAGAACAAATTCATATGTTGTTGTTTTTTTTTATATTTTTGCTTTGTGAAGTGGAAAACAAATCTTCAAAATGATCTACGGGTTTCAGATCAGATCACTCAAGAGGAATGTTAATACCAGATACGGCCCAAGCCATGATGAACTAGATCAGGGTTACGCCACTAAAGCTCCAGCTCCAGAACATTCCTTGCTCACGATTCTCCAAATAAATAAAGTTTCACATCTACAAGAAACATCTTAACCTGCAATCAGAAACACACGGCGTTCCTGATATCCCCTCATTTCTAATGATTCATTTCTAATGATAATCATCAAGACCATCTCAAAAACAGAGTTCAATCTGAAACAGCCCCCCCCCCCCCCCCCACCCCCAAGGTCCCAGTTAACCAGCTCCATGCGTCATGTGTCAAAGAAATTTAAAACCGAATATAAAAAAGATGCACTGTGTGATAGAACGATGCTGATCGAGTGCATGAATGTCGGTCAGATCTGATCAGACAATGTGCAGCAGACCAATCGATCTCCAGCTTATTGTACGGTTTGTCATTCTTCGATTCCTGAAGGCAAATAACCCAGTATCAGATGTGTTGTGCTTTGTAAGATCCCTCGCCTCGCCTCACCTCGAATTGATCTCCAGGCTCTGAGACGCATTACACCACACCACACCACACCACACCACACCATAGCGCACCAGAGTCACGTGTTACTGTTAATCGGAGAATCATACACATAGCCTGTATGTGTTATACAGGGGAAAGACGTCAAATATACGTATAACCCTGAGCTATTTCAGCAGCGAGAGACCCTTAGACTCACAGTGAGGGGTCTGAACACACCATGCAACACTTTAGGAAGAAAGAGAAGTGTGGTGTAATTAGAAAGAGTCTAATAGGACACAGTGAGTAGATGAGCTTGTATAAATAAATTCTTATATAATGTGTTGAACATGCAATACAAATTATATATATATATATATACACACACACACACACACACACTGAATATTATGACATTATATTATTATGAGAGGTGAAGTGAATACCACTGATTATCTCTTCATCATGGCACTTGTTATCGGGTGGGAACTATTAGGCAGCAGGTGAACATTTTGTCCTCAAAGTTGACGTGTTAGAAGCAGAAAAAATGGGTGAGCGTAAGGATTTGAGCGAGTTCGACAAATTGTGACGTCTAGACGACTGGGTCAGAAGATCTCCAAAACTGCAGCTCATGTGGGATGTTCCCGGACTGCAGTGATCAGTATCTATCAAAAGTGCTCCAAGGAAGAAACAGTGGTGAACTGGTGGTCGAGGCTCATTGTGCACGTGAGGAGCGAAGGATGGCCTGTGTGGTCCGATCCAAAAACATCAAATATAGGACTCTTCACTTCATCTCCATCAGAGCTTAGAAGCTCCCAGAACCCAGAAGCTTTTGCAGTTCAGTTTTTTAAACCTAAATGTCTTAAATTGAAACCCATCAGCTCAAACTTTTGCTGTATGCTTTAACGCTGAGAATTTTAGAGGCTTCTTCAGAAACCTTCCAGCAATGTTTCCGCAACATTCCACCTTAACGCATTAACACACAAACCCAGACAGGTGCAAGAGCGTTCCCCAAACGTGAACAAAGCATGACTGTAGTGTGGATCTCCAGCTCGAACAGAGACGAAGGTGTGTGTGTGTGTGTGTGTGCGCACTCTACGCAAACGGGTGCACGAGGTCTCGCACTCTTCCTCTCCACTGCGTGCTTCGGGATCGCAAAAGTTCTCAGCAGGCAGCTGACAATCCTCTCCGTGTCTCCGAACCATTCCTGCGCGTGTAACCCACGTATACCCATACTACTATACAACTCACCTGCGATTCTGCGCGCGACTGAACGCCGTCCAGGTGCCACCCGAGACGCCGTCTGCTACACGTCCATGGCTCCCTTCGGACTTAAGCAGCAGCTTTTTCCCCCTGTTTCACACGCGGTGCCGTTTTTCACGCGTTCAACACGCCTTCGAGGTGCACGCAGCGCGAGAGCTGGAGACAGTCCGGAGTTCCGCGTGCGCGCGCGCGAGCACACCACGCACAGAGAGGTGGATAGAGAGAGTGCGCGCGCGTGTGTGTGTGTGTGTGTGTGAGAGAGAGAGAGAGAGAGAGAGAGAGAGAGAGAGAGAGAGAGAGAGAGAGAGAAAGATGAATTGATTTTGCAGAATAAAGAAGGAGAGGCAAAAAAAAAAAAACTCGCACGGAAGACTGATGTGCGCATGTAAAGATTACGCACTGGTGCCGCGAGGCGCGCGAGCACTCACACACACACACACATACATACATACAGTACACACACTGCCTGACACGCAAACTGCGGCGTGATCATTAATCCCAATCAAACATACACACAATACAGACAGAAAAACCTAAAAATATATATATAAAACAATAAATACAAATTGATAAAATGTAAAATATGAAACTTACATTTTTATATGAAAAAGTTTTTGGTAGCAGAAAAAATATAGCAATACATTATCTACATTTTTTGTATATTTACTTCTTTGCTTGATCGCTCGTTTATATAATAATTTGTTTATTTGTGTTTAAAACCAAACTCCTAAAGCACCTCAGTCCCACCTCCAGAATCAGTGATCAAAAATATACACATTTTTATTTCAATCCAAATTTTTGAATAAATGTAATTATTCATTGCCATCAAGAAAATAAAGAAAACAAAACTCGAATAAAATTCAAATGTCTTACTGTCACTGTTGAAATATATATAAAATTATTATTTTAAATAAATACAGAACTGCACAAAGAATTTGGGCAGATGGAGAAGTTTGTGTAAGAACGCTTTTAAAAATATCGATTTTAAATCTGTATTTTCATCTATGAAAGTCAGTAGGAGAAAAGACAGAGTACATGTGTGTGAGAGGGAGGGCAGTGGAGCAGTGCGGTTGCAGGGGGAAGAGGTGGAGAAGGTGGAGGAGTTCAGGTACCTGGGGTCAACAGTGTAAAGTAATGGAGAGTGTTTTAGAGAAGTGAAGAAAAGAGTGCAGGCAGGGTGGAGTGGGTGGAGAAGAGTGACAGGAGTGATTTGTGATAGAAGAGTATCTGTGAGAGTGAAAGGGAAAGTTTATAGGACTGTGGTGAGACCTGAGATGTTGTATGGATTAGAGACAGTGGCATTGAGTAAAAGACAGGAGGTGGAGCTGGAGGTAGATGTTGAGATGTTCATTGGGAGTGACGAGGATGAACAGGAATAGAAATGAGTTTATTAGAGGGACAGTGCATGTAGGACGTTTTGGTGATAAGGTGAGGGAGGTGAGATTGAGATGGTTTAGACAGAGGAGGGACATGGGGTATATCGGTAGGAGAATGTTAAGCCACCAGGAAGGAGGAAAATAGAAAGACCAAGGAGGAGGTTTATGGATGTGGTAAAGGGGAAGACATGCAGGTGGTTGGTTTGAAAGAGGCAGATGTAGAGGACAGGGGGGAATGGAGATGGATGATCCGCTGTGAAGACCCCTAATGGGAGCAGCCGAAAGAAGAAGAAGATTTTCATTTATTTACAAAATGCAAAGTGAGCAAACGATCAAAAAAAAATCAATATGTGGTGTGAATGCCCAAAGTTGGATGTTCCTTGCAAGGTTGGAGCTGCAGTTCTGCAAATGGAGTTGGAGATTTGGTCAGGTGTCTTCAATGCTGAGAAATACAGGCGTATACTTTTTTCATCATGCAATACCCTCAGGAAGGTGTTTGATTGGCTCCAGCAGGACAACAATAGCAAAGATATGGCCAATGTCATTAAGAACTATATTTAGTCTAGAGAACAACAATGGGTCCTGGAAGTGATGGTTTTGGCCCCCACAAAGCCTTGATCTCATCATCAACGAGTCTGTTTGGGATTACAGGAAGATACAGATGGATTTCAGGAAGGCTTAGAAGATGATCTGTGCTTAGTTCTCCACAATGTGTGGAGAAACCTGCCTGCTGAGTTCCTAAAAATTGTTTGCAATTGTATATTTATCCTGGACAGAGACATGGTGGATATACAGTCTATTACAGGAATGCTGTTCATTTGAAGGAAATACACCTGTTACCTCGGAATATACCCTTCTATCACAAATCACTCCTGCTATCACTCTTCTCCACGCTGCCTGCACTCTTTTCTTTACTTCTCTAACACACTTTCCATTACTTTACACTGTTGACCCCAGGTACCTCAACTCCTTTACCTTCTCCACCTCTTCTCCCTGCAACCGCACCACTCCACTGCCCTCCCTCTCATTCACACACATGTACTCTATCTTACTTCTACTGACTTTCATTCCCCTTCTCTCCATCATGTACCTCCACCCCTTCAGACTCTTCTCAACCTGCTCACTACTCTCACCACAATTCACAATATCATCCGCAAACATCATAATCCACGAAGACTCCTGTCTGACCTCATCCATCAACCTGTCCATCACCACTGCAAACAGGAAAGGGCTCAGAGTCGATCCTTGACTGGTTTAATCCACTTTAAACCAGTCTGTCGTTCCTACTGCACACTTCACTGCTGTCACACTGTCCTCATACATGTCCTGCACCGCCCTCACATACTTCTGACACACCTGTCTTCCTCATACAATATCACAACTCCTCTCTCTCCACCCTGTCGTACGCTTTCTCTAAATCCACAAACACACAATGCAACTCCTTCTGACCTTCTCTATACTTCTCCATCAACATTCTCAAAGCATAGAATGCATCTGTGGTGCTCTTCCTCTTCATGAAACCATACTGCTGCTCACAGATGGTCACCTCTTCTCTCAGCCTGGCTTCCACATCTTTTTTATAACAACTTTTACTTTCACTCATTAGATTTTTAACACAAATATCTGTACTTCCTACTTCTTACATTTTTAAAACAGGATTGCTACTTTAGTTTTAATCTATTTGCTGACAATATTTTTTCGTTCATCATGCCGCTTTCAAGGTCCCCTGGTGGTCTAGTGGTTAAGATGCAGCGCTCCCACCGCTGCGACCCGGGTTCGATTCCCGGTCAGGGAACCATCCCCAGCCACTCTTAGTGCCGGTCCCAAGCCCGGATAAATTGGGGAGGGTTGCGTTAGGAAGGGCATCCAGCGTAAAACATGTGCCAAATCAAACGTGCGGAGGATCCGCTGTGGCGACCCCTAACGGGAGAAGCCGAAAAGATTCTCTCTATGCCGCTTTCAGCCCATCAACCTCTTTCTTGTGATTATGCAGCTTTTTCAATCTAGCACTGGTGTATTATTTCCTGGCTCTCACACACCACATACATAGGCTAGTTTACGAAGCTCACAACGAGCAAGACGGAAGGCAACAAGAAGTCTGGGGTTAATGTGGATGAGACAGAGGGAGTCATTGATGTAAACATGACAGAGAACTGAGACATTCCTGATCACATGATCATCATCTTTTCTCTGCGTGTGTTCTATATGTTGGATATGTAGCCTGTATACATTTATTAGGTCATAATTAATATGATGTGAGGTCCAGTTACCAGCAGGACACTAAACAGATAGTAGTAATGACTAATTTTTACTTAAGTACATGCTGTTTTTACTGTTTACATGCTGTTTTTACTGTTTACATGCTTTTTTTTGCACCTCTTGACTGCTGCTACTGCTGTTTTCTGCACTGCATTGTGTTTGTTTATATTCACTCTTGGTTACAGTTTTTATAGTTGTCTTTGCACAGTACTGTATATTCAGAGCATACAGTAGGTTTACTGGTTGGCGGTATCTTGTGTTATGTGTTTGTCTTGTTGTCTGTCTGTCTGTCTGTCTGTCTGTCTGCACTGTCTGTCTGTACTGTTTTTCGTCTGCACTTTTTGCACTCGGTTGCACTCGATGCACTTTATGTATCTTTGTGTTGTAGCTCTTTGTTGTTTAGTGTAGCACCAGGGTTCTGGAGGAACATTGTCTCATGTTTCCTGTGTACTGTGTACCACTGTGTGTAGTAGAAATGACAATAAAAGCCTCTTGACTTGACTTGACTTGACTTGACTTGACTTGTCAGAGCCCAAACTTCTTTACATTATCTTGTAAAAAAGTGAAGTCAGTACTTCAACATTTACCAGAGTCTTTAAAAACATGACTATCTCTACATCTACCTGAGTGAAGAATTTGTGTTCTCTTTCCATCTCTGCTGTCAGAGAAGAACAGAACTCTCATAAGCACAATAATAGGAAAACTTCCCTTACCATTGACTACATTGACTGTTGAACTAAATGTTTACATGTACATTATTTTATTTTTCATTTATTTCTGTACTGTCCTGATGGCTCTATGTGTTTACTGTCTCCTTGTCTCATGTTGTCTCTTTTTTTATGCACTTAATGTTGCACATGTGCACTTTGTGTTTTTAGTTGATATTTCTGTGTAGTTTTATGTTCCGTTGATGTTTAATGTAGTACCTTGGTCCGGTTACAGTATACTATATAGGGATTTGGAAGATCAGTGGTTAAGTTAGTTAGTTAATAATTTTTTTAGTCATTTAAACATAACAATATACACAAGCAGAATTTTTATAGTACAGCAATGACTGAAGGGGTTTAGGCTGAAGAAACACTTATTGATGCCTAACCCTATTTACAACCAATTTTAAATACCCAACATAGATTGTTTTATTTTGTCCTCCAGACTATTCCATAGATTGACTCCTTTAACTGAGAAACACCTCGCTTTAGTATTGGTCCTAACTTTTTTTTTTTTTATAGACCCCGATTCCTCTCAAATTATATGGAGTCTCTCTTGGCTTAAACCTCCTGAATACAGACTGGGAGCTTAAGATTGTGAACCTTATACATCATTACAGCTGTGCTTAGATCAACCAAATCCTGTAATTTCAATGCATTCATTTTAATAAACAATGGGTTAGTTGGGGCGTAATAATCAACTCTGTTAACAATTCTAATAGCCTTCTTCTGCAATATGAAGATAGGTTTGATAATAGATTTATAATTATTCCCCCATATTTCCACACAATAGTTTAAGTACGGAAGAATGAGCGAATTGTATAATTAAATATAATGAATTTTGATTTATCAATGATTTAATTTTACACATTATACCAATAGTTTTAGATATTTTTGTCTTTAAATAATTTATGTGTAATTTCCAATTGAGTTTATCATCAACATGGATACCCAAAAAGTTTGTATTACACACTCTCTCAATTTCTATATGATTAATTTTAATTTTGATTGGTTCCTCAATTTTTCTATTTCCAAAAATAATATATTTAGTTTTATTCAAATTCATTGATAGTTTGTTATAGTCAAACCAAGTTTTTAATTTAGAAAGCTATTTTTCCACTATCTTCAAAAGAAAATCTAAATTTTGTCCAGAGCAATAGAGACTAGTATCATCGGCAAACAAGATACAATTTAACTTTGTTAATACCTTCGGAATATCATTTATGTACATTATAAACAGCTTTGGCCCCAGTATAGAGCCCTGTGGCACTCCATGCGTTATGTTTGTTCTTTCAGAGTCAAAGTTGTTTATGTGTACATATCGATCTCTGCCACTAAGATAATCTCTCAACCAATCATGGGCAATGCCTCTTATACCATATCATTCTACTTTAGCCAACAGGTAATTATGATCAATGGTATCAAATGCCTTGCTCAAATCAATAAAGACACCGACAGTGTACTCTCCATTGTCAAACGCTGTAGATATCTCCTCAACCAGTTCAATGACTGCCATTGAGGTTGCTCTATTTGCCCTGAAACCAAATTGATAATCTGAAATAAGGTTGAATTTATTGAGATAATCATCAAGTCTTATACAACTTTTAAAAAATTTTGGAAAATTGTGAAAGTAGTGAGATTGGCCTGTAGTTTGTAAATTGATGTTTATCTCCAATTTTAAAAATGGGTACTACCGTGGCCGTTTTCATTTTAGACGGAAAGATGCCCGTAAAAAAAGATTGATTACAAATGTATGTAAGTGGAGCAACAATACTATGTATAATTTTTTTTACTACAATCATATCAAAATCAAAACAGTCTGTTGACCTCTTATTCTTAAATTTAGTCACAATTTGAATAATTTCATTTTCATCCACACTCCTCAAAAACAAAGAGCTCACATTTCCTTTAATAATATTTTTTTATCTATTTCCTTTACCTCTGATGGTTGAGGGATTTCATTAGCTAGAGTGGGTCCAACATTTACAAAAAAATTGTTGAACGCCATTGATATTTCCTTATTACCGTTTAAGATTTGGCCGTCTTTCTCAAAATAATTTGAAAAATCATTTTTATTAGTTCGCTTCTTAATAATAGTATTTAATAATTTCCAAGTACTGTGGATGTTGTGCTGTTCCAAAATATTATGATAATAAACTTTTCTATTAGATCTTATTATGTTAATTAACTTATTTTTGTACACTTGATATTTGTTCTCTGCTTCTTTATTTCTATGTTTTATACTTCGTTTAAGGGCCACTGCTGGGCCCTTAAACGAAGCCCTTAACCCTTAACTGCTCAGTTTGTAAGTCGCTCTGGATAAGGGTTTCTTCCAAATGAAATACAAATGTAAAATGGTTGGAATGATAATAAAGCCTATTTGACTTGTATGTGTGTCACCATATCGTTACGATTGTTGGTTTTGCAATGCATTCTAGCCAATCAGGTTTAATAATTCAACAGTGCAGTAATATATATATATATATATATATTTATATAAATGCTAATCCAGTGTGCTGCATTTAAATGGATTACATGCGACAGAATAAAGCACTTCTGTGAATTATGCTCCGAGCACACAAGCAATGATCTACAATAAACTAAAGCACTGGTTTATATAAGGACACATGCTGACTCAAAGCAAACTCCAACAAACTCCTTTAAAACATCCAACCTACAGTTCATGTATTCCTATATTATATCAAGGTATATTATAGTTATAAAGTGTAGACACTGAACACTATCAATAGTATTTTCAAGATAAGGTTTAGAAGTAACTAGTTAGCTATGCATGGTACACCTAGCGACAGTAGTAGCTACTCTCACTGAGGTTCACTGGAGTTACAAAGCTTTAAAAAATGTTTTATAATGATAGATCTCAATTTCTTTCTTTTTTTTTTTTGTTTCTGAATTTCTTTGGATCTCAGCATGATGTCTAGCTTTTGATGATCTTTTGGTCTACTTCACTTTGTCAGGCAGGTCCTATTTAAGAAATTTCTTGATTGTGTACAGGTGTGGCAGTAATCAAGTCTGTGTGTGGTGAGAGAAATTGAACTCAGGTGTGATAAACAACAGTTTTAACAGGGGGGCAAACACTTTTTCACACAAAACCATGTAGTTTTGGATTTAGTTTTCCCTCAATAATAAAAACCTTTATTTAAAAACTGCATGTTGTGTTCACTTGTGTTATCTTTTACTAATATTTAAATTAGTTTGATGATCTGAAATCAGGAAAGGGGCAAACACTTTTTCACACCACTGCATATTTAAGTAGCTCACCTGGAGCAGAAACACAAGACTAGAGAACTAGTCTGATAATCTAGCTGTCTAATCTGAGCAGGTTTGGGGCGATGATAAGAATATGGTATTTTTTTTTTACATATTTTTAGTTCTCATATCTGGTGGAGGAGCTCTCCTGCATGTTCTCCTCGTGTGCTTCCTCCTCCATTCCAAACACATATATTGTAGGAGGATCGGCATTTCCAGGCTGTCCAATGTTAATGGATTTGGCACCACATCCAGTCGAGGTCTTCGGGACTCCCCTAAGATCCTGTATAGGACAAGTGGTAGAGAAGATTGATGAATAGATGGATGGAGTTGCAGTTGATTGGGTTGTTGTTCTACTGTCTTTTCTGAGATCATCTTATAGACAACATACATTAAACCTGTAACGAATCAAGAAGCTCTATCTTTCATGTTTAAGCCACTTTCAGCTGGCAGATTTGTCGTTGTCAAATATTTGAATGAAATACAAGCACACGATGGTCACTCATGAGCACAATCACCATCTTTATCAAGAACCTTCAAGCTTCAACCAGGAGTCAAGGAGTTCATCCAAGGTATGGAACCGTGTATACGAGCTGTGATTGCACTTTGACAAGTTCAGCATGATCTCTGCTCTTCAGAACACACCCGCTGCTCGCTCCTCTATTGCCAGAGGCTGGAGCTTATTGAAATTCTCTGGACGTGGTGGTGTGAGGTGTGAGGAGGCACATTCGCACTTCCAGGAAAGGCGACGGGATGTGGGAGACTCGACCGAAGAAATACATTTGAGCCTGCGAGATTTTACCCTAGAGAATGTCGTGAGGGAATCTACGACGCTGAAGTGAAAAGCTGGAGATTCTGTTTTATGCTGCGCTGATTCGACAGCTGAGTGGTGGGAGAATGTGAGATGGGGTAACTTCTCACTGCAGATCCCTGGATGCTGTCTCCACCATGTCAGCATGTTGATCAGATCAATAACCAGAGCACATATATAAATGAGTTCAGTTCAATATAAACTTTACATGCATTGGATATTAACACAGCCATTTTGATATGTTACTGTTTCCATAGTTACAACATGGTCACAGAGACAATATAATAGAATAAAATTTGGTTTTATTACTGAAATTCTCTGTCAGGAGAGTGTATTTCACGTCTATTAAAGGACTGAAAATGAAAAACTATTAAAGTGTCAGTGATGAAAGTAAAACTTTAACTTTGAGTTTTTTTCTTTATGAGTTTAAAATTTCTTTTTCAAAATAAAAGAGAGGGAGAAAGAAGGAAATGCTGAGGAAGGACCAATCAATCATTGCTCCTATAACGTGACTAGGAACTGAAACTAACTTGTTTTACGGACCTGTCATGACATCAGTGGTGGACAGTAAATAAATGTAATTTGTTTCTGTACTTAAGTAGATTTTTTGCATATCTGTACTTTACTGAAGTATTTTGATTAGGGAAGACTTTTACTTTAACTTTACTGCATTTCAAAGTCAAATATCTTTCTATTTACTCAACTACATTTGAAATCAGTTGTTACGTCTTATTTATGAGGATAAAAACTTAACTGGTCAAAGTTAAGTTTTTGATTGGTGCTTGGTGACATCTGCTTATCACCAACATACAGTTCAGTGTCAGTTCAACAGCAAGCAGAACATTGAGAGGAATAAATAGTTGATGAAACTCCTGACTCGAACTCGCCTTATTTGAACGAGGATTCATGTATCTCTCCAGTCTTCTAACATGCTACAATCCATCATGCTCTTTAAGATCTCAAAATTCTGGGCTCCTAGTAGTTCCTAGAATAGCAAAGTCCACTAAAGGTGGTAGAACATTCTCACATTTAGCTCCTAAACTTTGGAACAGTCTTCGTGACAGTGTTTAGGGTTCAAACATACTCTCCCTGTTTAAGTGCAGATTAAAGATGCATATTTTTAGCAAAGCCTACACAAAACATACGTCTCACATCATAACCTAGTGCTCCAGAACATCTGATCACATGCACATTTTCAACTTGTGCTTGTTAATATCATGAACAGCAGCTACACTAAATTCTCTTCACTGCTTCTCTTTCTCTCCCCATCACGAGGCATCCTGAGGTTGCTCCAGCCCCAGTCACGTCCCACCTCATGAAGATTGTGGACCTTAAAAGAAGTAGATGCCGCAAACATCCCGAACCATCTAGAGACGTTGGATTCAACTTCATGTAGTGTTTGGACACTGGACCTCTTTGAGCGTGCATGGAGAAGCTGGTGTTGGATCTGTGATGATCTTAAATGTTGAGCTATTTTATGAGTTGCTCAGTAGCTCCTGGTTCCACAAAGTCAACTGACAGTAAACGACTGTAGTAAGGACATTACTCATAATCTTACATTCCAGTGCTCATGTTAGTTCTCACTCTCCAGTGTTCTGTATTGTTTAAAAACTATAATCACACTCTTGATATCACCCAAATGAGGATGGGCTTCATTTTGAGTAAGTTTAAAGGGAGCACTTTTACTTTTACTGGAGAAATATTTTACCTAGTGGATCTCTATATCTCTATTCTAACTCAAGTACACTATTTTACCATTGCATGACATTAAATGCCCCCCACCAAAAAAAAAAAAAAAAAAAAAATGCAGAAAGGATTGATGAACAAATATTTTTCTTCAGCTTGCTCTCTTCAGACTCCAAGGCAACATGGGAATGTAGAGCAGATGGGTGTAGCTAAGGAGATTTTTTTACTCAGTGTGTAAGACCTCATCCATCTGGGCTTTCAAGATGCCTTGAGAAAAGATTCACATGTTTGGATTTTTTTTGTTGTTGTTGCTTTCTTGTTGGTTTACACTTTTAAATGAAATCTGTGAAAACTGCAGAAGAAAAGGCGTAGATGTATAATACGCTGAATACGGCGTCTGAATATCTTCTCTGACTGGGAACCCAAAGGGCCTAGAAAAATGATTCTAATATTTACTGCATTTATTGTTCTTTTTTCTGCTTTTAACCTATTTTGTCTGGACATTCAAAGCAAACCACAAAAAAGAATACAAATAATATACAGGTTTTGTGTTCTTTAGGGGGAAAAAAGAGATTTGGAGCTAATAACCAGACAGAATATTATTGTATATACTGTATTTCTATAACTAGATTTTAATATCTGGATAATGTTCATAAATATCCCTGCGCTGAGGGAGTCTGAATTTTACCAGGTATATAAAGGAGATAATTTGAGAATCTGTTGCATAGGGAAATGTTAGATGATCAAATCCAACAGTTTTAGTCTGCCATCGAATGATCAACCAAACAAATGTTCTGCTGCAGAAATAATTTGTATTTTTTTCTATCTATCAATTTATCTATCCATTTATACCTCCATGTATTTAGTGATCCATCCATCCATCCATCCATCCATCCATCCATCCATCCATCCATCCATCCATCCATCCATCCATTTGTCTATCCAAAATGTATGACATGCAGATTTAAAAAAAACTAATTATAAAAATAAACACCAAAATAAATAAATTCATAAATTGTAAATTAAAAACTTTACATTTAGAGCAATATGTGAATGAATGAACACATTCCATACAAATAACAAAGTTGTCAATTCAATATCTTTTAAATGACAATAAAGTGACTATGTATAGTATATTAAGAGATGCCTTACCTCATCTTCACTGTTCGCTGGAGTTTAATTACTGGTTACAGACAGAAAAATAATGAAAAGTCTGTAGTGCAGATGAACAGAAAATATCTCAGTCCTTAGTGAAGGATGTTGAACATCATTAGACCTCTCAGGACCAAACATAAACCACAGACTCATAAAGCCAAGGTTCCTCTAGGGTTTTGCCTGCTAATTAAGAAGTCTGACTATAAATCCGTACTGATCTAAATGCGAATTAAATAATATGCTCAGCCTTAATTAATTAAGGTCTATGGCACACACACACACACACACACACACACACACACACACACACAGGCTGACAGCAAATCAATATGGCTTTTGTATTAACATATAATATCCACAACATGGTTATTTTCCTTCTATTCCTTTCCTATTTGACTTCATCACAACTGTGAACAATTTTTATGTATTTCTACACTTTGTAAATGAAGCCAAAGAAAACAATACAAATCATAACCCCACCTTTAAACCTGTCTGAAATCATTTTGTTGCTTCGATTTGCCCCCCCACCTGGTTTTTTTTGGTTTCACAAACTTCAAGCCAAAAAACTGAGCCCCATAACATGAACCAATGAAATTTCCGAACGGAAACGGAAAAAAGCACCTCACCTGTGTTCTGAGCTGCACGGCATCGGCACAGCAATTTTTAAACGCACGACGATGCCAAAAGAAAAACTCCAGAGAGTAATAGTTGTGAAAGGAAGGAGGAAGACAGTGAACAATGACTTTCTTGGTAGGCTACTGTTTAGATACAAGCCGTTGTAACGCGTTGAGTCTGGGTGAAGGGAGAGCTCGATAACTCCAGTTGCAACAGAAATCATATAAGCACAGACAGGTTTCCAAAACTCGTGCTTTTTTATTTTTCTTGGAAACAGCGTTACGGGTTAGTCAAAGAAACGTAGAAATGAGCATCAGAAAATAATAAGGACATATTCCTCCGTCTTGCACACATGCAGTAATACCGGAAAAAATGCGGCAGCAGGCTATTCCCAAAATGCCGCTCTGCTTTTAAAGGAGCCACAACATATTTCACCCGTTACACCGTGTTACAGACACTGTCTTTCGTTAAAGCCTGTGTAAAGTTCATTAGTTTCAGTGTAGACACCTGCGGTTTATAGACAGGTGCGGCATATTTATGTTCAAAATAAAAATCTTTGTCAAATTCAGTGGGTGCAGCTTATATATGGGTGCACGTAATGGTCCGGAAATGACGCTAAGTTACTCTGGAAAAGGCCATTTGCTATAAATGTAAACTAGCTGAAGTCAGATTATGAGTGAGATTTGTCTATTCCCCTGTGTTAGCTACACTATATGGACAGAGGTTTGGAGACACCTAACCATATGATTTATTGTGCAGTCAGAATATCCCATTCCACATTTACTCATCATTTGCTTTTATAATTACCTCCACTTTCTGGAAACATGATTTACTAGATTTTTTTAGTTTTTTGGAGATTCATTCAGCCACAAGGGTGTTAGTAAAGTCAGGTACTGATGGTGAGGAGGTCTAAGAGCAGTCACAATGAAAAATTCATCCCAAAGGTGTTCAAAAGGTTTGAGGTCAGAGTTTGAGGCAACCCAAGATCCTCCGCTCCAACCCTTCCATGTAAAGTAGATAGTAGATAGATAGACATAGTTATTTGCTCTAATACACTAAGCAGATACTTCCAGAGAAGCGAAACCGGAGAACGGGTGGAATGCAGTGCATAGGGTAGACCAGAGATGATCTATAGTGTAACCTGTACGGACGGTGAGTGAGTGGGAAGGGGGGGGCCTTATAAAGGGGAGTGTAGATTGGAAACAGGTGTGGGTGATTAGTAGGAGGGAGAGGCTGAGCGAGTGTGCTGAGTGCAGGAGAGAGGCGTGGCCGGTGGTGCTTTGTCTACACTTTGTCTAGGAAAAACACAAAGGTTCCATGTATTTTTTTCTGTGTAACACTGGGATTTTCTCAATATTAGATCCTTATCCATCGAGGCACCACCGAAATTGCACTAGTAGAAAGACAATTCCACTCCATTCCTCCAAAGGTTATGTGGGAATAAAAAAAAAAAAATGTCTGGTCCCGTGTCTCATCTGATTTCTCAAAAAAAGCAGAATGAAGTTTATTTAGAATGCTGAGAGAACGAGCCGTTCACCCGGGAACGAGGCCGCACACGTCCGGCCGACATTTTTCCAACTAATAGCTTTTCGGATAGGAAGTTAATTCTGCAGTGGAATTAAATTATAAAGCATGTCAAAACTAATTAACGTCTCGGTGCAAGCAGGTGCATTGTTGACAGGCCTGGGGAATTTGTAATCTCAAAGAAGCCTTCGCTTCTATTAGGAATGTGTTCTCCAGGACGATGTTAATTCGTTGAATTTGTCCTTTCTCTGTCCCCTGTGTGTGTGTGTGTGTGTGTGTGTGTGTATGGGTGTGGGCCAATTCTGATTTCGAGTGTATTAAGATTTAATCCATGTAGTTTTAAAAGGGTCTGAAACAGAAGTAGTTGAGAAACCTAAGAGGATAGAAGGAAAGGTTTTCGAAGCATGTATGGACGGTGACTATAGATTTTTGAAAAGACCTAGAACTACATTTACATTTATTTATTTGGCAGACGATTTTTTCCAAAACGTCAGTTGAAAAATACAACAATCTCTGTCAATAAGTACCCATAATATCCATTATTCAAGGTTTCAGTCATCATTTAAAAAAGTAAAAACTAGAACAAGAGGAGATAAAGGATAAGAAAAGGAAGTAAAATGCTCATGGAATTTTTTTTTGTTTGTTTTCGGTTGTTTATTGAATTAAGGATTCTAGACAGCCCAGAGCTTAGGTGACAGATTTACTACTATATTAAAGAATTTCTGTGTACCACCTCCCATAGCTAGTGCCTTGTACCTTGTGTTGAAGGTAACACTTGAGAAACTTTGTTTCCAAAAATCAATGAGCCTCTATTGGTATAATAGTCATACGCATGCCCTAAAGAGAACAACACGTAATCTGGAGAGAAAATGGAGGAAAACTAAATTGGATATATTTAGAATTGCGTATAAAGACAGTATGCTTAGCTACAGACAGGCGCTAAAAGCTGCTAGAGCTAAACACCTGAGCAAACTCATAGAAAATAACAAAAACAACCCCAGGTTCCTTTTCAGTACAGTCGCTAAATTAACAACAAATCAGGGATCTGAAAAATGTGTTCCATCACAGTTTAGTAGTAAAGACTTTATGAATTTCTTCACTGAAAAAATAGATAACATTCGAAAAACAATTGTGGCAGTTCAACCTCTGACAGCATCTCCCGACACAATCGTACCTACAACCCCACAACTACACTGTTTTACATGTATAGGACAGGAAGAGCTGTATGATGCTATTATGAAAGCTAAATCAACAACATGTCAGTTAGATCCAATTCCCACTAAACTACTGAAGGAAGTGTTATATACAGCTGGTGAGCCTCTTCTCAATATTATTAACTCCTCACTATCGTTAGGTCATGTCCCTAAATCCCTCAAGTTAGCAGTTTTTAAGCCCCTCATTAAAAAACCTAATCTGGATCCAAGCACGCTATCGAATTACAGACCAATTTCAAATCTCCCATTTATGTCTAAGATTTTAGAAAGATTGTCGCTGCCCAGTTATGTAACCACTTGCAGGAGAACAATATCTTTGAAGAGTTTCAGTCAGGTTTTAGGCCCCATCATAGCACAGAAACTGCTCTAGTTAAAATCACTAACGACCTGTTTTTAGCTTCAGACCAAGGCTACATCTCCCTATTAGTTTTACTAGATCTTAGTGCTGCGTTCGACACTATAGATCATGATCTTCTCCTCGATCGCTTACAGAATTACATCGGTATTCAGGGACAGGCATTAAGCTGGTTTAAATCCTACCTGTCCAATCGTTACCATTTCGTAGATTTAAATGGAGAGCTATCCAGGATAATGCTAGTAAATTATGGCGTGCCACAAGGGTCAGTTCTGGGACCCCTGCTTTTTACAATATACATGCTTCCATTAGGAAATATTATTAGAAGGCATGGAATTAGCTTCCATTGTTATGCTGATGATACCCAGCTATATATTTCATCCAAACCAGGCGATACAGCTCAATTAGCTCGCATAACTGAGTGTGTTGAAGAAATAAGAGATTGGATGACCCATAACTTTCTGCTATTAAATTCTGATAAAACGGAGATTTTGCTCATCGGCCCAAAAAATAGTACACAGAAGCTCCAGCATCTCAGCCTGCATTTAGACGGTTGTTCTGTAACTACTAGTTCAACGGTAAAAGACCTGGGAGTTATTTTAGACAGCAACTTATCTTTTAAAAATCACATCAATCAAGTTACAAAAACAGCCTTCTTTCACCTTAGAAATATTTCTAAGCTAAGAAATATGTTATCTATATCTGATGCAGAGAAGCTCGTCCATGCGTTTATGACCTCTAGAATAGACTACTGTAATGCATTTCTAGGTGGATGTCCTGCATCATTAATAAACAAGCCTCAGTTAGTTCAGAATGCCGCAGCAAGAGTTCTTACTAGGTCAAGAAAATACGATCATATAACCCCAATCTTATCGTCCCTACATTGGCTTCCTATTAAGTTTCGAATAGACTACAAACTACTGCTACTCACTTATAAAGCACTAAATGGTTTGGCTCCCATGTATCTATCGAGTCTTTTAACACGCTACAATCCGTCACACTCCCTGAGATCTCAAAACTCTGGGCTTTTAGTAGTTCCTAGAATAGCAAAGTCCACTAAAGGCGGTAGAGCATTTTCACATTTAGCTCCTAAACTCTGGAATAGTCTTCCTGACAGTGTTCGGGGTTCAGATACACTCTCCCAGTTTAAGTGCAGATTAAAAACATATCTTTTTAGCAAAGCCTACACATAACACACATCACACACATCACATCATAACCCTGTGCTCCAGAACATCTGATCACATGCACATTATCAACTTGTGCTGTTAATATCATGAACAGCAGCTACGCTAATTCCTCTCCACTGCTTTTCTTTCTCTCCCCATCCCGAGGCATCCTGAGGTTTGGCCAGCTCCAGTCACGTCCCACCTCGTGAAGATTATGGACCTATGGATGATCATGGAGAAGTAGATGCCGATTGTTTAAAGGCCCTGGCATGGAGAAGCTGATGCTGGATCTATGATGATCACAAATTGTTCTGTATTGTTGAAAGATTTATGACCAAACTTTTGATGTCACCCATATGAGGATGGGTTCCCCTTTGAGTCTGGTTCCTCTCAAGGTTTCTTCCTCATATCATCTAAGGGAGTTTTTCCTTGCCACTGTCGCCACGGCTTGCTCATCAGGGACAAACGCACACCATTCACCTTCACTGTTGTTTTCTGTAAAGCTGCTTTGAGACAATGTCTGTTGTGAAAAGCGCTATACAAATAAACTTGACTTGACTTGACTTGACTATTGCCCAAAAAAATAGAGCTTCCACCCCCAGAACCTTATGTTCCACCAACTGCCTGAACACATGAGCAAGCACTACCAAAACCTGTAACCTACTTCTGTCCACCCATTAGCCACCACTGCCCGAACCCATGACCTTCCAATGCCTCCACTAAACCACCACAACCAAAACCAATATGAATCATCAATGCCTATACCTGGTCTTCTTCAACATTGAGGTCTGGGCCTCAGTTCCACCAAACCATGTAGCAGACAGAATCCGTTGTGGAAGCTCTCAGCTCTCAGAGGTAGTAACATGACTTATTTGACTTGACTTGTTACTTCTTGTTTAAGTTTAGCGATGACCAGAGAAAGTTTTTATGGTCAGTTTAGGAGATGTGCAAAAAAAAGAGTCCAGAATCAATGTTTGGTCAGGCTCAGCATTTAGGCCAAATGTGAAATGCTTCTAACTACCCATCTTGGAGGGTTCCTCTTAAAAAACAGAATGCAGGGGTTAAACTTTGAGAAATAGCAATTAATACAGTTACATTTATGGCATTTGGCAGACGCACTTATCCAGAGCCACTTACAACTGAGCAGTCCCAAGGGCCCAGCAGTGATCCAGACTATTGCCTTAACCACCAAGGCAAAGTTTACACTAATCACTCAATTTGAAAACGGTGTTTTCATCTGAAAACACTCCGCGTCCACACTTTCGTTTTCAATCGTTTCCCAAAAGTTGCTCATCCACAATGAAACGTCTAAAACGCTTACGTTCCAGTACTGTGAATGAGTAAAACTTCGACCTGCGTCATTTCCGCCTGCCGTTTATTTACTTTCCGGCTCTTTGAAACGCCTAAAAATGCGTCATCGTTTTCGATAGCCTTCGTTTTCACAATCCACACTTTGAAACAGCGATTTCAAATGTATCCACTTTGGAGAGCGTTTTCCAAAGGCTTCGTTTTCGTTGACTGAAAACACCATCTCCGTGTAAAAGGAAGGCCAAAATAGTAAGAAAAATATGTGTTTTCAAAAGAAAGAATTAGTGTGTACATAGCCTAAGCTACCACCTCCCATAGCAAGTACCTTCTACCATGTCTTGAAGGTAACCCTTGAGAAACCCTGCTACTGTGGAATGCATAAAAAGACTCAGGACTACAGTTTGCTTCTGATCACCATCACTGTACCCGCAACATTGTATATTTGCAATAAATGGACATTCGGTGCAACCCAGATGAGGATGAGTTCCCTCTTGAGTGTGGTTCCTCTCAAGGTTTCTTCCTTAAGCATCTCAGGGACAAACATACACTTATAAAGAACGTATTCATTTTTTATTACCACATTATCTGTGTAAAGCTGCTTTGACACAATGTTCATTACAATACACAATACGCAATACAAATAAAAATTAATTGAATTGAATGAACAGCGATTACATTGTCAGGGTAACTTCATGAAAATGTTCCATTTACAACCATAATGTATATTTTCTACATTTTGTTCAGGAAAAACATTTAAAGGTTCTATGTAGATAATTTTTTATGTAACACTGGGAGGTGGTAGCTTATTGGTTAAGGCACTGGACTTGTGAGTTCCAATCCCAACCACACAAGATGCCACACATGTGCCCCTAACGATGGCCCTCAATCCCATAGCTGCTTAGTTGTATGAATGAAATAAAGTTAAGTAAGAGCATCTGACAAATAATGCAAAGGTTTAAATTATGACCTCATTTGAATGAATTCACAAACATAGAATCACTGTGCAAACATTTCTTTCAACAATTTCTCCTAACAGCTTATAGATTTTAAGTTAGTCTCGAAAACGAACTCTGGCTCGGATGAGTCAACACGCTCATTTATTCAGCAGTAATCCACTGGCTTCACTGTGAAGGTCACACTCGGTTCCCTCCGCATCCTAGCCAACGGTTAAAAAGAGTAGCGGGCTGCGCATACTAAACACACCGCACTTACAGCGCTGTGCTCAGGGGGAAGGGTTGCATGGTCACTCTCAGCTCTTTAATTACTCAGACGGACAAAGAAAAACACAGGAAGTGAATGGATTCTAATGAAGCAGGGAGTGCAAGAGTTCGCCATCACACTCTAGGGTTTAAAAGACAACTTTTTCTTGTTTTGTTTTTTTGCCTTTTCCCAGGGTTTTAATGAGAAGGGTCCTTTCATTTTTAGGCGTACATGTTTTGGTTGGGAGTGACATTCAGTTGAAGTTACAATAAATAAAGAGAGGGGAATGAGATAATTTCTTTAATTGCGTGTTTCCTTTCAGTAGCCATTTTGATCGTATATTAGAAAGAAAACATTATCTATCTATCTATCTATCTATCTATCTATCTATCTATCTATCTATCTATCTACCTATCTACCTATCTATCTATCTATCTATCTATCTATCTATCTATCTATCTATCTATCTATCTATCGTTCTTTCTTTCTTTCTTTCTTTCTTTACTATATTCTTCTTCTTCTTCTTCTTCTTCTTCTTCTCGGCTGCTCCCATCTGCCTCTTTCACACCAACTACCTGCATGTCTTCCCTCACCACATCCATGAACCTCCTCCTTGGCCTTCCTCTTTTCCTCCTACCTGGTGGCTCCATCCTCAGCATTCTTCTACCAATATAATTCATGTCCCTCCTTTGCACATGTCCAAACCATCTCAATCTCGCCTTCCTCACCTTGTCACCAAAACATCCTACATGCGCTGTCCCTCTAATAAACTCATTTCTAATCTTGTCCATCCTCGTCACTCCCAACGAAAACCTCAACATCTTCAGCTCTGCTACCTCCAGCTCCACCTCCTGTCTTTTACTCAATGCCACTGTCTCTAATCCACACAACATCGCAGGTCTCACCACAGAACTATAAACTTTCCCTTTCATTCTTGCAGACACCCTACTATCACAAATCACTCCTGTCACTCTTCTCCACCCACTCCACCCTGCCTGCACTCTTTTCTTTACTTCTCTAACACACTCTCCATTACTTTGCACTGTTGACCCCAGGTACCTGAATTCCTCCACCTTCACCACCTCTTCTCCCTGCAACCGCATCACTCCACTGCCCTCCCTCTCATTCACACACATGTACTCTGTCTTACTCCTACTGACCTTCATTCCCCTTCTCTCCAACGCATATCTCCACCTCTCCAGGCTCTTCTCAACCTGCTCTCTACTCTCACCACAAATCACAATATCTATCTTTACTATATACAATACAATAAATGATAGACTTTATTTCATATTAATAAACTCTCATATTGTATATATAAAAGCACCTCACAAAGTCATCCATCCCAAAGGTGTTTGGAGCTCTAATACAGGAGACCTTCAACATACTTCTAACCCATAAAAGGCTTTGTGCACAGGGGCGTTGTGATGCTGGAAACGGGTTTGAGTCTCCTAGTTCAAGTGAAGAGAAACTTTATTGTATTCAAAGACATATACATTTGTGTGCCTACAAATTTGTGGTAATAGTTTGAGGAAGAACCACATATGGCTGAAAAAAGGCGGGTGCCCTTATACTTATGGAAAAAAACATCTTTCATACAGGCATCAGGGCTGATTAGACCTAACTAAAGGAGAAAGGGGCTGCAGCTACACTACTGTCAGTCTGTCAACTGTCCTCTTTCCGTGTCTTCGTGGCTAATTCTTACTAGCATAACTAAAAAGCTTCAACGTAAAATCTAAGAGAAATGCGTAGATTGTAATTCACATGGACAGAACAGGATTTTATAACCAGCTTGTGTCTCTACCTTCAAGGAAACACAGTCCTGTGTTTCAAAACATATTCATAAAAGCACCCCATGTGCCAAGTCACTCACTTGCATCAGCCTTCCAGAATATTGAGGACCTGTTTGATGTCATTTCCTGCCCACTGGACCATAAAGAAAACCAGCAGCCTGCAGAACACCAGCTTATCTCTAGGTGTAAAGTCGTTGTTAAACCAGACCGTGATGGGCTTGTAATGAAAAATGGATTTCAGTTGCACTACAGACATTCCAGTTGCATGGTCTCGTTATATTTTAAAATTCTTTACAAGATAAACACTATATATTCTGTGAATCTTTATTTCATTGTTTGCTGGATAAATTAATGAACAGCACATAATGTGATCTGTGAAAGTAGCTTGGTTGCAGAAGCTTTTCATTAAAAAAGTGTTTTCCTTAACAGGACAGCACACTTAATTATAGAAAAAAATCAATTAGCACTGAAACATTCAGAAACAATCAATTAGCAAATTGAAACATTGATTATCAATAGTGAATTACAAAGTAACATTTAATTTATTTAGTATCTGTAATATTCACACTATATTGCACTGTTATGGTCATTTTCAGAGTACCCTTCTTTGTTTATCTTTCCATTTGCACCTTATACAGTGTTATTGTAAAATATATTGCACCTCTGCAACAATTATTGTATATTTGTATATTTATATTACATTTATTTATATTAGGGCTGTCAAAATTAACGCTATTACGGAATTAAAGCAAAATCATTTGTATCCGAGAAATATATCTAGGACCGTGACGTCGGAGTGACGTAGGGCCGCCTTCCCGTGGGCTCACCACCTGCAGGAGGGACCGTAAGGGACGGTGCTGAGAGGATTGGGCAGCAGTCGAAGGCAGGGGGCCTTGACAACCCGATCCCTGGACACGGAGAAGTGTCTAGGGAATCTGCTTAGACTGCTGCCCCCGCGACCCGAATTACGGATAAGCGAGAGAAGATGAATGAATGAATGAATTAATCATTTTAACAGCACAAATTTTATTAACGCATGATTAATGCAGCGCGCATTTATGTTTGACAATTAAAAAATAAAAAAATTAATGTAAAAGATTCAAAATTAAAACCTTCAACGCAACTCATATTCATTCACAAAGTCGGTACTTTACTCAGATACAAAAAAAATCTCAAATCAAGTCCCGAAGCCAAAGTCTCAAATCAGCAACAACCATAATGTGCACATCCGGCAATTAAAACCGTCCGTGTGAAAACATGTTCCGTTTGGTCTCTATTTTTACAAGCTGCCCTGCCATCTAAAAATGTAAACAGACTTGTCTGTTTAAGAGAAATAATAGGAACCATTGTTTTTTCAGGTTTTCTTTTTCATGTGATTAATAGACATTAATTCTTTAAAGAAGTTCTTTGAAAAACATTTATGACCTTTGAAACATGTCTAGTTTTCATGCTCAATGTTAAGTATTATTTCACTATCAATAAACACATTTGCATAAAGCATCCTTTATTATCCTTATTTGTCCATGCCCATGACTGGAGTATAAAAACTTGAAAAGTATCTAATCTAATCTAATCTAATCTAAAAAATAAGGTTCATATATATATATATATAGGGACATATGACTTTTCCAGCCATATGTATAACTACTAAGTTAAAGAAACACCATTGTATAGGATGCCTTTGGATGTGGTAGCATTGCATATTCTCATCACTTGAACTAGGAGACTCAAACCTGTTCCAGCATGACAATACGCATGTGCACAAAGCCAGCTCAATGAGGATATGCTTTATAAAGCTCTGTGTCAAGGAGCCACCAGTCATGCCTCAATCCCATGCATAAACTCTCACTCAGCATCTTCCTCCTACTAATCACCTACACCTGTCCTCCATTTACCTGTCCCCTTTATAAGGTCCCTATTCCACTTCACTCACTGTCCGATCTACCAGTTACGACCATAGGTCACCCGGGCTTCCATGCTCCTGGCTACGCTTTTATGGAAGCACTCAGTTAAGTGTACAATTTTGCTCCAGTCCCTTCTTAAGCTCTCGATGTGTTTGCATGTTTAGACCAATAAACGGCAATCTATTTTACTTCCGGTTTCTGACGCCTGTTCTATCTGTGACAGAAGATCGCCCCTTAAAAAAACCTACCTCAATGGATCCTCAACCCACTCCAATTACTGATCCATTCAAGGTACTCATCGCCAATGTCTGGGAGGCATTTGCACCGGCTCCAGTGCACACTAGCGCGCCTGCACAGCTCGCCTCCTACAGCCCAATGCCTCTTCCGGCTTCCTACTCCGGCCCCAGGAAGACGAGATACAACCTGCTAGATTCCCCACTGAACGCTCCAAGGTTGCTTTCCTTATCTCGCTACTAACCGGGAATTCTCTGTCATGGCAAGCGTGATGTGAAACGTCATTCGGGACATCATCAGCACATACTACTGTTGCAACGGCCTACCACCATTACAGCCTTCACCGCTCGGGGAAGGCCCCGGACTGCACTGCAGACATCTGGGGCGCATTTTGTGCAAGGAGCCCGGGTTCCAATTTGCCTGTCCCTGCAGCCTACCAAATCTCCAGTTTCCAAGCCCCACTGGGGGCATCGCCCAGCCGTTGTTTCTCGCTGGGGGTGCCGCTCAGTTCTCGAGTTCCACTGGGGGTGTTGCGCCGTTTTTTTCTGGGGGTGCCACTCCTTCCCCGAGCTTAGAGCAAGGCCATCGTTCCACCCCTGAGGACTGACGAGGCCGTCGCTCCACTCACGAGCCCCAAAGAGGCAGTCACTCCGCCCCCAAACCCAGAGGAGGCAGTTACTCTGCCCCCGAGCCCCAAGAAGGCTGTTGCTCTGCCACCTACCATCAAAAAGGGTGTCGCTACGCCCCTGGGCACCTATGAGGGTGTCGCACTGACGAGGAGGGCTTTGCACCATTGCCAGGCACCTAAGAGGGTACCGCATCGCCTCAGAATCCGCTTTAGAGTCCCGCCGAGGGTGCCGCTCTGCCACAGAGTCCTGCCGAGGGTGCCACTGTGCTCCAGAGTCCCACCAAGGGTGCCACTCTGCCTCAGAGTCACTCACTCAGCTTCTTCCTCCTACAAATCACCTTCACCTGTCCTCTTCCTACTAATCACCTACATCTGTCCTCCATTTACCCATCCCTTTTATAAGGTCCCTATTCCCCCTTACTCACGGTCATGGGAACCTTACTAAACACGAATGCTGACTGCACCCCAGGTCTTCTCACACCATCTACATCAGTACCTGACTTTACTAACACCCTTATTGCTAAATGAGTCTCACACAAAACTCACCAAATCTAGTAGAACATCTCACCAGAAGAGTGGAGAATATTATCAGGAAATGAGGACTATGTGGAATTGGATGTTCAAAATAAGCACATGGCCATGTGTCCACAAACCTTTGTCCATAAACCGTAGTTTCAAAATGATTCCTTACTTGTTTAGATTTTATAAGTTTTTATGTTTTGGTCTAACCTGCAATTTGAGCTTGTTTCTTTTAATAAATTTTGACTATTTTTGTAAGTTTGACTTTTTTGTCAAAATATTATGAGTTTATTCTCATATTTCTACAACTTAAATTGTTTAACTTTGAATTCTCATAATATTTGATTTTTTTACATGGCACTAAAACGCCATCGTACTTTTCAGTTTTCATACTATTTTATAAAGATTTTACATCTTTCTCCATCTGGAACCCTGACCCCAGCAGGAGGCAGTAGAGAGAACTTTCCAGAATAGCGACAGAATCCACTGTCTGCCAAAGAATGAGCTAACAAATCTGTATTACTTTCAGATGGTCGAAACATTACAAAAAGTTCAAATATTCATCCTCCTCAAGTTGTATTCAAAGACAGAATTAAAACTTGATGTCACGTTCATGTCAAGGTGCAAGCTGAGCAGGATGGGTTTTTTTAATAATAAGTTTGCTCTGGGTTTTAAATGCTTATTAATGATAATAAAGTATTGATGATCACTTGAAAACTCTGCACATCATCTGTTCTTTTGGCTTTTCTCTAATTCACTCTATTCTGTGAAGAAATACACTATTAAGCACATAAGCCGAGAGACAGACCATCACAGTATGACCCTAAGTTACCTCTGGGTACAATTCTTCCTCACCTTAACATCCAATATTCATCACACAATCCACTGCTTCTGCTGTGAAAATCATGTCCATGCTGAGGTCGACCACCAGACCGTTTGGCTTCAAAGCATTTTAATAGATTTTGCACCAAAATGATAGTAACCTCAAGGTGATTTGTTCAGCTGCAAGAGTTTGTAATAACATTTGTGTCGTCCATTGCAGCTTCCAGAAACAACAGCCTCATTGTTGAAAGAACCAACAAATAAGCCACCAAACTGAATATACACTAAACCAAATGCCCAGGAGTCCTTCCTGCAAAGTCTAACAAGGTTGGAGAGGATTGTCGACCATGCAGAGCATCTTTTTACCTCAAACTCTTAAATGCTCTCCCCATTGTGCAATAAATATACAAATATGTGCAATACTAATTGTTGTTTATTTATTTCTGCTTTTTTCTGTGCAATAATACCTTTTATTTCCATTTTATTTCGTTATTTTTTAACTTTTATTTTTAAAATAAATGTGCATATGGAAGCTTTTGTCACCAAAACATATTCCTTGTAAGTGCAAATATACTTTTCTGCTCTTTCTGATTCTGATTAATCTCCTCAGGTTTGTGCATGGACATCGAATTTCTTTCAAAACTCAGAAACATTGATTTTTTTTTGTTCTACAACCATTTGAAGATTGATCTGAATGTAGTGTTTGATTTGGGATCATTATCTTGTTGAGTGATTCGTTACAATTCGTGGTGTGAGGTAGAGGTAAGTACGTATGCAGTAGACAGGAAAAAATATATATATATATATCCCTCAGAAGCAAATTGAAATAGTCTATATATCTACCTCCCTACTGAAGCAAATCCTGAGGGTCAAAACGATAAATCCATATAATAAAATCATTGAGTCAAGGCTTAAATTTGCACATAACTGAGGCTGATGCAATTCACATCTCGATGCATACACAATGATACGATACATTAAAGACACATATGAAGCAGCTATCAATGCTCAACACAATGTAATTTAATGGAAATAAACATGATGCTTCAGACAAACAGCAAATAATCAATTTAGTCAAGTGCCTTCTGACTTCTAACGCATTGTCCTTTCACAAATTTTCCTGTTCTGTCTGCAGGAAGATGCAGCTCTACCTCTGCCATGTTCAATCTGTATTCTATGTGTCACAATCTGGACACGCCTCTGTCTCCGTAGCGTTGTGATACGTCATATTCACGTAACAGCAGCCGTGCTGAGAGAACACACTCGAGAAACAGTTAAGCAAGGAGAAATTAATCTACATATCAAATATTGGTCACAAATTATGGATCACTTTCTAAATAATAAAATTAAAGAGCATCTACTAATAATTATAAAGAAATAAATAGTTTTTCACCGATGCAAATATGTTAAAAAAGAGACATCTTGCATCTGGTACAGATTTTTTTAATTTGATGGATGACATCGTTAACTTTTATGCCAATGCACCGATTCGCTGATGTGAATCTGTGAATCTTACCATCCCTAGTAGATATAGACACAGTACAGGTGAACACAATCAGTTAACGGACCAATAATATTAATAGATTAAAAAAAAAAAAAGAAAGAAAGACAAAAGAACCAAAAATAATTTTTATGACCACAAACCAAAGCTGCAGAACTGAATTATAAAACTGTGACACACTTCACGTTTGTGAGGTTGGAACCTTCTGACAGATTTAACCAGCTCCTGGACTGAAATACACCATATTGCCAGAAGTTTGCGGACACCTGGTCATGAATGTGCTTTTTGAGCTTCGCATTCCACATTTAGTCCCAATTTGCTCTTATAATAACCTCCACTCTTCTGGGAAGATGTTCCACTAGATTTTGGAGTGTGCTTCCAGAGATTTGTGTGGAACTCATTCAGCCACAAGGGTATAAAGTCAAGTATTGATGTAGGTGAAGTGAGGAAGCCTGGGGTGCAGTCAGTGTTCACATTCATCCCAACGCTGTTCAGTAGCGTTGAGTTCACAGCTCTACAGCAGGAGATCTTCTTCTCTAAACCAAGCAAACCAGATCTTAATGGAGCTGGCTTTGTTTGCAGGAGCATTGCCATGATGGAATAGGTTTCAGTTTCTAAGTTCAAGTAAATGAAAAATTGTATTATACCACATCTAAAGACGTCCTCTTAAACTGTGTCCCTTCAGCTTTGTGGTAACAGTTTTTGAGAAGAACCACATATGGTAGGAAAGGTCATGTGCTAATAATTTTGTCCAAATAGTGAATATTGGGACTCATTCTTGGAAGTGGTAGCTCGGTAGTTAAGATGTTGGACTTTTGATCAGAAGGTCATGAGTTCAAATTTCAGCGCCACCATCCTGCTGAGCTTTCAAATACTTTAAATGTATTTATTTTCACATGAGAACCATAAAACAGCTGAAAAATGCAAATGGTGTCCATGGAAAAAGTTATTTACTGTAAAGAAACTTGAAAAGAAATCACTTTTCAAAAAGTAGCACCTTATTTAGCATATGAATAGAGTACATACGATGTTCTGTAACACACAGGAATTTTGTGTAAATGCTGTTATAGGTATTAAGGGCCAATAAGCAGGTCAAACTGTGACCAGGTAGTTTGTTCCCAGTAAACTGATGTGTGTGGAATAAGGCTTCTGGGTTCTTGAGAAAGCATAGATCAAGGCAAGGTGGAGGATAAGAAATGGGTATCGATCAGCTTGCTCTTTATCTGCCTCACCGGTGATGAACACGGATTACAATCAGTTTCGGCTGAGAGAGAGAGAAACGCACCAGTGGCCTTTCCTCTGCCGGCCTGCTATTCTGGCCACTTCATCACCTACCCATGTTACGAGAGGTCATCTCTCTTTCTTTCTCTCTCGCTTTTTCTCTCTATCATTTATGGACTTCCATAGTATTTTAGTGGACCAGAGGAAGGTTGAAAGTTAATTGCCTAAACTCAGTAGGAGACTCTTTAGCTTATGGCACTGTAAGTCATAGGAATACACACTGTGTTTAACACTTTTTTTGCGAAATGCCAAACGTTGTCTTCACAAGTTTTCAAAAAAAATGATGTTTATTATACTGTTTTGATACATGCAAATACACGTTACACTTTTCCAGCTATATCTGGTTCTTCACCGAAGTGTTACTAAAAATTTCTGTCTTAAAATAAACTTTCCTTTTACTTGATCTAGGAGACCCAAACCTAAACAAAAAGCCAGCTAATAAAGATTCACATGGTTTGGAGTGGAATATTCCCGACCTCCTCAACCCTATTGAACACCTTTGGGATGAATTGGAATGCTGACTGCACCCCAGGCCTCCTCATCTCCCCTACATCAGTACCTGACCTGAGAGCGCTGAATTGCTGTGCAAGAGGATTATTTTGAAGGTGATAGTGTGTAAGCGTAAATAAATTAAAAAAAGCGTAGATAAATATATCTTTGATATATTCAAGCACCGCTGCTTCTACGTGAATATGACGCATCACAACACTACGGAGACCGAGGCGCTTCCTGAGAGTTACATGAAATATATAGGATTAACATGGCAGAGGTAGAGCTGCGTCTTCCTGGAGACAGAACAGGAAAAGAATGTCTGGTTTTATTTCATATTTTTTCTTAATTTTTTTGCACTATAAATGCGTGTTTGTGAAAGGGGCCATGCGTTAGAAGTCAGAAAGCAATTAAGTAAATCTGTTTGTCTAAAGAACAGAAATAAAATTGGGGGGGATTGGGGGGAATCGTATCGCATCGCACCAGTAGCTGCTTGATATGTATCTTCAATGTATGGTAACTTTGGTTATGCCTTAGTTATAGAGATCACTAAAAGATATAATCGCTGAATAAGCTGGAAAAGTTGTATCGTGTCTCCTGTACAGTCATATCACGTCTTAATACACGTAAGAACCTCCATATATGGCTGCATAAACCTAAACACTGACGAGGTATGAAAGGCTTTTAACCTCTGTCTACACAACGACAAGGCATCTAACAGGGTAGGAGTGTCAAATAAAATGTCCACACACACACACACACACACACACACACACACACACGTATTATATTATTCATAGATTTCTAAACGTAAACACTGACGGATTCTATCTGTGCACCTGAAAGTCTCACAGGCCTACACAGCACGCATGCATTTTTATGCACAGCCACAATGGCTTCACACACACACACACACACACGAATGTGATGGAGCTGGAGAGGAGCACAGCGCTCTGGGAATATTGATGCCCCGCAGATCCGCTGAAGAAGCTGGATATTAATTAATGTGATGTATGAGAGCAGCGGCTGCTAATTTAGAAGTGGCGATGTATTAAATAACGTACATTAAAAGCTAAATTATGCGGAAATGGAGCCGCTCGCCATTGTTTTCCCAGCAACATCGAGGATAAGGTTAGCAAACATGCTGTTAAACCCTCTCCCCAGAGACGGTAATTACAGCTGTGCTTCAAAATCCTGACTGTTTTTTTTTTTTTTTTTTCAGGGCTGTTCAGCTCTACAGAATGAACACAAGAGAAATGAGCTGCAACGTCTCTGTTTTCATTTCAAGACGGATTAAAAAAAGAAGGATCAGAAATCAGGAGTCACCGATGGATAGAATTTGAATAATAGAATAAAAAAAGATTCATATTTGGTAGCAAAGTAAAAAAAATGAAAAAATCAACATGATAATCTTTCAATCAGTTGATTGTCAATGCCAAAAAAATATAAAAACACTTTTTTATCCTTTTGCTTCTACACAACAAACTATAAAGATTTCCTCTGACCAACAAATATATAAATGTCCACATATTAGTTTTTACAGAATTAATGAAGACCTTTTGTTTATGGTTTTTCACCTCTTTAATGATTCCAAAACATTGCTGGACCCGGGACCACATTTAAGTAGAAGGACGCCTTCTGGTTCCTCTAGAGTTCTTTAGAAGGTTACAAGCCCAAGTTTTCTAATGTGGTTCTCCTGGGGGGGAGGGGGGGGGAATATATTAATTCTAATGTACCCTTAAACACCCCACATGAACATGCTACCTTTTTGATATGAGTAGACCAAAGCTGGTTTTGGATGGGGTTCGCTTTCTGAAGAGGTTCTATGTTACATCTGTAAAAAAAACAACAACTATTATCCATCAAATTAAATGAAGAGCTCTTGAAAAAAGAGCCTTAAAACTGTTTTTTTCCCTCTAAGAATGCCCAGTGATAAGGCCTGAGGAAATGTGCAACAAAATGTGGTGTCCGGATGAAGGATTGCGGTTCAATGCTGAAGATCAGACTCTTTAAACACGCTCTGTAGATGCTGGAGCGTTTCTAAAATGGCCTTTCACCGTGATTGAATATGGGAGCCAATAAAACGGTTCACGAGCCCAAATCAATACGGACCGAAAAGAGTGTTCTGAGCTCCGGAGCCCGAATACCATCCCAAGATAACTGTTGTGAGGTCACGCAAATACTCGCAGTAGGGAACCGAGGTTAGATTTAATCACCGAGGGGGTTGGTAACCCTGCTTCATTCGTTCTTCACCCTCCGAAAAACCAATAAAGAAGATCAAAATCATGTCCAATTCCACCTCTGTCTTTCGATCACACCGGCTATATTGATCATACATTCACTTATATCTTCCTGGTTATTTATATGGTAATGAGGAACATCCTCGTCTTCTTTAATCTCGACTTTTTTTGCCAGTGTCTCCGACACGGGGAAAAAAAATAAGCTGGGAAATGATGGATACTTCAAAATTGCTTATAAATATGCATACAGAACATAGCTGTATAAACAAATACGTGCTTTCTGTTGTCTTTCCTTTAGTCCATAAAGTAAAAGGTTCCTCTACAGACTAGAATACGGTTCTGTTCAGTGTAGAAGACTGCTTGGAAGCCGACACACACTCCGGCCCGGTGGGATACGCCTGCAGAATCTGCGATGCGTCGTATGGAAACTGATGCAAAGAGAAAAAAAAGAGAACTGAGATCATGATCTGACATTTCGCAACCAGCGAATATTTGAAACGGCAAACTGAAAGTCTTCAGAAGAGAAGAAATAAAGAAAGTGAGATAAGTAGAAAGAAAGACAAACCAAATGAGCAAGGGTGAGTGAGTTCAGCAGTGCTGGATGAAGTACACAAACCAAAAAAGTAAAAGTAGAGATTCACTCTGTAAAATGTGACTCCAGTAAAAATAAAAGTGTCCCTTTAAACTTTCACTTGAGTAAAAGTACAAAGTTTTTGCCTTCAAATGTACTTAAGTATCCAAATAACTATGATTTATTATGGCTCTAATGTTCCTATTATCATTGTCACAAGACTCTTTTTATCAATTCAGTTGATGTGAAAAGATGCGAATGTGACTCTCAGCACACTGATTGATGTCTATTACAAATATCATGAGCTTGAGTTCTGCTTGATGTTGAACTGACGCTGAACTTGGTATTGGTGATCAGTAGATGCACCGAATGCCAATCAGAACACGTTTAAAACAGAGCGAGCTCTCAATCCTGGTCGATGTGTGTTTTACCAGTTACGTTTTTATCCTCATTATTAAAAAGGAACGACTGATTTCACAAAATATAGTTGAGTAAAAATGTCAAAATATTTGTCTTTGAAATGCAGTGAAGTTACAGTAAAAGTCTCGCCACATGGAAATACTTTAGTCAAGTACAGGGAAAGAAGAAAACAAGAACAGAAAGAGTGACAAAGAGACACAAGAAACAAGGAGAATAAAGAGAATGAGGAGAACGAAAGGGGACAGAGAATGAAAAAAAGACAGGAAAATAAGGAGAAGAATGAAGAGAATGAGCAGAAGTAGAAGAACCAGAAGGACAAAGAGAATGAGGAGAAGAATAAGACAAATATGGAGAACTAGAAAAATGATAAGAATGGAGAGAAGGAGAAAACAAAGGAATAATGTGCAGTAACGAAATGAAAAGAAAAAAAAGGAGAAAAAGAAGAAGAAAAAAGAGAGGAATGAGAAGATTGGAAAGAGGAAAACGATGAGAAGGAGCAAAATAAAGATAATGGTGAGAACAGGGAGAAGGAGCAGAACAAGAAGAATAAGAGGAAAAAGGAGAACAAGAAGAAAGAGAAGGATAGGACATGAGGAGAAATGAAGAGGATGAGCAGAAGGAGAAGAACATCTCTAGGTCACGTATGTTCCCTGAAGGAACGAGATGCTGCTCAAGTTTCTGGAAGGGAACAAGAAGGAAAATGAGAATGAGGAGAAGGAGAGGAACGAAAAGAATATGGAGAATAAGGAAAAGAATATGAATTAGAAAAATGAATGAAGAGAAGGAGCAGAAGGAGAAAAATGAGAAGAACAAGAAGAAGGAGAAGAATATGGAGATCGAGAAGAATGACAAGAAGGAGGAGAAGGAGAAGAACAAGGAAAATTAATAGAATGAGGAGAAGGAGAAGAATGAAACAAATATGGAGAACAAGGAGAATAAGAATGAGGAAAATGAACCAAATGAGCAGAAGGACAAAAAACGAGAAGGAGATGAATATGGAAATCAAGGACAAAGAGAAGAACTAGGAGAAGAAGAAGAGGAGGAGTAAAAGTGCAGTAATTAGCCATTCTGCTGTTCCTCGTCTTTTCATTCACTGCCTCTCACCCCAATAAATCTCCTGAGACTAACAGACAAACTGTCATCAGGCTAAAAGTCCTCTCTCTCTCTCTCTCTCTCTCTCTCTCTCTCTCTCTCTCTCTCTCTCTCTCTCTCTCTCTCTCTCTCTCTCTCTTTCTCTCTCTCTCTTTCTCTCTCTCTCTCTCTCTCTCTCTCTCTCTCTCTCTCTCTCTCTTCTCTCTCTCTCTTTTTCTTCCACTTTATATATATTTCTTTCTACCCCCCCCCTCTCTTTCTTGCTCTGATTTGTGAGTTTGTGTTTATGTGGATATAAATCAATGCCATGAAGCTCTTGCTGACTGCCCCGTCTCCACTTCTCCACTTCTCCACATCTCCACTTCTCCACTTCTCCATATCTCCACTTCTCCACTTCTCCACATCTCCACTTCTCCACTTCTCCACATCTCCACTTCTCCACTTCTCCACATCTCCACTTCTCCACTTCTCCACATCTCCACTTCTCCACTTCTCCATATCTCCACTTCTCCACTTCTCCACATCTCCACTTCTCCACTTCTATGTGAAAACACTACACAGATCAAGATGTTGCTTCTGTAAATGTATTTATTTAGTCTGAGGTCCCCAACCAATGGATAGACAGATACTGATGAGGGAAAAAAAAAATAATTGTATGTCAAATACGGTTTTATCTCTATGGAAGGGTCAGGTGTTCAAAAACTCCATATATATATATATATATATATATATATATATATATATATATATATATATATATATATATATATATATATATATAACGGATAGAAAGATTTACCGATTCACGTGTGCTTATGCATAAAAGAGTTATTTATTATTTAGAAAGTGACCAATAATTTGTGACTAATATTTGATCTGTAGATTGATTTCTCGTCACTAAACTGTTTCTCGAGTGCATTCTCTCAGTACCGCCGCTGCTACGTGAATATGACCGAGGCGTGTCCTGATAGTTGTGTAGAATACAGATTGACATGGCAGAGGTAGAGCTGCGTCTTCCTGGCAGCAGAACAGAAAAAGGAACATCTGGTTTTAATTAATTTTTTTTGCATTGCAAAGGCATGATTATGAAAGTTAGAAGTCAGAAGATGCTTAATTATAAATTGGCTGTCTGTCTGAGGCAAAGAAATAAAAGTGAACTATCTGTACTACAGTTCAGACCAAAAGTTTGAACACACCTTCTCATTCAGAGTTTTCTTTATTTTCATGACTATGAAAATTGTAGATTCACACTGAAGGCATCAAAACTATGAATTAACACATGTGGAATTATATATGGAATTATATACATAACAGAAAAGTGTGAAACAACTGAAAATATGGTCATATTGTAGGTTCTTCAAAGTAGCCACCTTTTGCTTTGATTACTGCTTTGCACACTCTTGGCATTCTCTTGATGAGCTTCAAGAGGTAGTCACCTGAAATGGTCTTCCAACAGTCTTGAAGGAGTTCCCCCCGAGAGATGCTTGGCACTTGTTGGCCCTTTTGCCTTCACTCTGCGGTCCAGCTCACCCCTAAACCATCTCGATTGGGTTCAGGTCCGGTGACTGTGGAGGCCAGGTCATCTGGCGCAGCACCCCATCACTCTCCTTCTTGGTCAAATAGCCCTTGATGCCTTCAGTGTGACTCTACAATTTTCATAGTCATGAAAATAAAGAAAACTCTTTGAATGAGAAGGTGTGTCCAAACTTTTGGTCTGTACTGTATATTGAACTGCAGAGCAACATATTTTTTCTATTGCATCGTATTGCATTGAATTACATTGTGTTGAATCGAATCGAAATTAGATGGGGTGAATCGTATTGCATCAGCAGCTGCTTGATATGTATATTTAATGTATCGTATCGTTGGTTATGCATCGGATATTATGCACATCCCTAATATATATATATATATATATATATATATATATACCCCTGACATAAGTGAGAACAGGAACTACACTTTGTCATGAACGTTCTTTTAATGTTAATGTAACAATAAACGGATAAAGATCAAGACGTGTTGAACAAACCGCTGCGGTATAAGAATGATAAAACACTTCAGCTTGTGCTGTTTTATGGAAATCTCTTGATTCTTTGGCTTTAACAGCACAGCAGGGAGTGTGCTACTCCTTACACATCTCTACACACCACGAGCATGAACTTCACATCACTTGCATTCTCCATTTGGAGTGTGTAAATCAGTCATCATATCAGACTTGGTGGAGGAAGCAGAGGAGGTGATACAGACATATCACACTGTATTTACATCCGCACGCTCTTTTTGTTCTTGTTTGCGGCAGCAAACAGAGCTAATAGCAGCTTCTCTGGTCCACAGAGCGCTTATCACAACCTCAGCAAGTCAGCAGTCAGTCAGCTCTTAATTACTGTGCAGCAAAGCGTCGCGTAGACTGGCGTTCTTCCTCCCGTTCCTTTTCAAATTGCCTAAAACACTCAGCTGCTCTCCCAAAATACGCTAGAGGCGAAGGGTGATATTTCTCATTTCATTTTGGGGCCCTTGTTAAGTAATGAAATGGTAAAACTGCATCCCAGAAGCACTTCAGATTCATTAATGTGACAGGGGAAGGGGCGGGGATGAGGGCAGGTGATGGGAGGATTTTTGATTAGCAAGGTTTAGCATGCTCCAGTATGCTGTAGATGTGCTCCAGTTCATTCATTTAGTCATATGAGATGAAAAGAACAAAATCCGAATGAGGTTGATCAACTATTAAAACGACACAGTTGTGTTTCTACACAACAGGGGGCGTTCTGTGAACTCAAAAGGCCACTGGATTTTATTTCATTAACACTATAGAACCCATTTGCTGTTATAATAAGCGCCACTGTTCTGGGAAGATGTTCCACTAGATTTTGTGGAGATTTAATAGTGTGAGATTCATTCAGCCACAAGGGTGTTAGTAAAGTCAGGTACTGATGTAGTTGAGGTGAGGAGGCCTGGGGTGCACATTCATGTTCAGTAGGGTCGATGTCAGAACTTTATAGCAGGCCACTCAAGATCTTCCACTCCAACTCATGTAAACCATAATTTATTTTTATAAAAACTATTTTGAACACAGACTGTTCTAAAAAAGTGGCAAATAAAGCATCAACTGAAACCCAGCAAGTGGTTTCTCTAAAGTTTTACAACAATTCAGGTCGTTATAAAGAAGAACACCACTGTGAAGACCAAAAAAAGTCCACCATCAGGACTAGCTGAGACTGAGAGCTGAGACTGAGTCAAGACTCATCGGGGAAGTCAAAGTCAAAACCAATTCCAAACTTTTGTCACGTTCAAGACCAATTTTCCAAAAACCCAAATTAACCCAAATCAAGACCAAGATCAAAATACAAGTTTCTTAGTCTTAATCTAGTCTTCTTCTTCTTTTAGCTGCTCCTATTAGGGGTCTCCACAGCAGATCATCCATCTCCATACCCCTCTGTCCTCTACATCTGCCTCTTCCAAACCAACTACCTGCATGTCTTCCCTCACCACATCCATAAACCTCCTCCTTGTTCTTCCTCTTTTCCTCCTTCCTGGTGTCTCCATCCTCAGCATTCTCCTACTGATATACCCCATGTCCCTCCTCTGCACATGTCCAAACCATCTCAATCACACATCCCTCACCTTGTCTCCAAAACGTCCTGCATGCGCTGTCCCTCTAATAAACTAATTTCTAATCCTGTCCATCCTCGTCACTCCCAACGAAAACCTCTTAAGCTTGATCGTCATAAAAAAATTATAATATGAGAATTAAGTTGAATTATTTTCAGTCAAAATTACAATTATAAAGTCAAAGTTTTCTGTAAGTAAATTTGAAATGACAAAAATAAAGTCAAAATGTTTTGAGAATAAAGTGGAAATATTTCATATATAAAGTCGTAGCAATACAGGAGTTAAGCGGTAATATTTTTACAGTTTGTCGAGAACTTGTATGATATGCTATAGAACCTTCCACTCCAAACTCTGACCATCTGGATATTTTTGCACACTCTCGTGTGTTTCACACCTACGATACGCATCAACACATATTCAGTTATTAACTACATTGAGAGAGAAGAGGACATGCGACTGGAAATTATCTACCAGCATCCACAGCACACACACACACACACACACACACACACACACACACACACACACACACACACACACACACACACACACACTCTCCAAACCTGATTGAGGATAGTGTTGAAGAATTTGTTTACTCAGTCATAAGCGTCTTGTGTAAATATCAACTCGTGATATACACACAAGTATCTATGACGCTGACTCGAAGTCACGGCACGTCCACACACACACTACAGCGCACTTGATTTACCAATCCTGACACACACACAGAGAGACAGAATCAAACACAGCGCGAGTCTCATTCTGTTTCTCATTTCACCTCGCTGTCGGTCCAGACCCTGGTGGATGTGAGAGGTCAGCCATGTCTCTGCGAATCAGACGACGTCAGCCGAGTACAGATATGGGTTCAGACCTCTTCCAAACATTCCTATTTCTTTTTCAATTCTTACATAGCTATTTCTTTCTCTCTCTCTCTCTCTCTCTCTCTCTCTCTCTCTCTCTCTCTCTCTCTCTCTCTCTCGATCTGCCTCCTGGTGTCATAAAACAAGAGCCGTCCAAATTTGACAAATCCATCTTTCTAAATAAAACCAGAACAAGATGTATGCTTGAGCTCTGTTTCACCAATTAATCGGTCAGGGTCAGTCAGAGACGGTCAGGGTCAGTCAGAGAGGCGGCCATTGTCCTGTCAGCGTCTTCTCTCTCTCTCTCTCTCTCTCTCTCTCTCTCTCTCTCTCTCTCTCTCTCTCTCTCTCTCTCTCTCTATCGCTCTCTTTCTTTCTTCACTCCCAGAAAACAAATTACATTCATAGACCACCTGAGCAACAGACGCCTTCTGCTCCCCAGTGGCTGCATTCAAACAGGACTTAATCCACACACTTCTGCCCCCCCCCCAACCCCCTACCACCTTTCAGTCTGGTTCGAAAACACTGATTGACAGCTTCATCGGTGGTGCTGGGAGATGCGTTAGCATGAATTAGCATGTAAAAAATGCTTTACTAACCTTAAATCAACGTATTGCTGTTGGTTTTGATACTGAAATGATGGCAGATTATCTCTAAACCAGTTTCTTCTTATTTCAATTTGGTCCTTTGTTTGAGCTTAAATGTAGTAAATTTTATAAACAAAAAAAAGCAAACGAATGACAAATGACTTGTTTTTCCACAAATGAGCAAAAACAACAAGACCACTCACGGCTGAAGTGAATAATGTTGATTATCGCATAACAATGGTGCATTTAGATCAAAGACATTTGAACAGTGGCCGAAAAGTGTAAAACGGACGAACAAATCCGAAAACAAATAAACAAATCATGAAAAAAATGAACAAATCAGAAAACAAAAAACAAAAACAAAAAGTAATTAATAAATCAGAAAAAAAATTAACACATCAGAAAACAAATAAAAAAAATCCAAAAACAAATAAATAAAATCTGAAAAAAAAAAAAAAAACCAAATCAGAATATATATCAAATTATCAGTAGTAGTAATAGTAAGTAGAAGTAGTACTCATTATGGGTAGTAGTTTTTAGTAGTAGGAGTTATTAGTAGTATTTGTAGCACTAAGTATTGGTGGTAGAAGTAATTGTAGTAGTTAGCATTAATAAGTAGCAGTATTATTAAGTACGTGTTAATTAATAGTAGTTCATAGTAATAGTTAGTAATAGTTGTTAGTAGATTTGAGTAATAATTATTAAAAGTTAATATTAGTGGTTAATAGTTGTAATAGCAGTTTTAGTAGTCAATAGTAGTAGATATTAGTCGTAATAGTAGGACTAGTATAAGAAGTAGTAGTAGGAATTAGTGGTAGTAGTAATAAAGTAAAGTGGTAGTTACTATTAGTAGTATTTCTTATTAGTATTAGGTAGTGCTAGTATTGGTAGTACTAAGTATTAGTATTGTTGGTAGTATTAATATAGTTAGCATTACAAAGTAGCAGAAGCTCTGTTGAGCTTCATAGCAGCATTAGTAGATAGTAGTATTAGTTTGTAGCAACTGTTGTTAGTAGTATTTAATATTAGTAGTTATTTTCAATACAGGTAGTCCTCTACTTACGATGGAGATACGTTACGACGACCCCAACGTAAGTCAAAAATATCGTAATTCGAAGATGGTACTATGACTGTGACAGTCTTTCCTGCTTTATGCTGATTTATAATTTTTATTTTCTGCACTAAACTGATGGCTTCGCTCTTCCTTTTTATTTACTACAAGCAGGAGACATACATGGACGCATGGAAGACATGCTTTTATATACACACTTGGAAACTTTACTCCGTCGACCACTAGGGAGAGTGGGGCGTCTCACAGGGGGGAGAGATACGCTCATCCCAGCTGGGCGTCCAACATATCGTACATCGTGCGCTGCTGCCTTCGCCTATTGCGCGAAATTTTTACAATTTTGACAATTTTGTCTTATCGCTCTCGTTATCGTAAGATCGAAAAATTGTAAATCAAACCATCGTAACTCGGGGACCATCTTTAGTTACAATTAGTATGCAGTTGATAATAATACTAGAAATTTGTAGCTGTAAAAGTAATATCAGTAGTAAGTATTAGTATTTAATATTAGTAGTAGTCAATATTAGTTTTATTATTAATAGTAGTTAGGATTAGCAGTAGGGGTCCCCTGGTGGTCTAGTGGTTAAGATGCAGCGCTCTCACCGCTGCGACCCGGGTTCGATCCCCAGTCAGGGAACCATCCCCAGCCACTCTTAGTGCCGGTCCCAAGCCCGGATAAATTGGGGAGGGTTGCGTTAGGAAGGGCATCCAGCGTAAAACATGTGCCAAATCAAACGTGCGGAGGATCCGCTGTGGCGACCCCTAACGGGAGAAGCCGAAAGAAAGAAAGAAAGAAAGGTAGGAGTAGTATTAGCAGTAGTAGTAGTAGTTAGTAATGGTAATAGTAAATATGAGTACAGCTAGTAGTAGTAATAGTGTTAGTTAGTATTAGTAGTAGAAGTAGCAGAAGCAGTAGTAGCAGTATTATCACATTAATGCTTATTACGTAAGTGAACCTCGAAAGAATGTTGTAGATTACAATGAAGGCTAGTAGTAGTTTTTTTATTCTGAGCTCAGGCTCAGCTGAAGGAAAAAGTTTCTTTGTAAATTTTTGCCAGTATTACAGTAAATCTTGGTGATCATCATGTGACTAAGCTGCAGGACACACTTAGAAACCCAAGAGTTGAGAACTATTGTACTTGAAGTTCAGGTCCAGCATGAACTAATTACTAATGTCCTAACAGATGGCTTCAGTCAGGGAATGTAATGTAGACTTGAGAATTGTTTAATGCCATACACCATTAATGAAATGGAATCAGAAATAAATATCAGCGCATGTGTGCGGTGACGGTGCGTTTCTAAACTAAAAATATATTTGTATCTCTTTCAGTTGCATTTGTGTGTTCGAACCTGTCTGAGCCAGAGAAGGGCGGAAAGTGAGACTAAGCCCTTCGACCCCAGTTGCCTTAGCAACAGCATCAATAAGACCGGCCGAGCCGGATCCACTCCTGTGCTTTGTTTCGCAGCAGCATTCATGGGGAGTCTTGGTATTAAACACACCTCCACATGTGCTTTCGATCGTACACACACACACACACACACACACACACACACACACACACACACACACACACACACACACACACACACACACATCAGGGACTTTGCTCTATATATCCTGTTCTTATTATAACCTCTACCTGCTGTATATAATATACTGTGATATTGTACACACATTGTTCTGATGTTATCTGAGAACTTTAGACAAAATCAATGGTTGTACAGTATAATTGTTGCTATGGTGAAATTTCGAAAAGTATATAGATGTTTTTTTAACTTTTATCAAAGGGTTACGTATTTTACAATTGGCTTTTTTTCTGTTTTGGATGTTCTTTTTCTGCTGAATCTCCCAGGCAGATCAGTTTTGTACAACAAAAGATTTGAAAGAGGTATCAGTCAGCTGACAAACCATAGCGAAAAATTTGTAACCAGACATGGTCACATGACTATTCGTGATTCCTAATGCACTTTTTCACTACACACTTGTTAATGCTAGTCAGCAACGTTTTTTTCCCCCACTCCACAGACTCCTGTATATGGTCTGTTTTTTTTTGTTTTGTTTTTGTTTTTTCGTCACTTTAAAGAAAACAGCAACATTGTTTTATTTATTTTTTGAATTTTTTATTTTTAAAAGCTTCAAATCCAGCAAAGGATTTTGTAGAGCAAGGATTTTTGTATTCAAAAAGCGCAGAATAGCGGACGAGATTTTACATTTGCATATTTACATTTGCGGCATTTAGCAGACGCCCTTATCCAGAGCGACGTACAAACGTGCTTTGGGTCTCTAGCAATGAATAAATCTACACTGGTACGCCAGATTACAAACTTAATATAAATATAACTCTTGAGCTCCTCTGATTTTAGAGCTGTGTAGCTGTAAAAGGAAAGAATGGAGCTTTGGAGTTTCAATGTTTTCAATTCTTCATTCTGATTTGTCAGAAAGTTTTAATTAAATTTCCTATAAAGTTCAACCAATTGTATAATTGTTGCTATGGTGAAGTTTTTGAAAAGTACAGAGATGTATATATAACATTTAGGGAAGGACTTTTCAGTGGCAGTAAGACTTGAGAGTAACCTGAAACTCTTGAGGAAATTATTGTTTACAGCAGCTGGGAGATAACCTGAGCTAACAATCTACAGTACATCACTGTATTTAATGTAACTATAAATAGAAAATATAGTCATCACTGCTAAACTTAAATCTGTACAACTATCAATGTCTCTGTCATAATTATACCCATCCCTTTCTGTCTTATTTTGTATATATATTTTATTGCATAGTATTTATTTTATTATATTCTATATTTTATACTTTATACTTTATTTTTTTATACATTATATTTTTATTTATTTTCATTCTATTTCTATTTACATTTTTACAGTATTGGATGGTCTCAAAACAGTGGATTATACATACATGTGGATTATATGTACTCTGTATAAATATGTATGCGACAAGTGAAATTTGATTGGATTTGATTAGGAATGGGATGTTCAAAAAGTTCAGACGGTACCAATCTTACAGTCAGGCATCCACAAACTTTTGTCTATATAATATATCTAGGCTCCTGCAACATAAGCATTAGTTTGACACCAAATATTACTTGAAAATAGATTAAATTAAAAAACAAGTACAAAAAAATATATAAAAATGTTTTATATAACCAGCTGTGAAAAGATGAAACTATATGGAATAAGTATGAGGTATGGGCTGAATAACAAAAATGTTGTGTATGGGTTGTTCTGATGAATCTTCTTGTACAACAAAAGATTTGGTTCTAGAAGATAGTAACCATGTGTTGATAGATCATTTGCAGCAATCCATCAAAACACAATGAAAAATGGCGATTTCAATATACAGTTTTACACGATTATAGAAATGCGGTTAAAAAAAGTAATTTAAAGTTCAATTCAATCCAATTTAGTTTCATTTATTAGAGCCCTCTTTATAATCAAAATTGTATCATATAAGCTTTACAAAGATAACGCGGTTATAACGTTAGAAAGTTATCCCTAATGATTGAGCCAGTGGTGACTGGCAAAGGGAACTCCAAATGGGAACTTCAAAGGAAACTCATCCCCAGGATGACGATGAGTTCCCTTTGGAGACTGGTTTCTTTCAAGGTTTCTTCCTCATACCATCACAGGAAGTTTTTTCCAGTCACCACTGCTCAGTTCAGTCATAGGTGCTTAAATGCAAAACTGTTCAAGCAACCTGTGGTCCTGGTGCTGTGCTGCGGACATTAATTACAGTCCAAAAGTTCATACCTAGACATGATTATTTGTGATTCCTACAGTATTTCTGCTACACACTTGTTAATGCTAGTCAGCAGCGTTTTTTTTTTCCCCCACTCCACTACTACTTTTTTCGCCACTGCAAAGAAACGTCAACTTTGAACATCTTCAAAAGCCAACGCTTCAAATCTCGCGCAGAATATTTTCAGATCAAGAATGTTTTTATTCACAAAGCACGTGCAGAATAGCAGATGAAGTCCTCTCAGATCAGTTTAGAATTGTGGTGATGAGGAAAGACAGAATGGGACTTCGGAGTTTCTTTATAAGGGCTGCCAGTGGTGTGTTTCATGCTGTACAGCACACGCTCGCTGAAAGACTCGGCGCCCGAGGCGGTGGACGACTCGATGTCCACGCCGGAGTGCAAATTCACAGCACTTTTGGGGGGATTTTTAATGTTCATGCCCTTTGCTTTCAGCAGCGTGTCGCCGCTAATACATCTTCTTTTGGAACGTGTGAAGGTTGGACGAATGAACCGAGCTGGTGTTTTATTACTTTTGAGATTTTTTTTCGTTCTCTCCTCGGAGTCGATAGATTGTGTTTTACTTGTGCAACTGTGAAGATTAGTTTCACTGTATTAACTACATCAATCATATTATTAATAGAGTAATACCACATACGGTGAGAAAAAAATTTATAAAGTTTTTAATATAAAGTTTTAAATGTTAAAAAGCTCTTGTGTATTTACAGTTAAGCCTGTTGCATTTTTCTTTTTTTTTCTTTTAAATTTTACTTACATTTACAACTTTTGGCAGATGCTCTTTTTCAGAGCGACTTTTTTTTATTCATACAAATGAGCAGCTATGGGTTAGGGGCCTTGCTCAGGGGCCCAGGAATGGCAGTTTAGTGTGGCCAGGATTTCAACTCACAACCTTCAGCTCCAAAGTCTAATGCCTTAACCGCTAAGCTACCACCTCCACTTATCAATACTTATTAATATTTTATTTCAAATACTTTTTTATGTCTGCAATTATATTTTACTATACAACAGTCCCCAACTTACGATGGATATGCGTTAGAATAAGACCATCGTAACTGGAAAATATCGTAAGTCTCAACATGGCCTAGCCTCCACAAGAGTTTGAAAGACTGGTGATCAGTATGGAGTAGTATACTGTAATGATAACATAAAAAATTTAAAAATTACAGTATATAATATAGCCAAACAAAGCAATTTACTGTAATAAACCATACAGTATATATGTATGTGGCAGCGGGCGCAGGTCAGGGCTCATGGATGAGTGGACAGAACAAAACAGCCATCACAATATTCTATTGCATGCTATATGCATGTGAGAAATAAAATAAAATTTAAATAAAATGTACTGTTGGAATAAAGATACAGAGGAAGGCAGACTGCTGAAATAAGAAATATGGAATGCAGTAAGTGTTCCAATTTATCCCAAAGGAGTTCAAGAGGATTGAGGTTAATTCAGTTTAATTCAATTCAATTATATTTGTATAGCGCTTTTTACAATGGACATTGTCTCAAAGCAGCTTTACACAGATAAAGTGCTAATAAGGTTATATAAAGAATGTGTAAGTTTATTGCATATTAGTTAACTCCTTATAACTGTTTATAGATGAGCAAGCCAGTGGCGATGTTATAAGAGAGAAAGCTTGAGAGGAACCAGACTTAAAAGGGAAACTCATCCTCATCTGGGTGGCACTAGAGCACTAGAGCTCTATAGCAGGCCATTCAAGATCCACTCCATAGCATATAAAGCATATCTTTGTGCACAGGGGCATTGTCATGCTGGAACACCAATTAAATGAAATAGCCTTAAAATGTCACATATACATTTAACACAATGAAGTTCTTTTTTTTTTCACATTTAAGAGTTAATGCACAAGGGCCCAACAGTAGCAGCTTTACTCCATGGCTTAAACAGATGACCTTCTGATCAGTAACTAAGAGTCACAATCTTTGACCCACCACTGCCATGGATTTTGAATATCCCAGCTTGGCAGATTGCCAGTGCTGTGGCTTGAACCCCTGACCTTATGATCAGTTAACCAGAGGCTCAAAAATTTAATCCCCACGGTCCTGAATGACGGCTCACAAGCTGTAAGTCATATTAACCCATGACTTATGACTAGGGTTGCAAAAGGGTCGGAAATTTTCAAGAAACTTTCCATGTGAACTTCATTTGGGAAATTTTGGAAATTTGCCAAGTTGGACAAACATAAATATACAAACATAAATATACAAACATAAATATAAACAGTTGTTTGGTTATAAGCTGACATGCATGTAAACTATTCCAGACTTCCAGACAAGCAAGTTTTAAACATAAATGTATGCAATATTTATGTAATTTACATGAATAATCGCCATGATGGATGTTTTTTGCCATTTTGTGTGCACGATTTAAGAAACGATGTTATGTTATGGAGAAATGCACAGTGCATGTAGGGGGCGTGGCCTCAGTAACCCTGCAGTAAGTGTGCTGTGTGCATGTGAGTGATGAACGTGCAGGGTAGAAATTCCACTGAAATTTCAACTACAGTTAAGTTTCCTGCTATTGGCTAACCTGCAATTTTGTAAATTCCGCTTTTATTCCCATTAATTCCCGTTAATTCCAATGGAAATTTTCCAGTCTTGAAAATTCTTGAAAATTTTGCAAACCTACTTATGACTATATATAAAAATTCAGGCTGAACCTTGTACACAGTTTACTATGCTACTTTGAAGTCTTACAATGACTTTATAAGTATTAGTGCTAAAGTTCTTGGCAAAGAAAGTACCTTCATTGTGTTTGAGGCAAATGTAATTAAAGAGAAAAGTGCTGATGTTCCTCTCCGCTACACCAGAGCACCTCGTTGGGACTCAGCCTTTAGACTCGCGGGTGATAATCATATGACATTAATTACAAACGGAAATGGTTGAGTTAGCCTGAGTCTTCAAAAAGCTCAACATCTGCTTGCTTTGGAAAACATGGTAATTCTTTGTGTCTTTTTGAATCCGACATAGAATTTATAATTCTGCAAAATTCCCAATGTTCTAGGAATGATCTAAACCTTGAACAATGAAATTCAACACTGAAGCTTGAGAAGAATTTAAAACTTTTTAACAAGGCCAAGAAAGCACTGGAGAGGTTTGAGAACTAAAAGGTTATTGTACAACAGTGGCCTAGTCAAAGTTACTGTGTGTAAAACTGGTGCATAGATAAGACCAACCACTGGTTTTATATTGCAACAATATTTGATGTCGGGGGTTAAATATTTAGGCAAACAAGTGATTTCGAATTTTATTTTTTATAAAAATATTAAATATTTTCTAACAAAAATCAAGCACAACAATGAATTTTGAGTTTCAGTATAATTTAAATGTACCTGTCGATAATAATAGGCACTTGGGTGATGGTCAGGTTGGGGGCTCAAGTCCCAAAACTGCCAAGCTGCCACTCTTGGATCCTAGAGCAAAGCCCTTAAGTCTCTCTGCTCCAGACCCACCATATCATGGCTGACCCTGCTCTCTAACTGCCTAACAAGCTGAGATATGCACAAAAAAATTCCCCTGGTTCGGTGTATTGACAAATAAAGCCTGCTTGTTGTTAATTCTATACATTGAGAGAATTTCTAGTTCTAGTTGTTTTCTAGTTTCAGTTCATGCTTTAAAACTATGATATTTCCTCCATGTCTTATAAAACAATTTTGTTCTGTTTTATCAAGGCAAACATTTCTACAATTATTTTGATATTTGAATATATTCTGTTATCTCTGAAAGGAAGTCTAGAGTGTAGTTTTTTGTCTAGATTTTTCTATTATCAGTGCATGTATTAGGAAGTAGGAACCAAAACAAAACCCATCAGTTCATCAAGAAATGCATATATTATTGATGATATCAGTAACACAGCAACACAGTTATAAAATACATACCGTAGGTACAGGTATATTCTATATTTTATATACACTCAATGGCCAAATGCATTGGAAAACCTGACTTTTCCAGCCATATGTGGTCCTTCCTTAAACTGTTACCACAAAGCTGGATGCACACAATTGTAAAAGACAACGCTGGATGCTGGAGCATGAAATTTTCCTTTCACTTGAACTAGGAGACCCAAACCTCTTTCAGCATGGCAATGCCCCTGTGCACCAGCTCTGTGAAGATATGCTTTACATGGGTTGGAGTGGAAGATCTCCCGCTATAGAGCTCTGACCTCAACCCTGTTTAACACATTTGGGATGAATGTGAATGCTGACTGCACCCCCAGTCCTCCTCAACTCACCTACATCAGTATCTGATTTTACTAAAACCCTTGTGGCTGAATGACTCTCCACAAATCTCCCCACAAACACACTCCAAACTCTAGTGGAACATCTGCCCAGAAGAGTGGAGGTTATTAGAAGAGCAAACGTGTGGAATGGGATGTTCAAAAAGAAGTGCAAGGATTATTTCTTACTCTTAGTATATTTTAATTCATGCATATTTTATTTGTATTATACCTCATTTTATTGAAAGCATGTTCTCTGTTTTTTGTTTTACTCTGGGACAAAAATAAATAAATATCACTAAGATAAATCACATGAACCTTGAAAATAAAGCAGAACATAAATCTATTTAGAAGTGTTGCATTACACAGAATATATATTATCTGGGTTTAGTTCAGATTAGACCATGTTTTCTCAGGAGGAATAGAGGATTAAACGCTAACAAAAGGGATTCAAATCAATTCCATACGTACAGCGGTAAACAAAGTACACAAACCATGTATGTGAGTTAAAGTAGAGATTTTCTGTGAAATATGATTCCAATAAGAGTAAAAGTGTCTCTTTAAAATTTCACTTGAGTAAAAGTACAACAGTATTTACCTTCAAATGTACTTAAGAAACCAAAGTACAATGATTTATTATGGTTTTAATTTCAATTATTATTTTTTATCACAAAACTCTTTGCTTAATCGACTCAGTTTATGTGAAAAGACTCGAATGTGACTCTCAGCACACTGATCTATTAATAGAATGATATTAATGACTCAAACACTGATTGATGTCTATTCAAATAATCATAAGCCCAAAACCTTCTTTTCAACCATTTCAAAATAACTGTGTAAATAAGGTCACGTGTGTTGTGGCTAGTTCAAGTCTGGAGTTTCTTCATCATTTATTCCTCTCTAGTCAAGTCAAGTCAAGTCAAGTCAAGTCAAGTTTATTCTATAGTTTATAGAATAAAAACTCCCTTAGATGTAATGAGGAAGAAACCTTGAGAGGAACCAGACTCAAAAGGGGAACCCATCCTCATTTGGGTGACATCAAGAGTTTGATCATAAATCTTTCAACAATACAGAACACTGGAGAGTGAGAACTAACATGAGCACTGTAGTATAAGATTATAAGTAAATGTTCTTTCTACAGTCTTTGGTATAAAAGTAGGAGCTACTGAGCTCAACATTTGTGATCATCACAGATCCAGCATCAGCTTCTCCATGCCAGAGCCTTTAAACACTTCAGGAAGTCCAATGTCAAACTCCACACATGCAGTGGGATCCAAATGGCACTGGTACGTCTCTAGATGGTTCAGGATGTTTGCGAGTTTGGCATCTACTTCTTTAAAGTCCATAATCTTCATGAGGTGGGATGTGACTGGAGCTGGCCAAACCTCAGGATGCCTCGGAATGGGGAGAGAAAGAGAAGCAGTGGTTTACAGCCTCTGGGGAGCACTGCAAATTATGAGTCTCCATCTCTGGTGAGAAAGTTGTATTTTATTTACATTTTTAATGTTTTTGTCATGTTATTAGACAAATATTGATTCTGAACTGCTCCAGATGATGTAGGTGGTACAGTTGTGGTTGTAGTGTAGAGGTTTGGAGCTTGCTTTAGTAAAATGGTTTTTACCCTCCATATGTGAAATGCCTTTCTCTCTCTCTCTATAATACAATGCGTTATTATATTGTATGGTTGCTATAATTGTGACATGATAGTGGTGGTATTAAGAGGTGAATTAGGTCGGGTAAATCCCCACTGAAGGCCCAGGTACCAAATTATACCCTCCACTGTGTATAAATATACATGCATGCACAAATTGCCTTAGGTGTGATCAGGTTGCAGTTATAATTCCCATAAGTGTTTTGTATTATGAGAGTTTACATGCATCTCTACTAAGAAGAGTATCTGAAGAGATGATGAAATGTTTTGTTTCCTGCTTATCTAATCTGCTGCGGTAAGCCATGTCCTCCCGGTCCTCTCGCTCCATGTCGATACTCATAAACACGTGAAGCGAGTCTGGCTGCATGTGCCTCTGCAGCTTCTCTCTCTGGCATAAGAACCTTATTCCATTTGGTGCATTCATTCTTGCGCTTGAGCAAATGCATTTAATTAAAGTAATATAAATGCAAATGATGATGTGTTTGCTACTCATTAGTTCATGCTCTGTCTACGGGAATGTCCAGAGGGAGCAACACCGAATTCTCTTTTCCCTATGAACATGCTTTTTACGACATAAGCTTGAACGACTTTAAATTCTAACTCACTCCGGGAAGTTCCTTTTCTTAAATTTGATTTTAGATGTTCGATCTGTCTCCCACCAAACTTCAGAAATGAACCCAGCCAACATTTTTCCTTGGTTCATAATTAATTATATAATTCCTCCCAACTCCTTCCAACTCCTCCCTTAGTGTTCCATCTGGGTCATGGCACCAAGTTGTTAGAAAGTCAGCAAAGATGTCAGCTAAAAGAATGAATCCTCAGATTTGCTGTGTTTATTTGAATGCATGGAATGTCTTCAGGTCAGCTTTTTCACTATGTTGAAAGTATGGTGAATGTTAATATTCAGGAGATGAACAGTGAGAAAGAAAAGCACCCTGAAAATGAACGCATCCACTGGCTTGTGGTAGCTGCATTTATCAGATTCAACAAACTAATATTTGCCTACAAAAAACTAAAATAGACAAGCACCTTCTTACAAGATACCTCATCACTCCTCACACTGCACTACACTGCCTGAGATCTTCTAGCACTGCTCAACTGGTACCACCTTCTCTCAGGGTAAGAGGCAAGTATACTTTTAAGCTCCTCTCTGTTCTGGCACAGAGGTGAATGAACTTCCCCTAGATATCCAAACAGCAGAGTCACTGGCTATCAAGTGACAGGTGAAGACCTACCTCTTCCTAAAACACTTTAACTAGCACTTTTCCCAGTTTGCTTTGTCTTTGTTTAAAAAAAATCTTCTCAGTTGTAGACTGATTGTATGTTATGTTTGTTATTTAGCAAAACAATGTTGATTTTTTCATTGACAGACTCAAAACACTTTTGTATGTCGCTCTGGATAAGGCTAAATGTAAATGAAAGCAAAAATGTAACACGGTCTTTAGAAAAACAGAAATCCTTGTTATCTAGGTTCCCACATCACCAATTATGTTTTTCCACATCACTAATATTGGTTATGGGGGATTTTTTCTCTTACTTTGGATTGGCTAGTAAGATTTGAATGGACAGCTGACGAAGTTGAGACATCATACAATTTTGGAAAGCGTTCCGTCTATTCATTTACATAATTTAAACACTTAAATTAGCACTTTACAAGTTTGTAGAATTCAAGAGTTATATTTATATTAAGTTTGTAATCTGGCGTACCAGTGTATATTTATTTATTACTAGAGACTCAAAGCACTTTTGTACATCGCTCTGGATAAGTTTGGGCAGATGGCCTTATCCAATGCGACTTACATTTAAATTATTCAAACAGCTTAGCAGCTATAGGGTTAAGGGCCTTTCTCAGGGGCCCAGAAGTGGCAGGTTGGTGTGGCAAACATTTAAACTCATGACCTTTGTATCCAAAGTTCAATGCCTTAACCACTAAGCTACCACCTCATTATTTGTGTCAGTAGTTGTATTAGATCTAAGTATAAAAAGAAAATGCTACAAAGTGCTGTAACTGTACAGAGAACCACATCCAGAAGTCCAATTTATTAAATTTGTGGATTGCTTAAAAAGAAAAGCATAGAATTAATAAATAATGTCCATTAATATCTTACTAGCCAATGAGAGTTAAGCACTCTCAAGCCCCACCCATTGACATTTATAGCATTCAGCAGATACCCTTACCCAGTGAGACTTACTTTTATCTCATTTACAGACAAGGGTTAAGTGGATTGTTTAATGGCCCATTAAACTGCCAGTCATTGTTCGGAGACCGGTGCTTCTGCTGGTCTCTGCTTGATGGCTCTCCCTCTGAGGCTGGTGTCCTCTTTATTGGTGTCTCCAGACTGAATCAGAATGCACTGGTTAGTCTCATCAGCTGCAGGTGTTTCTTACCGCTCGTTTTGTCCGGCTACGTCCTTTTCTCGCTACCCGCTGGCAGAATCATAAACTGTGATTCAATTTCCAGTCTACCTTCATAAGTTCAGTGTATGAAGTCTATGAGTCCAAACTTTGCAAAGGCATTAAATATTTGTCAGGCAAAGCCAAGGTATGTTTACCCTGACCATGGTTTATTCTGTTACAGAGATTTCCTATTTGAGTTGGTATGGAAAAGTTTTAAGACTAGTTTTGTAACACCCAAATAAGTCAATGCGCCTTCATAATTCAATGCACCAAAAGACATCCTGTCTATAATCAGGAGCTGTGCAGCTGGTGCTATTCTGTCCATGTATGTTACCACCGCTGCGATTTCATCATGGACAGCAAGTTCTTTCTGTTATGGAACTAGGGAAATCTGACAAAGAGACGTTTGACATGATTCTGCAGGTTTATGGAGATGCTGTAATTTGTCGTTTGAGGTGTTTTGAGTGGAATTTGTGCTTCAAGAGCGGAAGAACATCACTGGAAGATGACATTGCCATTGTCGGTGTGTCAGACGGAACAGTCCAGGCGATCTTCACATGTAATTTGGAATTACAAGGAACACAGAGTCAAAGTCTGCCAAGAACTCCTTCAGCCTGCTGTGGATGAGCAGTCCTTCATGTCGAGGATCTTTACCAGTGACAAAACTTGGTTGTACGGGTACAACCCTGAGACGAAGCATCAGTCTTCACAGTGGAAGAGTGAAAGAAAAAAGCGCGGCAGGTTCACAGCTCGACCAAGTGAATGCTCATCGTCTTTCTTGACATTCTTAGCATTGCGTATTGAAAATTTGTCCCCAGGAGGCAGACCTTCCATAGCAAGTTCTACTGTCAGGTTTTACAGCATCTGAGAGAGGACATTCGGATCTTTGGCGCGCTGGTCTCGAAACTTTTTGATACCACAATGATGTAATGCATAAGAAATACACCATATTCAAAGATGTGTTGCAATGTACATACATTAACAACCTTAAAACTTTCGCAAATGATTTTAGATTTAAAGTAAATACTGCCCTTGATCATGCACCAGTCTGCTAGTCTTTGGTATTGTTCTGTTTGCACAGCACAGTTTAGATTTAGAGCTGTAAGTGACTTTGTTCTGACCTTGCTAGGTACTGACATGGGTCATAGACCTGGTTGTTGTTTCTCCAGCCTGCTCAATCAAGCCAGAATCCACATGATTGGTTTGTTCCATTGAGCTTGGTCCTTTTATTTGCTCTGTCCTCACTTTCCTCTGTGTGAAGAAAAAAAAAATTGTGTAAACAGTACTTCGGTCAGCAGCCTGACACTGCTTTTAGTTCCGTATGAGTAGGGATATTGATTGCATAAAATCATGTGGTCCACTCCGTTGCCCTCCACTGTTGTCTTTGATCACGCAGTGTGTGTCAGGAGCAAAGTCATTTACTGTTTACTGGGCCATAGAGACAAACACCCATCCATTAAACTGGCATGGTGGTGTGATTATGGAAAATTCCTGCCTGATTCATCTTGAAGTCCTACTTCTGGATGGAGTTTTCATCAGCTGGAAAACACTCACTGCTAATGCCGGCTCAACATTACCAGCCTAAACAAACATCAGGCAACTGTGAAAGGGTTAAATACACTTGAAGATGCCATTTAGATGAATTTGGATTAGAGGTCAAACAATTAATGAGTTTTGCTAATTAATAGACACCGATGTTAAATTGCTGGAACTACTGGCTATCAGCAAAAATCCATACCGATAGTTTTTCCGGCTTGTGGTCTGATGCCATTACAAGAGCGGCCTCTAGAGGTGAATCACTGACAACTTGCAACTTGCAACTTGTTTTTAAACGTGAGATGGCACTCTGCATGGAAGCACTATATCATATTTATTATTTATTAATTATGAATTATATAATTTACAAAAAAAACTGTTTAATTACTGCAGTATTTAAAACCAGTACACTACAGGTTTTTTTTTGTTTAAGAATAACGCCACCAAGCTTTAGTTCATGTTCTTCATCATCTATAAGTTGATTATAGGAGTTCCTATAACTTGTTTTAAAATATCTGATGTGCTTAGAAATGACCGCTACTGCTATTGCAACATTGCCAGATCGCTAATATATAGCTTTTTAAATACTAAACCCTGTTGAATGAAACATTTACAGCTCAGAAGAAATTAAACTCTGGAGTCAAATGCTTTGGATATAAAAGCAAACCCTCACTAACAGCCCTATGGGCCTCAGATTAGCAGAACAGTTATGCTCGGTTTCCATGTTCCTCTGCTTCTTCCTCATCCGGCTGACACGCGTCTGTGGGATTTAATCAAGGGCTCTGACTCGGTGCTTGTGGCAACTACCGAACAGAACAGAAGAAGAGCAGGAGAATGGGAATAAAGGTCTTCAGAGCCTGACTGAATTGAAGCGAATGTGAGACTAGCAGCTTCTTTGAAGACTTCCAGTCTAATCCCAGCCTCACCCCGGCTTTGAGTCCCTGCAGCCTAAATCCCTGCTCCTGCCTCGTGCAGCAATGACCCTGGGGCTGTTAGTGGGAAAATAAAGAGCCCGTTTTCTTTTTCTCGAAGGCTTCAGTAATCCACTCTGGTGATACGATAAAAATCTCGATGTTATTGAGAAACTGAAGCAGTGAAATTGAAAAAACTATAGAACAATTACACTGTTCTTTATGTGATGGATTTGTTGTGCTCGCTTCAATTGAAATGTTACATCACGGTTTACTGCCTCCGACACGAATACGTCTGGAAATGTTAAGTTCGTATTAAAAAGCTTGAAGAGTAAAGACCACAGATTATTGTAGGAATTATTACGAATGCTGTAGAACATACCATGGACATGAACATTGCTAGCTATGTACACTCACTTTATACTGTTCCTGCTCAGTCATGCAGCGATCTAATCAACCACTCATGTGGCAGCAGGACAATACAGAAAAGCATGCAGATACAGGATAACAACAACTGAGACTCTGAGACTTTATCTGGGGAATGGTTGATGGTACCAAATGTGTATTTGATAAGGTTTAGTGTATTTGATACACAAAATTCACGGTACATACTTTGGTAGTCAAGACGGTTCGGTTAAATTTTGGTACAGCTAAAGAGGTGAAATGGAAAACAATTGAAAAATAAAATGCCTGCTTAGTTTAAATAAAAAAATTTATATATAAGAATAAAATAGAATAAATAAAATTAATACACCTTTTAAAATTATATCGCTTCAATTGATCGAATAAAAATGTAATTAAAGGAAAAATGTAATTAGTTTACTAATACAGATGTGTATAGATGTGGGGGTTTACATTACATTAGTAGTATTAGTATTAAATTTATTCTTATTAATATAATATTTCTATATTTTTATATTATATTAATATAAAATATAGAAATATTATATTAATTTAATATAAAAATATACTCTTTTAATCTGTTCTACTTATTTCAGCTTTAACAAATTTCATACATTAACAAAATGACTGAATTTATGAAACATAGTTAATTAAACTAAATTAATTAAATATACAGCGCTCAGGCATCACACTATGACCACCTGCCTAATGTTGACTCCTCTGTGGATACGCAGCTCGTATGCAACAACTGCGACGCACTGTGTATTCTAAAACGTTTGTTTCAGAACCAGCATCAACTTTTTTTTTTTTCATCATTTCATCCTCTCCCGCTTATCCATAATTCGGGTTGTGGGGGCAGCAGTCTAAGCAGATTTCCCAGACACTTCTCCATGTCCAGGGATCGGGCTGTCAAGGCCCCGCCTTCGACTGCTGCCCAATCCTCTCAGCACCGGTCTCTTACAGTCCCTCCTGCAGGTGGTGAGCCCACGGGAAGGTGGCCCCACGTCGCTCCGACGTCACGGTCCTTGATTTATTTTTCTCGTAAGGGTCCCCTGGAGCATAGAGGGTTAAGGGCCTTGCTCAAGGGCCCAAGAGCATCAACCTTTTTAGCAAATTTGAGCTACAGTAGCTCATCTGTTCGATCGGACCACACGGGCCAGCCTTCGCTCCCCACGTGTACATGTACATTCTGTCATTCCGAGTAAAATAATTTCGATTGAAAGAACAGGTGGACTGTGTACATGAGACGTTGTCTAATCTGATATCTGGCACATTAGCTTATGTCCTGTTTACCTTTTATTCCTGTCAAAATGGAGTTCCATTATTTCTTATTTGCACTTTTTTTTGTAAAATGTTGTCAAGCAACAGCGAATTTGTAGGAATACTACTGCTGGAAGCAGTTAGCATCTCAATCCCACCCCTCTCTCCACCGAAAAACAGTATTGTGTGGATGAAGGTCCGTAGTGAGGTCTGGTGGGAGTGGGTAGTATTGCTGAAATTTAGTGACCTGGAATGAAAACGAAACTTTCGCATGAGTCGCTGGTCATTTACACGTTTGTGTGGACTGGTAGAGGGATTTATGGCCCAAGAGAAAGAGACTTTCAAAAATCCAATTTCCCTAATTATGCGTTTTATGGTTGTTTTACAGAGCACTGTAAAAAGGTTTGTGTATATCTTCTTCTGCAAGGTTTAACATGTTTACAGTTAAAAATTTTATTTTTTTCGGTTTATAGGAAATTTTATCCCACCCCTCTCGAACCCATTATAATTTCATTGGTTTTATTCCGATTCAGATTATGTCCCTGATACTGGTTCGACATTGTTTCTTCCTTGGCCCACTTTTGATAGGTACTGACCACAGCAGACCAGGAACAACCCACAAGAGCTGCAGTTTTGGAGATGCTCTGACCCAGTCGTCTAGACATCACAATTCGGCCTTGTCAAACTCGCGCAAAACCTTATTCTTGCCCGGCACCAGCAAAGGTGTGAATACCGGTGATCACCACCTGCTGACCTCCGCCCCGAGAATGGTATCCCCCAGCCTTTTGTTCCCTCACACATGTCCTACATCTAATTTACATTTAAAGGATAACTCTGGTCTATACTTCATAGGGGAAAAACAATATAAAATATCTGGTCAGAGTTTGCTCTGGGTTCTTTCTTACTCCGATGAACCCAAAGTGCTTCATGTATTTTGTCACTGCTACGCTGTTATAAACTTCTTCATTACGATCTTTGTTGTCCTCATCATTTTTTCTTACAGTCATAATGTTTCACCTGATCTGTATAGTTGGTTAGTTAAGCAAGTTATTTATTTATTCATTCCATTTATTTATTTATTAATGAATTATTCCATCCATCCTTCATTCATTTACTCCTTCAGTCATTCTCCATTTAAAATAAATGTTTGAAGCTGTACATAAAGCGCAAAAGAATCAGTATCGCGAGAGTGTTGTAACAACGTTGGCAAGGACAGGAAGTGGCGGCAATTTCGCACATGCGCAGAACAAAACAGTTTGGTTAGGAATACGTGTACCACTACCCCCAAAAACTGCTGATCTCCTGCTGGGATTTTTTACATACAACAGTTTGTTGGGTTTATAACCCATCCATTATGGATGCACAAGCCAGTGCACTGTTAGTGCCGGTCCCAAGCCCGGGTAAATGGGGAGGGTTGCGTTAGGAAGGGCATCCAGCGTAAAACATGTGCCAAATCAAATATGCGGATCACAAATGAGAATTTTATACCGGATCGGTCGAGGCCCGGGTTAACAACGACCGCTACAGGTATCGTTAGCCGACAGGGTACTGGTGGAAATTGGGCTACTGTTGGCCGAAGGAGGAGGAGGAGAGGAGGAAGACGTCTACAGAGACGGCAGGGAAAGGAGCAGTGTAGGAGAGTGGAGGTTCGGGTTGGTACTTTAAATGTTGGTACTATGACGGGTAAAGGGAGAGAGGTAGCTGATATGATGAAGAGGAGAAAAGTAGATATGCTGTGTGTTCAGGAGACCAAGTGGAAAAAGAGTAAGGCCAGGAACATTGGAGGTGGATTTAAACTGTTTTATCATGGTGTGGATGGAAAGAGAAATGGTGTAGGGGTGATTCTGAAGGAAGCGTACAGTAAGAGTGTAGTGAAGGTGAAGAGAGTTTCTGATAGGGTGATGATCGTGAAGGTGGAAGTTGAAGGGATGATGATAAATGTCATCAGTGCCTATGCTCCACAAGTTGGCTGTGAGATGGAGGAGAAGGAAAGATTCTGGAGTGAATTAGATGAAGTGGTAGATGGTGTACCTAGGAAAGAACGAATGGTGATTGGGGCAGACTTTAATGGGCATGTAGGTGAAGGGAACAGAGGTGATGAGGAGGTGATGGGTAGGTATGGTTTTAAAGAGAGGAATGTGGAAGATGGTGGTAGATTTTGCTAAAAGGATGGAAATGGCAGTGGTGGACACTTATTTTAAGAAGAAGGAGGATCATAGGGTGACGTATAAGAGTGGAGGAAGGTGCACACAGGTGGACTATGTGCTATGCAGGAGATGCAACCTAAAGAAGATTGGAGACTGTAAGGTGTTGGCAGGGGACAGTGTAGCTAGACAGCATCGGATGGTGGTCTGTAGGATGGTTTTGGAGGCGAAGAAAAAGAGGAGGAGAGTGAGGACTGAAACAAGAATAAGATGGTGGAAACTGAAGGAGGAAGAGTGTAGTATGAGGTTCAGGGAAGAGGTCAGACAGAGGCTCAGTGGTGTTAAGGAGGTGTTGGATGATTGGGCAACTACTGCAGGAGTGATGAGGGAGGCAGCTAGAAAAGTACTTGGTGTAACATATGGAAATAGAAAGCAAGACAAGCAGACGTGGTGGTGGAATAAGGAAGTGCAGGAGAGCATAAGGAGAAAGAGGTTGGCAAAACAGAAGTGGGATAGACAGAGTGATGAGAAAAGTAGGCAGGAGTACAAGGAGATGCGGCAGCAGGTTAAGAGGGATGTGGCGAAAGCCAAGGAAAAGGCATATGAGAAACTGTATGAAAGGTTGGACACTAAGGAAGGAGAAAAGGATTTATACCGATTGGCCAAGCAGAGGGACCGAGCTGGGAAGGATGTACTGCAAGTTAGAGCAGTAAAGGATGGAAAGGGAAATGTGTTGACTAGTGAGGAGAGTGTGTTGAGAAGGTGGAGGAAGTATTTTGAGCAGCTGATGAATGAGGAAAATCAGAGAGAGAGAAGGTTGGATGATGTGGAGTTGGTGAAGCAGGAAGTGGATAGGATTAGTAAGGAGGAAGTGAGAGCAGCGATTAAGAGGATGAAAAGTGGAAAGTCGGTTGGACCAGATGACATACCGGTAGAAGCGTGGAGATGTTTAGGAGAGATGGCAGTGGAGTTTTTGACCAGATTGTTTAACAGGATTTTGGAAGGTGAGAAGATGCCTGAGGAATGGAGAAGAAGTGTGCTGGTACTGATCTTTAAGCATAAAGAAGATGTGCAGTCTTGCAGTAACTACAGGGGAATTAAGTTAATCAGTCACACCATGAAGTTAAGGGGTAATAGTAGTGGAAGCCAGGCTGAGAGAAGAGGTGACCATCTGTGAGCAACAGTATGGTTTCATGCCGAGGAAGAGCACCACAGATGCCTTATTTGCTTTAAGAATGTTGATGGAGAAGTATAGAGAAGGACAGAAGGAATTGCATTGTGTATTTGTGGATTTAGAGAAGGCGTACGACAGGGTGCCAAGAGAGGAGTTGTGGTATTGTATGAGGAAGTCAGGTGTGTCAAAAAAGTATGTGAGGGTGGTGCAGGACATGTATGAGGACAGTGTAACGGCAGTGAAGTGTGCAGTAGGAACGACAGACTGGTTCAGGGTGAGGGTTGGACTGCATCAAGGATCGGCCCTGAGCCCTTTCCTGTTTGCAGTGGTGATGGACAGGTTGACGGACGAGGTCAGACAGGAGTCTCCCTGGACTATGATGTTTGCGGATGATATTGTGATTTGTTGTGAGAGTAGGGAGCAGGTTAAGAAGAGCCTGGAGAGGTGGAGATATGCGCTGGAGAGAAGGGGAATGAAACTCAGTAGGAGTAAGACAGAATACATGTGTGTGAATGAGAGGGAGGGCAGTGGAGTTGTGCGGTTGCAGGGAGAAGAGCTGGAGAAGGTGGAGGAATTCAGGTACCTGGGGTCAACAGTGCAAAGTAATGGTGAGTGTGTTAGAGAAGTGAAGAAAAGAGTGCAGGCAGGGTGGAGTGGGTGGAGAAGAGTGACAGGAGTGATTTGTGATAGTAGGGTATCTGCAAAAATGAAAGGGAAAGTTTATAGGTCTGTGGTGAGACCTGCGATGTTGTATGGATTAGAGACAGTGGCATTGAGTAAAAGACAGGAGGTGGAGCTGGAGGTAGCAGAGCTGAAGATGTTGAGGTTTTCGTTGGGAGTGACGAGGATGGATAAGATTAGAAATGAGTTTATTAGAGGGACAGCGCATGTAGGATGTTTTGGTGACAAGGTGAGGGAGGCGAGATTGAGATGGTTTGGACATGTGCAGAGGAGGGACATGAATTATATTGGTAGAAGAATGCTGAGGATGAAGCCACCAGGTAGGAGGAAAAGAGGAAGGCCAAGGAGGAGGTTTATGGATGTGGTGAGGGAAGACATGCAGGTAGTTGGTGTAAAAGAGGCAGATGTAGAGGACAGGGTGGTATGGAGACAGATGATCCGTTGATGAGGAAACTTTTAAGACAAATGACCAAACTGGTTCACACTAACTATAAAGATGTACTGCAGTAATTCAAATAGTCATTCTGTCATGAACAGAAAACAATATCAATGTGTCAAACTTTCAGGTGGATCCCTTGCTATGTTGAATTCCACACTTTTCAGCCCAGAAGTGGATTCTGAAACTTTTGTTTTGTACAGGCACATTCCCTCACAGGGTTTAAAGTCATTTTAGGAAGTGGCCATTTTATGGCCTGAATGTCACTAAAAACACTGCTGTTTAATTTTGCCCTTTTGCCAAAGATACATTTTTGAGACAATGTAACTAATAAAACAAATGAAAGTCTGGTGAACGACTCGGTAGGTGGTGCCGTGCTCGATTCATCATCCTCAGACCCTCTCGCAAATGTGACCTGCGGAATAAGCCAGCTGTTTCCTTTCCAAAAACGTAAAAAAAAAAAAAAAACTGAGGCAGGGGGCGAAACGGCAATTGATTAGAGAGGCATTAATCAAACAGAGGGATTATCCCTTCCCATTCCTAAAGTAAACCAATTACGAGTCTCATGCTGGAGGAGGCTGGCTGAGCAATCCGTTTATACACATGACATTACGGGAGAACAAATGAGGAGGTGAAAGAAGGGACAAAAAGCCTGAGCTGGATGGTGAGACAGAGGGTATTGGGGGGGTTTAGAAAGATAATATTGACCATTAAAGTTAATTGGGAAAGGTAGATGAGAGGCAGTGATGCATAGCCGCAGCACTATTTCTGTTTCTTGCGTCGGGAAAAATTGGTTATGGAGGATCGGCTGTTCACCTTTTTAATGGTGCTCATTGATTTAATAGTAATGCTGATGGTCTCTTGCTCAAACTTAATGGTCCTTCACAGTTTTAGTGGAGCTAAATTAACCTTGTTAAAACGTACCTCCGCTTTTTTAGCACTTCATAAAGTTCTACTAAGGTCACTTGATTTCCACATAGTCATATATCCTTAATTGGGAGGACAGCCTACTTTAGCCGCTAATGGTCTATTCATTTGGTCTAAATCCGAAACTATTTTCTTAATCATCACTCTGATGTGGCGCTAATGAAGAAGGCGAGATTTCTTTTTTCTTTTGTTTTATAGCCGATGTATCATCGCTTTGTCTTTCAGAGGTTAAGCTCTTTTAAAGCCAGCAAAACCGAAGCATGTTTTTACTTGCTTTGCTTTCAATTAACATGAAAATCATAATAAAGCATTTTGAAACAACTCCCAGAAACGAGGATTAAACGCTCAAGACATCTACAGACAACTTCAGAATTACCGCTGACCCATCTGTAAACTTTGGTTCTCCAAACATTCAGCTGAAATACTTTGCAGTGCCTCCTGTAAAACCTGTAAAAAAAAAAAAAACAACAACAAAAAAAGTCGGTTCCAATGAGCAGCAGTCCAGTCAGAATTACATGATGTAATGGTGACGTATGGAATGCTAGGCATGTTGTTTCAGGATTTTTTTCACCTTCTGAAATAAGTCTCCAACTCTCCCTGATCCAAAACAACCCCAAACTATTAGGCTTCCACCTCTATGTTTGACTGTGGGAGTGAGGCAGTCTGATCACATCACACAGTTTTTGCATTTTATCGCGTTTGTTGTATAGAAGCATAATGAGCATGCACCATTGTTTGTGTCTCAAAAGCTACCAGGTGCTTTCAAACATTTGTTAAAAATAGTCCAGATACAGTAATCCACAAACATTCCCGACCAGCATTACTGAACAACTCCCAGAGCCGATCTCTAAATGCTCGATACATCTACAGACGACTTCAGAAATACCGATGACTGTTTGCTTCTTCACCATTTTTATTTTCAAGATGAGCGCAATTGCTACATGGTGATGTATCATCAATGGTTTGATCGCACTCCTGAAATCTGAGGATGGCGTCATGAATTCTGACAAGTACCAGGATTGTAAGTCCAAGATCTTATTGCCTTTGGCAGGAGGTAAGGCTGGGTGATATGACAAAAAAATAATAAATCAGGGTTTTTTTTCTGAATGTTTAACCAAATCACGATTCCTTTTATGTGTAACTATTCAACTTAAAACCTTTACTACAACTACATAAGTAATGTAACATTCTCTTTATTAGTCATTTAAAAAAAAACATCTGGTTAAGAAACATTGTATTTTTGGTGGATGTGCCATAAATAAAGTGGTCAATATAGTTTAAACAAAATCTCTAGTTAAATACACTGGTTGAGATAAAATGTGCAAATTCTTACATATTTTGATTGGATGAATTAGAAAAGAGGTGATAAATGCCTTGGTTGGCTAAAGTTTTTAAAATATGTCAAGATAAATATATATAATTATCTATAAACAAGTGAGTATATTTGCCTTCAGGGGGGAGGGGGGTGTCTGATGAACATGACGCCTCTTAACTTCGGTAGAACAAAAACGTTGCCATATTAAAATGTATACATTTATCTTAACTTTGGGACAAAAGATTATTACCTAACTGTAATTTATTGGTCTTTTATTGCAAAGAATATTTGTTTTGGTCAGATGTACGCATCATACAGTTATTTTTGTTTGTCCAAGGAACAGTCGCAAGATATTTTCGAAACAAGATGCCTTGAAACTTGGTAAACAACGCAGATAACTTCTGCTACATTTGTGGCGAGGTTACATTTGCATCTCCGAAGTGCAGTAAGATGGCAGTGGTAAAAAAAAAGATATACCACCTGTATTTTTAATGCAAAATAGGTGATTAGGACATGAGTTGGCGCCCGCATTATTGTTGCAGTACATCTGTTACTTATCTGCGTCATCGGCTAAACAAGAAGGAAATGTCCACACCGAATAAAGATTCAACCCTGTTGATTAATATGATGTTAGAGCTTGTATTCTGAAATAATCTGATTGTCACATGCTATTTTGTAAACTTTTATATTTTTTGTAACTTTAGGAAACAACAATCTGTTGGCTTGTTTTCATCTTAACTTTTAGAACTTTCTTCCGATTCGTATTGATGTCTGTCGCCAATAAACGTGTGGTGCTGCGGCTACCGGTTGCAACAGAATTTCAGAATATTGTGCATTCAACAAAAGTTTGTTTCTCTCAAATCTGGAACCTTCCAACCCACAAAGGAAACGTTAACACCTTTCATCTGCAAAAGGTCATCTTGCCGTGAAGAGCCTGTGATGTTAGATGATATTTTCACTTTACATTCCTTCATAGGATTCTCTCACACGTGAGCGGTTAATTAGGCACGCCACCACGTGGTCAGACGATACTGTCTCTTAATTATTCCGCCATTGAGGCAATAACAAGGTGTCTGATTGGATGCGTGCGTCAACATTTGTATTAAAAATAGCGATACCCCGATTTAAGAAAAATATTTTATCATTTTAAAATGTAAATTTGAAATCATAAATAATAATAATAATAATAATAATAATAATAACAATAATAATAATAATAATAATAATAATAATAATAATAATAATAATAATAATAATAATAAATAAATAAATAATCGCCCAGCCTTATTAGGAGGTCAAGGCAAGAATTGCTGTTTGGTATCTGAACCCAAAACCTTTATTAATTGTACCAGAAATGCTTACAGTGACTGTACTACCTAAGTCTGGAATGGAACTCTATAAAATAGTAAACTGTTCTTCATAGATTAGTGTCTAGAGGTGCCTCGGTATGTTCCCATGGTCCTATTCTTTATGAAAAGTGAGAATACAGCAATCACAAGTCCAAAAGCTTAGAAACAAGGTGGTCTCAGTGCTGTTTAGTGTAAACTCTTGCATGGTTTGATTGCAGTCTGCAAATGTTTGTAGATGCACATTGCACATTGTGAGCAGCTAAACTGAGCCAAGAAGCACAAATTGAGCCAAAGGTCAGAGCTGTAGAACTGCAGAAATGCCATATGCTCCGTTTTTTTTCTTTTTTTTTTTTTTGGTGCCCCGGTGTGATTTTTTTTATAATTTCAACAAGAACTTAGCATTGATTTGTTCACTACTTTTTCACTCCTGTTTTTTTCTAACCACTGAATGAAAGTTTAAAGAGGATGGTTTCAGCCCTGTTCGACCCTCCACCAAGGATTTTAGGTTGAAAGGTCAGCTCTAAAGCAAAAGGATCAGATTTGCTTAGATTCAAACCTTACAAATAGGCTGATCTGAAATTTTGAGATGTTAAACAATCAGCAAGTGCTGTGACTCTTTCCGAACAAATGACTAATAGATAAGGTGAGAAAAAAAAAGAGATGCTTAATGTTTTAAATGAAAAAATATATATTATAGCATTCCTGTAAGATTCAAATCTAACGCTGTTTATATTAATGACTTTTGGGAGACCTTCAGTAAGGGGTCAAAGGCCTTGCTCAAGGGCCCCAGAGTGGCAGCTTGGGCTACATCTACACTAATCCGGATGAATTAAAAAACAGCGTTTTCATCTAAAAACACTCTGCGTCCACGCTTTGAATCATTTCCCAAACGTTGCTTGTCTATAATGAAATGTCTGAAAACGGCTTTTTAAAATGTATACACTTTGCCCAGACTGTAAATGTTGTATTAGTGTAGTCTTTGGTAGTGCTGGGATTTAAACTCACAATTTCCAATCAGAAAATTTTACTTCTTAACCACTTAGCTACCACTTCCCTCTTTTTATTTCAAAGTTGACATTACAGTTATACCTCTGTAATCTTGACACTGACTGAAACTCGTGTGCAATTCAATCTCTCGGAAAAACAGATGAATACATTTTTTTTTTTAAATGTCTGTATGCATTTTCTTTATTCCTTACACTGTTAAAAAAAATACTTATTCGGTATTACTATTAGCATCTTGCTACCTTAAAATGTGTTGTTTATTCTGCAGCAAAATCTTTCTTAACCTCCTGGTAGAGGCAACCAATTTTTGGGTTTAAATATTGTGTACTTTCGTTTAATAATGGTCACATTAAGTGATGCCTGGAGAATGCATGATGTGCGTAAAAAAACAGATTATTAGTATAAATATCCATATACAGTCAACTCCACAAGGTAACCCAAATTTATGAACATGGACCAGGCACACAAGGTGGTATCAAAAGTTTCGAGACTAATGGTACTATTTTGACCTTGTGCATTCTCACGTCTGCAATTTCATCATGGACAGCAAGTTAGAACAAAGAGCAAATGTGAAATTCTGCGTGAAACTGGGCAAATCTGCCACAGAGTCGCTCGAGGTGCGGAAGACCTTTGACGAGCTCAACCCCCGAAAATGTTGAAACCATTCAGCAACTTGTGCATGATGATCATCGGGGAACAATCCGCATGATCTCGCTTCCACACCCACCCTACTCGCCAGATTCGGCTCCTCCGGAATTCAACCTCTTACCGAAGAGGTTCAACTCACTGTTTTTGACACCAATGCAGAGATCCAGCACAAATTACAGAAGGTGCCCCACATGCCTCGAAAAGAAGACTTACAGGGCACATTTCAGAAGTGGAAAGAACGCTGGGAGCACTGTATTGCTGTGCAAGGGGACCATTTTCTACGTGTAAATGTAGACAACAAAGCTAGTGTCAAAACTTTTTGATACCACTTCGTAGACAGGGCAATTAGCACATATCTAGACTATGATAAAGATAACAACGAGAAACCAAAATGAAAAGCTTACTGTATGCAATAATTCAGAACTTGGAAGTAATCAGAAATCAGAAACCATGGAAATGGAGACAGATGTGAAAACACATAAAGAGGTGAACCAATTAAGATACAGAGGTGGAGATGTCATGCAAAAACAAACAACATGGCAACGAGCACAAAGAGAGGGATCTGGAAACCCTGACCAGTGCGAGACTAAACCAGGGTCCGGACCAGATGTAAACTCCAGCTAGTGATTCTCTGTAGGATGGTTTATTCCTGACAAAAAATAAAATCATTAATAGGCTGAATTGTTAATGAGTAATTATGGTGTGAATTAAACCCATTTAATTATAGGTAATAAATACAAGTATTCAAAAATCTTATTACAAATTATAATTTTAGTAAAAAAAAGTCTCATATTCCTGAGGGACAGCAGAACCCTGTTTCCACAGCTCACGAATAAACTGTTCCATGATTCATCAAATGTGGGAAACATTTTGTCGCATATTAATCCAAATTGTTATGTTATAATAACTATTTTTCCATCCGAAGGGCGATACTATATCGCATGAATATTCAACCCGATTGAGTCAGAACAGCGGGGTGTAACGAGTCTAATCCATCCTGCTTTCACTCCGCTGCTGCGAGACGAGAATACAGATCTCTCGAGCAAACATCAAATTCCAGCCTCGGCACCACGTACGAGTCGAGCTCCTGAACTCTGAGGGTTTTTTTTCTTTCTTTTATTTTTGCCCTCCGCTGCTTTTCTAATAACAGTTTCATGACAGCCCGTATCGCTGTTTAAATATCCAGATCCCTCTCGCTGCTTTTATGCTCCATTGATCCGTTTCGCCTCAGACAGGGTGAGCTGAATTTAAAAAGGTCACCGTGCGGCTTTATTAATGGTTTGTCAAATATCAAAGATCTTTATTAGCATTTTAACAACATTGCAGGCACATTCGATACAAAACCGTCGTTATCCAGGCATGACTCCGGCACTGACACCCGGAGAATAGATCAGTTAATGCACGTATCGGCTTCTCGAGGGCTCTTGAGCTTTATTCTAAGGGATCATTTACCACTCTAGGTCATTGAAATACACAAGTCATATTTTGGGGTGCTGGGTGGGTTGCATAATTAAAGTCAAGCGTGTGACCTTCTCTAAGTGTTTAAATATCAAGCAGGATTTGCTCAGCTTATGCAAAACTTGGTTGGCTTTTCAATCACCTGGGATCATTTAACTCCAGAATCATTTTTAACCCTTTTAAATAGGATTCAATTGCAATTTTTTTGGGGGGGCCGCAAACTGAGAATTATTGAGCTGCACATTTACAGGCGTGCTACAACTGTTGCTTAATCAATCGCCACAAACATAAGGAATTCAAGAGCGATTTGTAGTTTCACTCAGGATGTGTCAGGAAGTGGATTCTTTTTGTGTGTACGTTTCGATCATAGTCCGTGCCAACTGTGTGTTACTGAAATGTTACAAACTTAATCTCAAACACACACACACACACACACACACACACACACACACACACACACACACACACACTCAATACTCATTTCAATTCATACACATTCATGTCTACAGCACCACCTATATTATATTATAACTTTCTTTCTGGTTGTGCACACCTACTCGATTGCTGCTGTTGCTGTTTTGCACAACATTTTGTGTTTATGTTTACAAGTTCAACCGCCTGCACTTTCTTGCACTGTCTTGTGTTGTTTTTGTCATGCACTGTTTGCACTCAGTTGCACATGATGGACACTTTACTTTAGTCCTTAGCTCTGTGTTCTCTATGTAGCTCTATGTGGTGTGATGTAGCTCAGGGTTCTGGGGAAACGTTGTCTCATTTCACCGTGTACTACGTCAGCTATATAAGGTTAAAATGAGAGTAAAAGCTTCTTAACTCTTGACTTGTGGAGGAATTATCTGACCATTGGAGGAAAGGGCTACCATGGTGTCGAGATGATTTCAGTAATCTTTTGAAAATCTGGTGTAGGAGTAGGCAGTAATTATGCTATGTAAGCAATCTTATGGAGACCTAACCATAAGATTGCTATTTGCTTTTTAAACATTACATTCTACATTTAGTCCACATTTACTGTTATAATAAGCTCCACTCTTCTGGGAAGATGTTCCACTAGATTTTGTGGAGTTTTGTTTTAGAGTCATTCAGACACAAGGCTGTTAATAAAGTCAGATATCGATGTAGGTGAAGTGAAGAGACCTGCGGTGCAGTCAGTGTTCACATTCGTTCTGTTCAATAGAGTTGAGGTCAGAGCTCTATAGCAGGCCATTCGAGATCTTTCACTTCAACCTGTATGAACCATAATCTGTTTTGATAACGACAAATGGTCTTGAACAAAGACTGTTCTAAGAAAGTGTCAAAGAAGTGTCTACTAAAACCCAGCAAATAGTGTCTCCACAAGTTTTGAAAGGTTTCAGGTTGTTGAAAGAAGACCACCACTGTGAAGACAAAGAAAAGTACAAAATCAGGACTAGCTGAGATTAAGAGATGAGACCGGGAGCTAAAACTGAGAGCTGAGAGTGAGCAGAGACCAATTATGTTGCGGTCAAAGCACTATAGAAATAAATCCTCCACTTCAACCCATGTAAATTTTATCTTAATGGATCAGGCTTTGTGTACAGGAGCATTGTCATACTGGAACAGATTTGGTTTTCCTAGTTCAAGTTCATTCTAAAAAATTGTGTGCCTTCAACCTCGTGGTAACTGTTTGGGAAAGAACCACAAATGGCTGAAAGAAACAGGTGTCCCAATAATTTTGTGTCAATCTAAGAACTTTAACCATATTATATAACTTAAGACCAGTAGGTGTCGCTGGCAAGAAATCTGTTGTATAGCCACTGACCATGGTGCTGAAAAAGGCAACCAAGTTTTATGTCAGTGGGCAAAGTCATTTCTAAGATACACCCTCATGTCGGTTTGGCCACTTTGCTCTCAGATTGGTCTAAACTGTTTTGTATAAACTGATTGGAATATTCAGAATTATATAAAAATGCTTAATTTGGATGGAATTCTTTGACGATTGTAGAATATTTCTAGGAGGAGCAGCAAATGTTTTTTTTCTTTTACAAAATGACTGGGAAAAACTACGTCAGGACTTTTTAAGACCTTAGTAAGACTATTAAGAATGACACTTAAGACCTAATGTATATCATAACATCAAAAATACACACAAATACGTTTTAAGCAACTGGCCTTAACCAAACTCTAAATACATTTTTTTCAAGCCGAGTATCGCTAAACTTCACCATAGCTTAAAAAGTAACGTCTGTGGTACAATCCAAGAGAGAAAAACAGAAAGCTGATTGGCTGTTGTATGTTAGACTCATTTGTGGTCGTAAGACTAAAACACTAAAAAACTAAAACACTACGGAAAAAACAACAACAAAAAACCCACTCTAATGTGCTGTGGCAGCATTTCAATAAGTGTTTAAGTTAGCACTATATGGACATCAAAAAATTAAGACCTGTTTAATATTACTTAAGTTTACATTCTCCAACATTTTGTAGCTAAAACTCCAGCAAAATGAGATTAAAAAAAGTGGCAGAAATTATAATCAAAAATAATTTAACAAATAAACCGCATCCCTAAGTTTAAGCTCTACACAACATGTGCCACTTGTTTTTTTTGCGCTTACTACAGAATGCCAAAAATTCTGTACACTACAAAACTCCCATGCACAACATAACAGATGGTGTGTTTTTGGAAAAGGAAAAAGAGTGATTGACAGGCGGTCTGTCTGCAGTAATGCTGACCTTTGCTAATGGACGCAGGTGGTGCAGTCGATGCGGCTCTGTTTAATATGCTGTCAGGTCAGCGGTGGTTCCTGCCTTCCTGCTTACGTTCCGTCAGTACGTGTCAGATGCCGGACAGGATTAGAAATGTGTCAGAGGGGCCGGTTGTAGAGAGCGGTTACCTACAAATCGAAACGCAGTATAATTATCCTAACAGGCAATCATGTCTCAGTGGTGCAGTGCAGTAACCATGCAGATACAAGTCAAGGGTTCGAGTTAGATGTTCGTATCGAATGTCAGGAAAGGAGAATTGCTGATCTCCTGGGTCACTGATCTCCTAGTATTAGGACATGTGATGGTATACATATGGAATGAAACGTGTCGTAGGGTGCTGTTACGGGAAATAGTATATTTTCCATTACATTAGAGCAGCTATAAAGCAACGTTCCCCGAACAGTGAGTATTTTCTTTTTGAAAGAAACATGCAGCTTGTCACATGAATAAAAAAAATCACAAAAAAAAGATAGAAAAATCTTGTAAAAAGGTAAGATTTCTTTCTTTTGATCCAGTTCATCTCAGAGCAGTTCAATAGGATTTAGATGTGGTGACTGGGCAGGTCATTCCATAATAGATATCACTCCAGACGACTGTTTGCTCTTTAAATAACACTTGAAAGTATGCTTTGGCTCAGCATCTTGTTGTATGGGGAAGGAAGAGTCGAGATGGAATTGCATGGTGTATTGGTGAAGCATGGAAGAGTAGTACAGAAGTTCTAAGAGACTATGTATTATAATGTTTTTATCTTTGTATTCTCGTGATCCTGACTAAGCAAAAGTTGTTTTCTCGTTATCATGCACGTCCACAATATCCATGATGCTGCATCCAGAACATTCATCGTGATCTTTACTTTATTTTTATAGGTATTCAGCATAAGAGCATGCTCTAGAGGCAGCATCATGGATAACCCTGATCATTTGTGGAAGCGGGACAATGACTCGCGCCGGGGCAATGGTGCGGACGTGCCCGCTGTCACAAATGGTTATGATAATTACCTAAGATGCTGCCTCTAGAAGATGAATCAGGAAACAACGATTCTCATGATCTAGACTTGATTAGGTCAAGATAACGAGAAAACCTTTAAAAATTATAATGCATGAGCTTGCCATGTTGTTTCAGTTTTACTTTTACTTTCTGGAGTAAGTCTCCATCCTTCATGTTTGACTGTGGGGGTGAGTCTTCTGTTCTCTGTCTTCTGTTACACTAAAGAACTTTCTTCCAGACATTCAGTGTCCAATTCTTGTGTGTTTTTACCTTTTACCGAGTTTGTTGAAACCAAAGGACCAAGTGTTTCCAAAATGTTTGAGAGGCAGTGTATTGCTGACACTGAAGACTCCTTTTTATAAAAGGTGATGAAATTTCTCCTTGTAGAAAACCTGAAACAAAAACTACACTTTTTTGCAATTCTTTTACGTTACGAGTCTTGTGAACGAACTGTTACTATAGAAACATATATAAACTATACACTGTAGGAAAATATAACCTATTAAAAGATTATTATAATAACAATCATTATCGTCATCATCATCATTTCCTCACCATCTTTTCAGCACCGCACAATCGAACAGCTCAGTGGTGTAAAGTTCATTTATGAACACATTCTGAGCAGCTGAATGGACTGGGCAAAGGTTTGGCATTTCTTTGCTTTGAACCGTTTCAATAACTCTGGAGTCCAGTGACCTTTCGTTGAGGAAGAAAAGCTCACTGTGGCCTCCGGTGGATTAACCTCACCATCATTAAAAAGATCTGACAGATAAGAAAGTGGAGGAAAAAAAAGTAGTGCCGCGTGAAGGCGAGGCACTACTAAAATGTCAATCAAAAATGAATAGGAAACGAAGTTCGAGTGGAGCAGGGATTAAAGTGTGTTTCAGGTCAGTGCGCATGTCTTATTCAGGTTAGATTTCTGATGGCAAACCCAATTAACCAGCAGCTTTTGGTGTAAACTTGACTGACACTTTATGTATATCAGTACTAAATGAGAGCAGCTCTGCACACATCATGGTCCAGCTCCAGATGGTTGCGTCGTTAGTCAGTGGGCATCGTCGCTCTTGCTGCAATAATGGATACAGATGAACAAATGATGTTCTGGCAAAAACACCAAGAAGGACTACATTTTTTTCCCCCATTAATTGTCAGTGAAGGATGTTAATAGACGACGGTCATCATTTTTCCAACGCAAGCTGGCGTGAAAGCTCAGCAAGACGTGCAGCGATTCTGCAGATGAATTTAAAATGATTTCGGCAAACCGTGCCCAGCGTGGGGGCTGCCAGTGTTCCGAGCATGCCCAGGAAACTAAATTGAAAATTGATTCCGTTTTTGTGAGCTGTTTCCAGAAATTAGTCAGTCTGTGGACTCTATTAGACAAAAACAGGAGAGAAGTTGACGAAAAACAACTCTGACTAAAAGCTAGATACAACCTGCATGGGTACATCAGCTAGCGTTTATGCTGAACAGAATCCCAACCTCACATCGGCGTATGTTCTCTCCTTGCTGAAGAGACAAACGCTTAGGAGACGAAATAACCCCAATTCTAGCATCTTAGCAATGACTTTATGATCAAACTCTTGATTTCACCCAAATGAGGATGGGTTCCCCTTTTGATTCTGATTTCTCTCAAGGTTTCTTCCTCATTACATCTAAGGGAGTTCTTCCTTGTCACAGTCACCACGGCTGCTCATCAGACTATCTTCAAGACCATGACTAACTAAACTTCTTGGAAACCTGACTTATCCAGCCATATGTGGTTCTTTACAAAACTGTTCCACAATTGTATAAGATTGTAACAAAAAAATGACATTTTCCTTTGACTTTAATTTGTAGTCCCAAACCTGCTCCAGCACGACAGTGCCCCTGTGCACAAAGTCAGCTCCAGGAAGGCATGTGTTGGAGTGGAAGATCTCCTGCTATAAAGATATAAAGAGTGAAGGATATTATAACAGCAAATGGGGACTAAATGTGGAATGGGATGTTAAAAAAGAAGCACATACCAATCCTTATGCTCAGGTGTCCACAAAGTTTAGTTCCTTATTATTTTTATTGTGGATTTTAGTACAATATTTTGTTAAGATAATATCGTTAAGTCTACAGCAATCAGGCATAACATTATGACCGCCTGCCTAATATTATGTTGGTCCCCTTTAGCTGCCAAAACAGTTCTGACCCATCAAACATTAACAGCATGAACTTTTTCAGCAGTTTGAGCTACAGGAGCTCGTCTGATGGACCACATGCCCCAGCCTTCGCTCCAAATGTGTTCAAATGTGTAAAAGTTCAAACTAATATTTAAATAACGAGTGCAAAAACGATGTTTGGGAAAGTTCGAGATAGAAAAAATTATATATACTGTATATGCACGCTTATACACGTTTTCCTCCTGTACAAAACAGTTATAAAGGAAATGCTCAGTGTGACTTTAATGCAGTCACTGATATAACAAAGTCAGTACACGTTATATAGTAAACAGTCACGCAGAATATGAACTCACTGTGCATTATATTCATACTTTGTCTCTTCTGCTTGACTGTATATAATATGCTTAATTAATATGGTGTATATTTTTATACTTATTAATAAGAATGTTCCTTTTAGACACAGCAAGTTTCACAGCTCAAATGTCCAATCCCTGCCCGGTACGCAATCGAGGGGAAGTACCGCAACCGAAAAAAACACTCGAGCAATGTTAAAAAAATCCCAAAACAAATATTCTAGTAGTATGGGGGACATGATATATATATTACTCTTTATAAGTTTAGCTATCCAGCTAGCATTTAATAAGATTAAAGCATAATTCTACTAAATGAAAGTGCTAATTCTAGCACTTTCAACAAGCTATTTTTGTTTTCCCGGCCTTGAATCCATGTGTCTGCGATTCAAGTACTTTCCAGTACAATCACGACGCATAGGGACCCTGAATAATGAGACCGAGCAGGGATATTTATGAATGAAAACAAACTCATGTGACACAAAGATCCGTGATGAGATGAGGTGGAGACATTATAAAAACGGAGACACGTATGTCTAGACAAATGCAGACGTGAGCTTTAGCACTGCGAGCTGCATTAGTGAGAACAGGAACGGACTTGATAACATTCAATTAACTAAAAAGGGATAAAAAAAAAAAAAAGCCTATTTACGTTTACGGCATTTATCCAGAGCGAATTATATTTATCTTATTCATGCAAGTGAGCAGCAACAGGGTTAAGGGCCTTGCTCAGGGGCCCAGTTTGGTGTGGCTGGGATTCAAACTCACAACCTTTAGATCCAAAGTCCACTGACTTATCAACTAAGGGACCAGTCAAGGAGTATAAATATTTCTAAATGGATTTACTGCTGTGAAACTCAAGGAAATAAACAATAGCTGTAGAGCAAATTCTCCCAATAATCAATTAATTATCTATATTTATTTTAAAACCACTGTATTCAATATTATTTTATTATTGCTGACTGGGCTTTTTTCAGCAAAAAAATAAATACTAAATGTATATATTTTATGCACTATATAGAAATTCTTATATAACATTATTATACTACATTTTCACATTTAGTCCACTCTTTCTCAGACAAAGAAAAGAAAGACCATGGGGTGTGTGTGTGTGTGTTTTCCCCTCTCAGTGAACAGCTGCCCTGCTGTCGTCCAGACCTGAAATGGTGCTGAGATCACGCCAGACACATCAGATTTGGCAGGAATCCCCACCCCAATCCTCTTCTCCTCCCCCTCACCACCACACACTGCTTAAACAAACCTCATCCTGGGCATGCGTCGTTATTATCCGACTTATTCCCGAATCGTGGATTGTTCCCCCACAAACAGAAACAAAAATCTGTTTCTTTATTTGAAAATGTTTCCCGTAGCGTCGAACCACCGACGGTGTGAGAATCGCAGCACGCATTCTCGCTATCATCCTTTTCGAACGGTTAAATTTATACGTCCCGAAAGCCGTAAATAAACAAAACATGACGATGATGTTTGGAGAGAATAGATTAGTAGACGGCGGATGTAATTAAAGTCGGGGTGGATGGCGGCGTGCGCTCCTGTAGGCCGTTTTCATTACGCCGTGTAGCCCACGTCCCGGCGGACCCCAGGAGAAGCCGGCATAAATAAACATGAGGCCTAAAGGCCACACTGGAGCATCCACACACCAGCTACTTCCTATTAACCACGCCTGCCTGAAACGCTTCCACTCCACCCCGTTTCCTTCTGCTCACTCCTGTAATCACTTTTATAGATTTTTTTAATCCTCATTAATGCAAATTATTAACTTGAACTTATTTGTATATCGTATGAATTTAAAAAGATTTACAGTGTGGAAGAACAGTCTAATTATTGTGGGGACATTGAGCTTTGAATATAGACAAAGCTCTATCAGTGAGCTTTGTCTAGACCTCTCCAATCAGTGCACGTGTTAACAGAATGTTATTCTTATTCTCTCTCCGAATGCAGAATCATATGTAATCAATAAAATATATAAAGCTCGATTAAGAACGAATGAAAGAAATTAAAGCCTGGGAGAAACAAGCTGATGATCAGCCGTCGGTTTGAGCGCGGGGCGGCTTTAGTTGTCTTCTGCATCGTTGGCAGTAGACAAGCCGCGTCAGCTAATTTTTGGTGATTCTCCATGTCGAACTCAGATTGACTATTCGGCTTAGAGAATGAGCACATGAGAAAAACACGGAACGTGCTTGTCATGGTTACTCTTGCCCATGCAACTTAGCAGACATGATCGAAAAAAGGTACACGCATCCATTTATAATTATTGTGGTGAGGAAAAATATTTAGATATTTACAGTTCTAACTCTTCCGGTTTCCTTGTTTGGATGCAAAATACAGATTAGTGCCACCTGCTGGTATAAGAGAGTTATGTTCTCTCATGCAAGCACAAAATATACATCGTCCGATGTCAATTGAAATGACAAAATGACAAAGAAATGACAAAAATCGGCCTGATTAATCGGCCGACCTCTAATCACAATGGTACACAGTGCTACAATTTCTCAGAAGTAACTATATAATACTGTGTGTGTGTATATATATATATATATATTTATACAGTATAACAACATTTTAATTTCCCTAATGCTACCACCGTTCATTGCATCGCATAACATTTTACAAGTTGACAAGTTTTTTACTCATTCTTATGTCCCACCAATGCTACACAATGCTACACAATGCTACACAATGCTATGGAATAACACCATTTGTTAGTCCATGTTTTACAAAACAAAATAAAACCTCAATGTTAGTTTATGCAAACCATACATAAACTCGTGACTGAGGGAAACTGTAAGAGAAATAAGTGTGTTATCTTTGAGAAACTAGACATCTCTCTTATTCCATAGCATGTATAGAGAACACTAAGCAAGAAAACAGACAGAACTCAAAGTGACATGGCTCTACAGCTCCCTCGTGTGGCGTCTTCTATAAGCGCACAAAAGAGGCTTTTACTTGTCACATATACTTTATAGTGAAATTCTCTCAGCCATGATACAGAACCCGTGGAGCAAAGAGGGTTAAGAGCCTTGTGAGAGGAGAGGAGAGGAGAGGAGAGGAGAGGAGAGGAGAGGAGAGGAGAGGAGAGGAGAGGAGAGGAGAGAAAAAAAGAGAAGAGAAGAGAAGAGAAGAGAAGAGAAGAGAAGAGAAGAGAAGAGAAGAGAAGAGAAGAGAAGAGAAGAGAAGAGAAGAGAATGACTAAGAGAGATTTTCTTTTCTTCCTCCCATTATTTAAACATTTTTGTTTGAAATATCTGATGGGGGAAAAATCTAACCAAACTTTACTTTAAATGCATATAAAGAAAGAAAGAAAGAAAGAAAGAAAGAAAGAAAGAAAGAAAGAAAGAAAGAAAGTAAGTAAGAAAGAAAGAAAGAAAGAAAGAAAGAAAGAAAGAAAGAAAGAAAGAAAGAAAGAAAGAAAGAAAGAAAGAAAGAAAGAAGAGAAGGAGAAGTGTAAAGAAGAAGAGGAGAAGAGATAAGAAGAGAAGAAGGAAAGGAAGAAAAGAAGAAGGGGAGAAGGAGAAGAAGAAGAAGAAGAGGAGAGGGAGAAGAGAGAAGAAGAGGAGAAGAGTAAAGAAGAAGAGGAGAAGAGAGAAGAAGAGAAGAAGGAGAGGAAGAAAAGTAGAAGGGGAGAAGGAGAAAAGAGAAGAAGAAGAAGGGGAGAAGGAGAAGAGTGAAGAAGAGGAGAAGGAGAAGAGAGAAGAAGAAGATGAGAAGGAGAAGATAGAAGAAGAGGAGAAGAAGGAGAGGATGATAAGAAGGGTTGAAGGAGAAGAAGAGAGAAAAAGGGGAGAATGAGAAGAGAGAAGAAGAAGATAAAAAGAAGAAGAAGAAAGAAGAAGAGGAGAAGAAGGAGATGATGAGAAGAAGGGGTGAAGGAGAAGAAGAGAAGAAGAAGGGGAGAAGGAGAAGAAAGAAGAAGAAAAGGAGGAGAGGAAAAGAAGAAAAAGAAGAGAAGGAGAAGAGAGAAGAAGAAGGGGAGGAGGAGGGGAATGAGAAGAGAGGAGTAGAAGGAGAGATGAGACTGTAAAGGGAATAAAGTCTCCTCAGTGTGGAAACACTTGATCACTGACTCCTCCTAAATCCTCACTGCAGCCTGTTAGTCGTAATCTCTCTCATCCCTCATCTCTCTAATCTCCTTCACCATGAGCAGCTCACAGGATCCTGAACGTTATTCCAGTGGAACAGGACGCAGGCACCAGATCCTGAAACACAAGTCAACTGATTACAGCATTCCAGTCAAAATAAAGAGCAAAGAGTCAGCGTTTAAATCTCTTCTCCAGGAAGTGGACCGTAATCGAGTTGCCCCACTGCACCTGTTTCTCTTTTCTTCTCATGACTTTGAACTAAAGAACTCATCCGTCCATCACGAAAGAGAGGAACAATCACACTCCTAATTATCCTATTGATAAAATGTCATATGTCAAACTCAACAAGCTGTAACATTAAAAAAATATATTTAAATCAGCGTATAACTCGATTACCCTTCAAACCCCGAACCCCTCTCTGTAGAGCGACTGCAGTCTCATTGTGTCGTCGCTGATGTTTATTAAATCCGAGTCGTTCTGTATTCCGCAGAAATGATCAAACTCGGCGACTTTGCCTAAGAACGTTCGCTCTGAAGGAGGGTTGAAATCACAAACAGGGCAGCGTTCGGTCCTTTTTTAAAATGCAGTATTTATTTCATTCACATCATCATTTTTTTGTCTTTTTTTATGCATTGTAGATATAAAAATATTTACAGGAAATAAGGACAAAAAGCCAAAAAAAAAAAGAGGGGTTCGAGAGAAGGAGGAGAGGAGCGTCTATGCCGGGGACACGCTGGACACCTCTGTCTTGCTGGTGGACGTTGTTGAGGTCTCTTCTTCTCCCAGTGGGTTCTTGCCACAGAAGAGGGTCGTTAGCATGCAGTTCCGAAACTAGGATGAGGAATAAAAAACAAGAATCAGCTACTGGTTTAATTTCATATCCCACAAATCCAAGAATTTAACCCTTCGAAGCATTACTCTAAAAAAAAAAGCCAAAGAAAGATGGAGCTGTTCATCTCAAGACTCGACGTGTTGTTTACTTACACATTCACTTTTTTCTCCACACCATTCTGTATAAACTTACTGTTGTGTCACCACAGGATTTTCTATCAACACTATATTCCACATTTACTCATACAGAAAGAAAGAAAGAAAGAAAGAAAGAAAGAAAGAAAGAAAGAAAGAAAGAAAGAAAGAAAGAAAGAAAGAAAGAAAGAAAGAAAGAAAGAAAGAAAGCAAAGAAAAATAATTAAATAAAACAGACAAAAGAATTAAAGAAAAATAGAAATTGAAGAAAGAAAGAAAGAAAGAAAGAAAGAAAGAAAGAAAGAAAGAAAGAAAGAAAGCAAAGAAAAATAATTAAATAAAACAGACAAAAGAATTAAAGAAAAATAGAAATTGAAGAAAGAAAGAAAGAAAGAAAGAAAGAAAGAAAGAAAGAAAGAAAGAAAGAAAGACAAAAAGAATGAAAGAAAAAAAAAGAATGGAAGCAGACAAAGAAAAATAATGAACAAAGAAAGGAGACAAAAGAATGAAAGGAAATACAGAGAAAGAAGAAAGAAAGAAAGAAAGAAAGAAAGAAAGAAAGAAAGAAAGAAAGAAAGAAAGAAAGAAAGAAAGAAAGAAAGAAAGAAAGAAAGAAAGAAAGAAAGAAAGAAAGAAAGAAAAATAATTTGAAAATTTGAAAAAAGAAGGCAAAAATAAAAGAAAATACAGAGAAAGAAAGAAAGAAAGAAAGAAAGAAAGAAAGAAAGAAAGAAAGAAAGAAAGAAAGAGAGAAAGAGAGAAAGAAAGAAAGAAAGAAAGAAAGAAAGAAAGAAAGAAAGAAAGAAAGAAAGACAAAAAGAATGAAAGAAAAAAAAAGAATGGAAGCAAAATTATTAAAGAAAGCAGACAAAAGAATTAAAGAAAAATAGAAATTGAAGAAAGAAAGAAAGAAAGAAAGAGAGAAAGAGAGAAAGAAAGAAAGAAAGAAAGAAAGAAAGAAAGAAAGAAAGAAAGAAAGAAAGAAAGAAAGAAAGAAAGAAAGAAAGACAAAAAGAATGAAAGAAAAAAAAAGAAAGAAAGAAAAATTATTAAAGAAAGCAGACAAAAGAATTAAAGAAAAATAGAAATTGAAGAAAGAAAGAAAGAAAGAAAGAAAGAAAGAAAGAAAGAAAGAAAGAAAGAAAGAAAGAAAGAAAGAAAGAAAGAAAGAAAGAAAGATGGAAAAAAGAATAAAAGCAGACAAAGAAAAAGAATTAAAGAAAAAGAAAGAACAAAGAAAGGAGACAAAAGAATGAAAGGAAATACAGAGAAAGAAAAAAGAAAGAAAGAAAGAAAGAAAGAAAGAAAGAAAGAAAGAAAGAAAGAAAGAAAGAAAGAAAGAAAGAAAGAAAGAAAGACAAAAAGAATGAAAGAAAAAAAAAGAATGGAAGCAGACAAAGAAAAATAATGAACAAAGAAAGGAGACAAAAGAATGAAAGGAAATACAGAGAAAGAAAAAAGAAAGAAAGAAATAAAGAAAGAAAGAAAGAAAGAAAGAAAGAAAGAAAGAAAGAAAGAAAGAAAGAAAGAAAGAAAGAAAGAAAGAAAGAAAGAAAAATAATTTGAAAATTTGAAAAAAGAAGGCAAAAATAAAAGAAAATACAGAGAAAGAAAGAAAGAAAGAAAGAAAGAAAGAAAGAAAGAAAGAAAGAAAGAAAGACAAAAAGAATGAAAGAAAGAAAAAGAATGGAAGCAGACAAAGAAAAAGAATGAACAAAGAAAGGAGACAAAAGAATGAAAGGAAATACAGAGAGAGAAAGAAAGAAAGAAAGAAAGAAAGAAAGAAAGAAAGAAAGAAAGAAAGAAAGAAAGAAAGAAAGAAAGAAAGAAAGAAAGAAAGAAAAATTATTAAAGAAAGCAGACAAAATAATTAAAGAAAAATAGAAATTGAAGAAAGAAAGAAAGAAAGAAAGAAAGAAAGAAAGAAAGAAAGAAAGAAAGAAAGAAAGAAAGAAAGAAAGAAAGAAAGAAAGAAAGAAAGATGGAAAAAAGAATAAAAGCAGACAAAGAAAAAGAATTAAAGAAAAAGAAAGAACAAAGAAAGGAGACAAAAGAATGAAAGGAAATACAGAGAAAGAAAGAAAGAAAGAAAGAAAGAAAGAAAGAAAGAAAGAAAGAAAGAAAGAAAGAAAGAAAGAATGAAAGAAAGAAAGAAAGAAAGAAAGAAAGAAAGAAAGAAAGAAAGAAAGAAAGAAAAAAAGAAAGAAAGACAAAAAGAATAAAAGAAAGAAAAAGAATGGAAGCAGACAAAGAAAAAGAATGAACAAAGAAAGGAGACAAAAGAATGAAAGGAAATACAGAGAAAGAAAGAAAGAAAGAAAGAAAGAAAGAAAGAAAGAAAGAAAGAAAGAAAGAAAGAAAGAAAGAAAGAAAGAAAGAAAGAAAGAAAGAAAGAAAGAAAGAAAGAAAAATTATTAAAGAAAGCAGACAAAAGAATTAAAGAAAAATAGAAATTGAAGAAAGAAAGAAAGAAAGAAAGAAAGAAAGAAAGAAAGAAAGAAAGAAAGAAAGAAAGAAAGAAAGAAAGAAAGAAAGAAAGAAAGAAAGAAAGAAAGAAAGAAAGAAAGAAAAAAAGAAAGAAAGAAAAATAATTAGAAAATTTGAAAAAAGAAGGCAAAAATAAAAGAAAATACAGAGAAAGAAAGAAAGAAAGAAAGAAAGAAAGAAAGAAAGAAAGAAAGAAAGAAAGAAAGAAAGAAAGAAAGAAAGAAAGAAAGAAAGAATAAAAGAAAAAAAAAGAATGGAAGCAGACAAAGAAAAATAATGAACAAAGAAAGGAGACAAAAGAATGAAAGGAAATACAGAGAAAGAAAAAAGAAAGAAAGAAAGAAAGAAAGAAAGAAAGAAAGAAAGAAAGAAAGAAAGAAAGAAAGAAAGAATGAAAGCAAAGAAAAATAATTAAATACAGCAGACAAAAGAGTTAAAGAAAAATACAGAGAATGAAAAAAGAAAGAAAGAAAGAAAGAATGAATGAAAGAATGAAAGATGGAAAAAAGAATAAAAGCAGACAAAGAAAAAGAATTAAAGAAAAAGAAAGAACAAAGAAAGGAGACGAAAGAATGAAAGGAAATACAGAGAAAGAAAAAAGAAAGGAAGAAAGATATCCCTATATAATAATAATAATAATATATATATATATATATATATATATATATATATATATATATATATATATATATATATATATATATATTTCTATAACAGCAAACCTCTGAGTGTTTATGTGTTTCCTTCATGTTAAATAAATCATCTCTGATTGAAGAATTCTGAGTAGATGCACATAAAGGAGTTTAAATGAAACTGCCTTGAGCTCATAAATTCTGAATAATTACTAAACTGTGTATAGTAAATTATTATTTCAGTATAATGAAAACCTCTTTGTAAAGTATATTAATCATGAGGATTAATCCTGCGCTGGAAGTTGGACCTGTTTGTTGAGCAGCACGTAAATGATGGGGTTGAAGATAGCCGAGCTCTTGGAGAAGAAGGCAGGAACGGCCATAAACTGCGCACTGAAGGCCACTCCTTTGTTGAAGAAGATCCAGGCTGCGACACTGGCGTAAGGAACCCACGCCACCAGGAAGCCCACCACCATCAGGATGACCATCCGTGTCACTTCCTTCTCCGCCTTCTGAGTGGAGGCCGATTCCTGCTGAGCGGCTGCGGCCTGAACAGGAAGAATGAGAAGGAAACCGATCGTGATGTCGTTCCAGCGAAGGAATGCTTGTCATCTCCGTATTATTGCTTGAGATCGAGCTTCTTACCGCTTTGACGGTGCACACGAGCCGGCCGTAGGTGAAGAAGATGATGGTGACGGGGACGGTGAAGTGAACGATGAACATGTACATAACGTATGACTCGTTGTTGTATTTCGGGTTGAGCGTGTAGTAGTCTGGACCGCATGAACACTGCAGGCCTTCAGGAATGTACCTGATTAATTAGAGAGGCCGAATCGAATGTATTATGAATTTTTTAATAAAACGACACTTCAAACAAACAGCCGTTGGTGATTCGCCTCTAGAGGCCGCTCTCGTACTGTATAACGCAACCCGGTAAAACTATCCGTATAGATTTTTGCCAAAAGCTGATAAACAAGCAATAAACTAGTTTGGTTTTTAGGTCTATAAAGCCGGTAATAAATTAATAACCAACGATCCTTTTTCTTCCAAACTGTCCATTATCAGATTGATCTTATCCAAAAAAAAAATGTCAAACTGCTTTGCTAAATATTCATGAAAAAATTTTACTTTAAGGTTGAATCGGTTCCCAACCCCAAGCTTTAATGTCTTATTATTAAAATGTAATTCTCTACAGACAACCAAACTCATTTCTTTTTTCCCTCATGTTTCTTTTGATTATAGTGTCGCTGTTGTGACTCAAAAAATGTTGTGGTGTTTCATATGCTGATCGCTTTAAATTGCACCTACAGTAACGGCAAACACACATGTGTTGCGTTATAATCAGCACAGACTTGCATGATGCGTGTGAAGTACACTTCTAAACGATTAACTGTTGTAAAAAAAACAAAAAAAAAAGAAAGCCGAGCTTTTTTTAAATAAACCAAAAGCACAATATCAATGCCCTTATTCAATTCTGTTAATTTGACCTTGTTTGGACAGCAAGAACAAAAGTTTCCATGCTGTAGATAAAGAGTGTCTCCAGTGTCGGTTTAAGTAAAGCTGAAACCTTACATTATGCTTTTTTGGTAACATGATTTATTCAACAGAGGCTTAAAACGACATGTTTATTTATAGCTGGTTTAACACAAGTGCAAACAGGAACTCACCTCCTTAGTATTAAATACAACTATAAATAGATAAAAAAAAAAAGATATCAAGGTGGTGTGATCTAACTATATATTTTTTCTTGACATAAAGACAGTGATTCATACCTGGACCAGCCAACAAGAGGAGGACCAGCACAGGTCATGGCCATGAACCAGGTAAACCCGATTCCTCCAATTGCATGTGTGGCTGAGAATTTGAAGCTTCCCATTGGCTTACACACGACAATATATCGTTCTACAGCCAGTACAACTAACGACCACAGCGACACCTCACCTGGAGAAGATAAATCATACGTTACGGTTATGCGTCATGAATGAAGAATTGTGCTGTAAATGACTTCATATCGTTGCTTACCTCCTAGAGTCGCCATGAAGCCTTCGATCGCGCATGCGGTCGGCCCGAAATAAAAGTAGCCGTTGACCGCTGAACTGATTGCGATGGTGAAGCCGAATAAGACCATAATTAAGCCGGCAAGCGCCAGGTTCACGAGGATGAAGTTAAGTGGCTGGCGGAGCTTCTTGTGCTGCGCCGTGACCAAGAGCGTCAGGGTGTTGATGGGGAAACCTAAGATAATCAGAACGAACATGTAGACGGCCAGCAGTCTGAACTGCCACGGATCTGCTAAATAGTACTGCTCGTACAAGAACGGGTCGCGGACCAGCCCGGTGCGGTTGTGCATGGGGATGTAATAGTTTTCCCCCTCGAATCCGTGTAGGCCTGTCATGTCGAAATGAATGTCAGCGCTAACGTCTTGTTCTCCCCAGCTCCTCTTTGCCCTGCTCAGTATTTATACCCTCTTTAAAGGGACTTGAGAAGATTAGCAGAAAAAGTGAGCAAATGTGATCAGGGAGGAGGCTGAAAGGTGAGGTGGCAGATTGGGCGCTAAGCTGATGGAGCTTCTTCAGAAAGGTGCCAAATGTGACACTCTTACACACTGAAAATGAAGAAAAAGAATGAAAACAAAGCAAAAAAATAAATTAAAGGAAAGCAAGAAAGAAAGCAAGAAAGCAAGAAAGAAAGAAAGAAAGAAAGAAAGAAAGAAAGAAAGAAAGAAAGAAAGAAAGAAATAAAGAAAGAAAGAAAGGTAGCAAAGAAAGAAAGAATGAAAGAAAAAAAAAGAAAGAAAGAATCTTTCGAGGGCAAGAAGGAGTGCTGTAGATCAGTTACAAATGTACATAAAGTGTAATTACTTCAATCATCTCTACTGTAATAAATGTAAATGTAACTTTTATTTATATAAATATATTTGCACATTTATTTTTCTTTGCTGCTGTAAGACAGAAATTTCCCCAGTGTGGGACGAATAAAAATATATCTTATCTTAACACAGTTTTTTTAATCTACCGCGAAATCATCAAAGATTTACATTTATTTATTGGACCACTATCCCAAATGTATCTCTGTGTACTGATCACAGCTGCACTGTAATTGTGTAATTGTGTTATTCTGCTGCTCTGAATGCTGTTTGCACAAGTGCACTTTATGTTCTAGTTAGTAGTGTTTTATTTGGTAAATTATTGTATTATTATTGTATTAGAGGTCGACCGATTGGATTTTACTGATAACGATAGCTAGTTTGGATTGCCGATAAACATTTAATCAACCGATAGTTTTTAAAATGGCTACTGTATAAAAATAAATTACAAATTAAAATACTATGTAAAATAGTACTAAACTTTATTACAAAAATAAAATATAAAAAGTAATAAATGAAAATGCACTAAATGAAATAAATATAATAACTATATTTATAAATATTGAGGTAAATAAAATACATTGATTCAAACTAAAACAGAAAAGTAACACAAAAATTTTTTACATTCAATATAAATTAAGACTCTTTAAATTAACAGCACATGGCGTCAACGATTAGCCTCTAAAGACCGCTCTTTTACTGCATAACGCAGCCCGGAAAAACTATCGGTATAGTTTTTTCTGATATCCGATCGCAATCAACTATCGGTGCCGGTTTATTAGCAAAACCGATGAATCGGTCGACCTCTAGTTTGTAGGTCAGTAATAACATAATAACCAACAATCGTTTTCAATCGTATCAAAAAGTCCCCTTTTAGTGGCGCCGTAGAGCAGAGTAGCGACGCACGTTTTTAAAGCTAGCGATAAATATGTGGGAAAAAAACATATCGAGATGTTGTTCAAGATTTAATACATAAATACAGGAGTGAGAATAATTATGAGTTTCAGTTTTCAGATATTCTTTTCTTTTCTTTTCATTCTTCTTTCTACTTGTTCTTTTCAAGAGCCCCGTCTTATTTTCTCTCTCTTTAATCAAAAATCTGTGCTTCTTATTTGATTACTTGATTAATGGATGGAATAATCGCTAGAATATTTGATTACTGAAATCATTGATAGCAGCAGCATCTAGTTTTGTACTTCTTTCCTACCTTTACCTTTCATCACCCTGTTTAGTCCCGTTAACTAATTCGAGTTTAAGCCAGTGTGCTGAAAGATTAAACACCTGACCTTGTCTGTCAATAAGATTTAAACTGCTCTTGAAGCAGGAAGCGAGTGTCGTCAGTCCTAAAGAGTTTGTAGGGCTTTGAGCTTTAGCCATTAGCAGGTGTTAGAGCTCCTTAAAGCCACAGATTAACCTTGTATCTTGGGTTCTTATATGGTCAAGAAGGAGGTTTGCAGTGATTTTGCACGCCATTCGATAAGGTGTGTGCATTATCCCCTTTTACTAAATAAACTGCACACAGCCACTTAATCTGTTTTTCTAAATATCTAGAGTTAGTACTAAAAATAAAACACCGAACTGGTTTCAAACCTGAAAAAAAACAAAAAAAACGGCGTGACACTTCTGAGGCTAATATCCTGGATTAGGATGTATAAAATATGTAAGTATTCATAGATGGACCTCCAAAATACCACCAGAACTTACCTTCAGCTCTTAAAAGGTGTTATGATCTGAATGTAAGTTAGAAATAAGATTTGGCTTTCCTAACAACTAATTATTATCGCTAATTAAATAAAGTGGTGCAATGTGTACAAGGATGTGATGTGAATCATCAGTGAAGATCTTTCAATAAAAGCTTCATTAAAATATATTTTAATTTCTCTTAACTTTCAGAACTAAACATGTACAATTTCTCAAAAACAGAACATTGAAGGCATTAATAACAGCAGCAGTGGCATAATAAATAAATACATAAATACATACATATATAGATATAAGATGCATTCTAATAAAAATATTACTTAAAAAAAAAAAAAAACGCTACCAACTGCTATAAATTCTCTTGCTAACCTTAATTTCTAACACTGTTAAAACACGGTATAACCTCTAAGGGATCTTCCTAAAACAACTTCTCAGTGTTTCTACATAAACGCAAATAATCACTAATCCATTTAACAGTGTTTTAATTTATATCCTGTGATACTCCTGAACAAATCAGGCATGTGCTTAAAAAGCCGCGTTACGTTACTCACTAAGGAAATTTGTGGCCATTAAAGCGAGTCTCCGACGGTGGGAAGCAGCACGTCTTTCAAAAAGCCCTGTAGGTCTGTTGAAGGATCATCCAGATCGAGTTGGAGGAACTTCTCCACCACACTTTCACATCTGAGCACAAAGTTGGAGAAGGTGTGTTTAAGCAAAGTGCAATAAAAAGGAACAACATTTTTTGTAAGAATGAACCCCTGGTCAGTGCATGTCGCTTTTATCAATCAGTTGTAGTTGTGGTGAACTATAATATACTGTAGTCACTGCCCAATTAAAGAAAGGGGCTTTTTACTTGTCACATATATATATATATATATATATATATATATATATATATATATATATATATATATATATATATATATATATATATATATATTATTTATATTTATATATAAAAAAGATTTAACGTCAGTAATTCATTTTATTTAATTAAAATTTTATTAGCGCGCAATTGATACAGCGTGCATTTCTGTCTGAACTTTTTATTAAAAATATAAATAAATAAATCTAAGGGGCAAAATTCCGTCCTTTCATAACTCAGATATAAAAAAAATACCTCAGCACCCACATATCACCAAAATAGCACGATCCTCATTTCATAACACCTTTACAAAGATTCGACTGTGAGGTTGGTAGTCGAATCAGGCTCCTCCTTACGAAGCATCGAATCTTCAACTATTTGGGGTCACCCCTAATATAAAGGTAGTCACGGTGAGTAGTTCAGTCTATCTAACCTGGTGATCAGTTCTTCGCTGGAGGGTTGGTCAATCCTTTGGATGGTCCTGCCTGTTCTGTATAAATCTGATACCTGTGTAAAGCAAAATGTTTATTACATAGTTTAATACCTCAACCAATATTACTGATCCTATAACAACACATTAGTGGAAAGTCCTGTTATCTTGTTTGTGAGGTCTATTGTAACTAATAAAAAGTCTGAGAAAACGCACCTCTACTCCTCTCTGAACCAGAGCCGGTGGAAGGCCGGCAAGTGTTGCAATGTTTGCGGCGTAGCTGGACTGACAGATCCCTTCCTTCAGCTGGTAGAGAAAGATCAACTCCTCTCCATCTACTGCTGTCTCTAACGTCTGTTAACACATTACCAAACTTAACGTAAGAGATAAGAGTTGTGTGGTAACAGGAATATAATCAGCGACTGTCCTGAAAACTAAAAACGTTACGAGTCCCCCTTCATAAATGCACCGATTATTAACGACTGACTGCACATTTGGAGGAAGAAATGAGATGCAGTACTGATACAAACCAGTAGGGACAGTAGTGGAGAGCGAGGCAAAAGGTCAAGCTGCAAGACACTGTGAAAGTTTGTTGCCAGGAAAACGATCGGACATTGAGCTGGAGCTCTGTTTAACCAGTGATTGAGACATGCAGCCAGGAGAGACAGTCCATCTACCTGTAAACACACACTCATGACTGGTTTTTCTTCACACATATCTTTTTCTAGATTTTTTAGCTTTCTGCACTCACAGTATTGGTTCCTTTTCCGAACTCGTCCACCAGCACGAGGGACATCCCGGTGCTGTGGTTCAGAGCCTGAGCCATCTGCACGCCCGAAAAACTTATTTTATGACAGCATGAGCGATTATCAATTGGTCACTTGCAAATGAGCCAAAAGCTGTACCTGATTTAGATCTATCATGAAGGTGCTCAGGCCCACAGACACACTCTCGCGACTCTGCATGCGTGTGAAGATTCCGTCTATCGAGCCGATCTCCGCCTCTTTAGCGGGGACATCGGAGCCGATCAGAGCCATGAACACAATCAGGCCCACCTACATCACAAACATGCAAGAGAAGTGTAAAATATCTGCTTAGTTTATAATTGTCCAAAAAAATCCAAATTTTTTTAATCGTACTAATCTATAATGTAACTACCAGAGATTATTCAATAATAAAATATAGATATCGTGATAAATTATGTCACAATGTATTTTCTGTATGAATATCGTAGACGTATTGTAATCGTTTTGAGTTTGGCTGAGCTGAATCAATGTAAAAGTGTGTCTATAAAACTGTAAAATGATCACGAGCAGTGATTTATTTATTTTTAAACCTCATGAGCTTTTTTTCAGGTTTACCTGTTTAAGATAAATGCTCTTGCCGGAAGAGTTTGGTCCGGTTATCACTTTCACTTTTCCTTCCATGTCGGAACAAAGGCATGGATTTGATACGAATACAGGAGTGCACAGCTCCATCAGGGGATGTCTGAGATAGAAAGAAAAAAGTGTCTGTGAGTAAATGGAAAGAAGTCCTCCAGAGAGTCGACCGGTTTGTAGAACAGCACACAGCTCGCAGGTATAGCAGTGTACCGGGCCTGTTGCAGGTTCAGAGTGCACCGCTGGCTGTATGTAGGTGGGCAGTAGCCGTAGTCCTGAGACGCCTGGGCCAGAGCCATGAGGCAATCCAGCTCTGCGTACAGAGATAAGACTTTATACAAGCAGCTGCTGCGCTGTAGGACCGTGGCCTGGAGCTGAGTCATCACCGCCGTCTCCATGTCTGAAATACGATAAAGAAAAATAAACATCAAAATATCATATTTATTTATCTTGCAATTTTCCTGCATAAAAAAAGGTCTTCTCATATTTTCTAGACCTATACAGCCTGACGTTTCAGAACTGTGATTTGATCTTCATGCATTTCCTTTAGAAACAGGAAGACTGCATGTTAGTGTGTTAAAAAAATGCCCACATCTAAACAAACACAGACCTCAACAATCTTGACTGTCTAATTGACCAAGATTAAAAAGAGAAAAAGAAAAAGAAAATGATGAGTAAAAATGTTTGGGTTTATGTTAAGCCTTAAATATGGAAATGGATGAATAAAGTAGCTGACCAGAGTTTGGAAGCCATTACACTAAAACACCTGCTCCAATCACTAGGCACTGGTTCAAAGTGTTGATAATTGAGGTGATATGAGCAGATTTTTCTTCAGAATGAGAGACAATTTAAGTTGCGATGTTTTGAATGTACGGTATAAGATGCAGTTTTTCCCCCAGGAATTCCAATAAAGACAGGCTTAAACAGTAATTCGAAGTCGACCAATTCATCGGTTTTGCTGAATAATCAACACTGACGGTTGATTGCTGGTTGATTATCATCAAAAATTCTTACCGATAGTTTTTCCGGGTTGCGTCTTTTGCTAGAGCGGCTGAGAAGGTCCGCTGTCATAATACAGTACGAGAGCGGCCTTTAGAGGCGAATCACTGACACCATGTGAGTTTTAATTTTGACAAAAGCCTATGCGCTGTACCTCGTTCATGTAAGTTTATAGAAGGGCTGAAACGATTCCCTGAGTAACTTGAGTAATTCAATTATCAAGGAAAATTATTTGCCTCAATGCTCTGTTTAGTCCATTCAACTACACTGTACTTTGTACTATTTTACTGCATCGGTTTTGGCAAATATGTGCCACATTTCCTTTTGATGGACAGTAAAGAAGTGATTTTACTTCTAGTATTTTATTGGTAAAGTATCTGTACTCTGTCAGAGAATTTTCATTTTGGGACACAAGTTTCTTCGTCAATTTAATGTAAAAGTAATTTACTTATTAAACAAGAAGCTGTGATGGATACACACATGGATAGAAAAGTGTATAATTGTATATCCTGGAGTGGTACTGTATATTGTACATACCCATGTGTGCTACTGATGAGCTGCTACTATAGATCAAGAAATAGAGGAGGGAAGTAGTGGTAGCTCAGTGGCTATAAGGTTGGATTTAAGACTGATAAGAAGGTTGTCAGTTCTAATCCCAGCACCACTAAGTTGCCCTCGCTGGGCCATTAAGTGAGGCTCTTAACTTTCAGTTGTATAAATAAAATGAAAGGAATTGATTCTGGAAAAGGGCATCTGCCAATACATGCTGGAGTACATTTGATTGGATGGACACAGGTCTAGTACGAAAATAATAATAAACAACCATCAAAACTATTTATTAACCTATTTAAAGGTCACCTCTGATATCGCAGTGCAGGTCTCCCAGCATGTTGTCCAGCTCTTTAGTTCTAGCGCTGCGGTAATGAAGCCGGTCCTCTGAAACAAACTGAAGCAGAAACAAATGAGTAGTAAAACACTTTAACCCAAGGTGCTTGCACTCATTTTGCGGTGCGCACTTACAATAAAATCAAGGCCTTCGATCTCAAAGTTTTCCTTTTCCACCATCGCAGGAAGTCGGGGAACTGAAAGTAGGAATCCGATCTGCAGGAGATTCAGCAAACAGATCAATTATCGAATGTCGGAAAAACAGGTTGAGGTAAGAAAATAAAGTCAGATTCCAGACCAGAGGGATGTAAATGACACTGCAGGAGGAAAAACGCGAGTCCAGGTTTTCCAGCTCGGCACGCGCCACGTCCGTCAGGAAATCTGACAAGCCCATCATTCGTCTTTTCTCTGAATGGAAGAAATAAAATCTGTAGGACTTTATAGGACAAGCTTCATTTATAGCAGCATCATATATTATAAACTGTGTTAATAAAAACGACAAGCAATTTTAATTTCTTAAAACTATTTTTTTAACATTTCTTCCCTATAAACGTACCGAAATACAACCGAACCGCATCTTAAGAACCGAAGTACGTACCGAAACATGAGTTTAGTGTACACCCCTAAATTATATTAATCGGTGTTGCTCTTGGTAGCAACCTTCACACAAACCGTGATCATTTTCATGAACTTAAAAAAGACAATATAAAGTGCCTCCTAAAAAAGAAAGCATATCGAGTCACATGATATCATCGATAGCCACTCATCCTGACTCCAGGGATTTATAACGCACTCTCGTCGATGGCGGGGTCGACGTTTGGCTTAACGGTGAATCGATTCTCAGCCTGACTTCCTTCAAAATCCACCTGCGACAAAGACAATAAACAAATGACCTACACTATTAATAACTGGATGAGCACAGAACCCGAAAACCCGTGTCTCACCACTTTGCTAATGAGTGTCGCAATGTGGTGCAGTTCGTCTGTGAATCCTTCGCTGATCTCGCGAAAGAGCTGGATGGTCTGGGGGAGAGAGCGTACGGTGTCTCTGATCCCCACTGCGCTATACACAGTCTGTGAAGCCAGAAAATATACAGGATGGATATACATGATTCATTAACAAAAAAATTAATAAATAAACCTGTATTTATTCTCACAGCAATGAGAGGCAAATTACCTTGTAGAGATTCTGCCATTCGACCACTTTGGTATGAGACAGAGACATTTTACGCAGCAAGACCTGTTAAATAAACAAATAAATAAATAAAATGTGTCTGCTTTTATCTGTTGGAAAGAAATTTGGAAATTGGGACCTACATTTGAGAAAAAGGGTTGTTTTAAACCTTTTTTTTTTTCATTTTCAATTTAATGGAGAAACACTAAGTTGTGATTTCAGCAACTTGCACTAAAGATAAAATACTCAATATAAATATTAAATGTGTACAGAAAGATTACAAAAAAAATGAAGACTGTAGAGGAGCATACCAGAGAATGTTCTAACTCTAGCACAGTTCTTGCTTTGACAACAAATCTATCACATGCATTATAACTAAATGTGGTGTGTGTTAATCATATAGTCAGCAGTGAAACAAAAAAAAAGTTGTGCCAGTACTGGGATGTTCTTGAAATTGCGCAGGAAGCTCTGCAGTGTGTTCATGAGCTCTGAGTTGCGAGGCGTGGTGAAGAAACGAATCACCTCCTGTCTTCTCCTCAACACGCTCAGGTCTCTGGTGGGTCTATGAAACCACTGCCTGTAGATAATAGAAAAGGAAAAGTGTGAAAGTGGAAAGAATGAATGTAGCCTGATCATCTCATCTCACAAATTCTGCTCTTTATTATTAATCTAATTACAAATGAAAAACAGAAAAGGAAAACAAAAAAAAACCTTACCGGAGAAGTCTGGAACCAAATTTACTTCGACAACGATTCAGAATTCCTGCAGCACACAAGCAGACTTGTTCACACATGCAACACATTCAAATGGTTACATAGATATTATTATTATTATTATTATTATTACTATTATTATTATTATATTCTTATAAAAATATTTAATAAATTCAACACTGCTGCACAAAGATGATATCAAGCCCTTGAAGGAAAAATATGGGGGGGGGGGGGATTGTATAGATTATTAAGATACCAATAAAATCTACATTAGGTATGTAGCCAGAATTCTTAAATAAATGCATGCTATTAAATTATAATAAAAAAAAAATAATGTTAATTTTGCATTTCTAACTTTAAGGTTTCCATAGGATTTTCTTTATATATTGTTTCTTGGCAGCACTACTAAGAAAAGTGCTGTTAAAGAAAACTATCTTAATAAACACATGACACAGTGAGTGTTACCGTAGAGACTGAGCCCCTCCCTCTGTCCTGACTGCAGCTTGTAAACTGAAGGGTGCAGCTCGAATTTGAAGATCTGAAGAACACTATATATACAGAAGAAAAAAAAGAAATAGGTAGCTGCATGTGAAGAAAAACAAACTACATCCCCGGAGATTTTGTACCATCGAATACTACTCACCTGTACGCATCTTTATCCATATATACCACATCAGTTCTGTTCAATGATATAGAAAACATCATCAAAAAACCTCATCAAGCAAACGTATGGAATAAATGACACCACTGTGGTCTCTTTCTCCACACACAAACACATAGCACTTGGTTTCAGTGTTTCTGGTTAAACTTCAGAAAGTCGTGTGGGTGGGTGGGTGGGTGGGTGGGTGGGTGGATGGATGGATGGATGGATGGATGGATGGATGGATGGATGGATGGATGGATGGATGGATGGATGGATGGATGGATGGATGGATGGATGGATGGATGGATGGATAGATAGATAGATAGATAGATAGATAGATAGATAGATAGATAGATAGATAGATAGATAGATAGATAGATAGATAGATAGATAGTGGAAGGATGGATGGATAGATAGATAGATAGATAGATAGATAGATAGATAGATAGATAGATAGATAGATAGATAGATAGATAGATAGACAGACAGACAGACAGACAGACAGACAGACAGACAGACAGACAGACAGACAGAGACAGACAGACAGACGTAGAGCAGTATTCACATAGGCAATAAAGCATGCAATAAATACTAAAAAAATACATGTCTTCCCTCACGACATAGCTTTTTTTATATAAAAAAAATCGATGCAGAACAGCCCTACTTGGACGGGATTAAATGTGCACATGGATTTATTTCCACCTGGATCAACCATGTCAGAAGTTTTCCTTGTATAAACTAATAATGTATAAACTAATCCCATCTAAATAGTGCTACAACACTAATAAACATATTCCTACATTGTGTAGGTGAGAAGCTGTAAGATGGGAACCGGCATGCTGCTCTCCTCCAGCTCAACCCCGACTCTCCTCCTGTCCAGGCACTTCAGGAGCGCTCCAATTGTCCTCATCTAATCAACACAACACAAAGCATGTCTGCGTCAGTTTCCGTACTCAGTTCACCCACCACTTAACCAGCAGGGATTCTACTGTATAATTCCCAATAAAGTGCCAGTTGGGTCAATTATAATATCGAGGCTGAAATGTGAATAAATTTCTAACTGATTTTTGTGCTTCAAGAATAAATTTCTTTTAATTTCAGTTCAAAAGTTGGCATTAATATTAGGGTTGCAAAATTCCAAAAATGTTCAATACTGGACGGTTTTTACGGGAATTAACGGGAATATATGTGAATTAACGGGAATTCATGTAACTAAACTGGGAATTCACAAACTTGCAAGTTAACCAATAACAGGGAACAACCAGATTAAATGCAATTTCAGATTAATTACTTCCACACCACATTCAATCACTTACACACAGCACACTTACTGCAGGGCTACTGAGGCCACGCCCCCTACATGCACTGTGCATTTCTCCAAAATTACACATACTCATATTATATTTCTTAAATCCGGCACATATGTCCAAAAATGTCCATCTTGGCAAGTATTTACAAAAATGACATAAATATTACATAAATGTATGTTTGAAACTTCCTTGCACTTTGATTACAACAATTAAATAAAAGTCAAAATTTTTATTTTTGTTTTAATCTGTATTCGTTTGCATGCATGTCAGTTTATGATCAAACTAAATGTTTATATTTATGTTTGTGTATGATACACTCTATATACATATCCCTAATTTTTTAATTAATTTCCATCAAGGCCTGGTAAATTTCCAACTTGGAATATTTCCAAAATTCCCCAGATGAATTTCCAATGGAAATTTGCAGAAGGTTCCCGGAAATTGTTCACCCCTTTGCAACCATGGTTACTATAAAAATAAAAAACGAAAATAAATCTATAATTAAAATCAAACCTGAGTCGCATGGAAGCAGGACTCACCATTAACAGTGAGTCAAACGGGATGCAGGAGGACAGATACGGGAGTCTGTTTTTCTCTGTGATGGATGGAGGGAGAAAAGGGAGATGTGCAGACAGCAGCTTCTGCTTACTGACCTCCAGTCCTGTGAATGAAGTTCCACAAGATTAACAATTAACGACAAATGAGTACAGTGAGAGAGTTAACGAAATGGTACAGATTAATATCCAGCCTGATGGAAATCAGGACTTTCACTGTGTCACGCTGTTACAGAGGAAACCACTCAACAGCAGAGTGGTGTGATGACGTAGAGTCTGTGCGGGTGAACTTTCTGGGGGGGTTTTTTGGAGGGGGAAAAGAAATGCATTTCGAAGGTTGTACAAAATTTCGATTGGACTGTAGCACAACAGCTGCAGTGCAAAAGTTATAAGAGGAATAAAACATTTTGAGATATGCCTTAACCGGAAAATGATATTACTATATATACTGGCTGTGTAAAATGTTTTATTTTTTTCTTCATCTTTCGGCTGCTCCTGTTTGGGGTCTCCACAGCGGATCATCCGTCTCCATGTCAATCTGTCTTCTAAATCTGCCTACTACCTGCATGTCTTCTCGTACCACATCAGTAAACCTCCTCCTTGTCCCTTTTCTCCTGCCTGTTGCCTCCATTTACCTCATGTCCCCCTCATGACCAAACCATCTTAAACTCTCCCACCTTGTCTCCAGAACATTGTAAGATTAGGCAATTCAAACTTAAAGGGAAATGTGAGTTATTTTATTTGCACATTTATTGAACATTATTTCATAGATAGATAGATAGATAGATAGATAGATAGATAGATAGATAGATAGATAGATAGATAGACAGACAGACAGACAGACAGACAGACAGACAGACAGACAGACAGACAGACAGACAGACAGATAGATAGATAGATAGATAGATAGATCGATCGATCGATCACATCATCCTTACTGAAATCAGCGTTGGGATGCACTACAACTTCAGGTATGTAGTCTGGATTTAATCCTAAAATGCAGAAAACAGCACATTATAAAAAGCTATGCTTTGTAGTTTCCGTGGTGTGTGCTCCTGTTAGAACTTACCGAGTGCTCTGAGAAACTGGGCCAGACTTCTCTCCTGCTTGGCGCTGGTGACGATGACCCGAGGGCTGAGCTCCTGTATGACTCGAGTACAGAAGTAAAGAGAGATTCACACCAGTGGAAATACCACCCATGTTCAGGTTCGCCACCTTCAGTGCATTTAATGTAAACTGGAATTAACGATTTAGAACCTATGCGGAAGCAGAGCTAAAAATAAGGAGTCAAAAAGAAGGTAGCTGGAAAAAAAGGATTTTTTTTAAAGGAAGCAGGTTGAAAAGGAAAGAAGAACAGATGGAAGAAAGTCAGTTTTTTGAAGGAATGAAGGCAGGGAGATTAGAGGCAGAAATGATGGATGAATGGATGGATAGAAGGAAGGATGTAAGGAAGGAAGGAAAAAAGGAAGGAAGGAAAGAAACATGGAAAGAAAGGTCTCTCTGTCTGCAGGCTGTTTTTTGTTTTATGCACCATCCTGTAAACACTCTACAGACTGCTGTGGGTGAAAATACAAGCAGGAGATCAGCAGTTTCTGAACAACTCAATCCATACCACCTGGTCCCAACATCCATGCTACGGTTAAAGCCACAGAAGTCAGACATTCTCATCATTCTGATGTTTGAATTTATTTATTAATTACTTCGGTCCAGCAGAGCAAGGTCCCGATTATCCACAGTGTCAGGCATGACATTCAGAGTACAATCTTTACTGTCGTAGAAGCTGAGACCGACCTGACCATGATGTACAAGTACACTCAGGAACACCTGAAGAAATCACACACACACACACACACACACACACACACACACACACACACGGAAAATAAAAAAAGGCAGGTCAGGGAATGAGTGTTTATCGCTACTATAACACAAGAATTACCAGGAACTGAATAGTTTTCTGAACATACCACAACACAAAATGAATAGAAAGTACAATGTATCAATTTTGGTATAAACGAAATAAAAAGATGTCAGAAAATAATCAATTTTTTCTGCAAAGCCCTGAAATTTTAAACTGAATACATAATGTAATATAATAAGAATGTAAATAATTCACCTCAGAGGTTTCCTCAATTTCATTTTCATCTCCATCCAGCTCAGCAGTTCTGGATGTGAAATCTTCTCCTAGTGTGCCGTGATTCGCCTCTGCCATTCACCTACTGTAACGTGGATTTAAAGAAAAATTTTATATAAAAAACAGTCAGTTCCATATAACAATATTGGACACAATAGGTTTTAATGCCATTTAACATCACTAGGCTTTAGAAGTATTTACCTCAGAAATGGGAAATAAGAAAAAAAAGGTGCAAAAAATATATATTATGATGTTTCCAGTCACTTAATACAGCTTTTAAGTCTCTGATACCTTAAAGTGTGTCAATGTTAAAATACCGCAATATCAATATCGATAAATAAATCATATCATATCGCCCAACACTATAATGCAATTATATCATGCTATAATGCACTTTGAGGTATCAAGTAACTTGTTTTCGGACTATTATCTATTAATTCATGTCAGATGTAATAAAAAATAGTTTGTTTTACTTAAAAAGTTTAATATTAGGTGAAAAATAATTAATGTTAGCTAGTTTTTGCTAGCTGAAGTTTCTACACCTACTGAATAAGACAACGCTAACCACAGATCATACTAAATAACTTTGACAGTTTTCTGTTAATAAACCTACCTTTAAAATGTATGAATTTTCACAAAAAGTTTTTTTTTATTATTAATTTAATAATCTTATAAACCAACCTTTACCCGTTTTATAAGCAAAAGCATCGATTCCAATAGGAGTCGGTTCGTCAACTCCAGGCTGTTTATGAACTAAAATTGTTGGAGTCGACTCCAAAGTATCGGAGTCGATTCAATTACACACAACTCAAATTTCTGTCAAATGTCTAATTCAAAAACAGTAAAAAAAAAATCGAATATGCGACCAGAATCTGGTTTCTTTTTAAATAAAGTCGTTAAAACAAACTACTGAAACTGAAAGTAGGAAAGAAACAGGGTAATGTGGAGACAGTTGATTTATTATTACTTATAAACACAGAGAAAACATTATAAACACAAACTCTTATAAGTGTTTCTTAATATCCTTATGAATCCCTATAAAACTTTATAAACCCTAACTCTTAAACCCCTGTAAACACACAAATCCTAATAATCCCAATAAGACATTATAAACCCATATATATATTATGACATTTATGACATATACAGTATAGACCAAAAGTTTGGACACACCTTCTCATTCAAAGAGTTTTCTTTATTTTCATTACTATGAAAATTGTAGATTCACACTGAAGGCATCAAAACTATGAATTAACACGTGGAATTATACATGGAATTATATACATAACAAAAAAGTGTGAAACAACTGAAAAATGTCATATTCTAGGTTCTTCAAAGTAGCCACCTTTTGCTTTGATTCCTGCTTTGCACACTCTTGGCATTCTCTTGATGAGCTTCAAGAGGTAGTCACCTGAAATGGTCTTCCAACAGTCTTGAAGGAGTTCCCTAAGAGATGCTTGGCACTTGTTGGCCCTTTTACCTTCACTCTGCGGTCCAGCTCACCCCTAAACCATCTCGATTGGGTTCAGGTCCGGTGACTGTGGAGGCCAGGTCATCTGGCGCAGCACCCCATCACTCTCCTTCTTGGTCAAATAGCCCTTGATGCCTTCAGTGTGACTCTACAATTTTCATAGTCATGAAAATAAAGAAAACTCTTTGAATGAGAAGGTGTGTCCAAACTTTTGGTCTGTACTGTATATCTCCATAATAACTCTTATAAACTTATAAACCCTTATATAGTGTATACAAAAGGAGCAAGCTGTCTATTTTAAATCACAGGAATGCCAAAAAATTGCATTTAAACATCATAAAAAAATAAAAGTACCTAAAGATTGTGCCTTTTATTTGAACATCGGGTTTATTTCATGTTTCGCATTTTCTATTTGCAATGCAGGGAGACTTTATATTCTCGTCGTTACATTAACATTTTTTTATTATCTATATGACCTCATTGCTTTTGTCAAGCGGTCTGAATATAATGCAATTAAAATGCCTAAAACTCAAATAAAGGCTGAAAATCTAAATATATACAACAAAAAAGTGCACAGATTGCAATCAGAAAGAATAGCGAAATATAGCTACATAAAAAGCGATCGAAATAGTTTCCAAACAGAGTGTGAATGGTTCTGCATTATAAACAATAAACATGATATTTTTAATAATCAGTACAAAGAGTGGACAATCAACATGTCTGCTACAAAAACAATCGTATATATTCACACAGCTCGAGTCGTCAATCTCAGTCATTTGAAACACTGAATGTTCAGCATTCAGTACATTTATTCTGTACATGCTAGGCTAATGACAAATATTTGCTAACACATAAATGTCAGGATGGTGCAGCCGAAGCATGTAACAGTTCACTCTAGTTGTCCGCATGCTAGCTACATTAATAATTAATCAATTAATGCTAGCTGAGATAATTAAGTAATGCTAGCCAGATTAATAATTAATTAATTCATGCTAGCTGAGATAATTCATGTGGTCCAGGTTAAAATCAAGTAATTTATTAATGCTAGCAGAGATAAATTATTGAATACCAATTATTTCATTAATGCAAGCTAAGATAATTAATTAATGCTAGTCGGGTTAGGAATTAATACATAAATTCTATCTGAGATCATTAATTATTGCTAGCTAGGTTAACAACTAATTAATTCATGCTAGCTGAGATCATTCATTAATGCTACCCGAGTTAACAACTAATTGATGATTGCTAGCTGAGATCGTTTATTTATTAATTGCTAGCTATGGTAATTGTTTATTAATGCTAGTTTGGTTAATAATCAATGATTTATTAGTGCTAGCTTGGCCGTTCTTGAACTGAGCAAATCAATAAAACATCAGTGTGGTAACATTATAACGTGAGTTTAGCGAATTATCGATAGCGAACAATGTACTTCTGCCAGCCAGGAATGAAGCGAACACGTGTAGATGAAGTGAGAGTGCGTGTATTTCTAATTCATGAAGCCTGTAGTAATTATTAGCGTATTCATGAAGAGTTTAGGCAAAGCTGAACATTCATACGCTACTACTCAAACACACCATCCGGAAAAAGTGTTCGTAAGCGTATTCAAGCGCTGAGTTCATGTGGAATTAAAGTTATAAATATTAAAGTGCAGTCAGTTCAAACTGTTCCTCAACTAAAGCCACTTTATGATATAAATAATAAAAATCACATTATTCTGGATGAATCAGTGAGATCAGTGAGGTTAGAGCAGAATTTGCATCGTCGATGCTCAAAATAAAGAAACTTCTAGAAATTAAAGAGCGTTTTTCATCTGTTTACCTGATTTTCCTTCAACTCTTCTTGCTATAATCTGGATTTCATTCTTATGTACATGTAATCTGTCATATTTCTCTTCATAGGGATTTCATTTTCATCTGGTTCAAAACGTCAAGGTCTCTCTACCTGGAGTTTATTTTATCATAATCTGGATTTCTTATTCTGAATGTGTTAATCCAGAACGATGGAGATATTATAATCCCAGACATCTACATTTTAACTTGATATGGATGCCTGATCTAGAATGCCTGTGGCGTTCACCAGGAAAAGAAGAAAAGTTGAAATGGAGTAAATCATCCCAATCTTGCTATTCCTAATCTGGATTTCTGATAATCTCGCAGTCTTTTTTTTTTTTTATCTGGATATTCTAATATGGATAGATTTTTTTTAGTGAATGTCTAATGTCAAATTCTTTATTTATTTTGAATAATCTGAATGTTTTATGATCTAGATATCTTAGTCTAGATGTTATTAAATCCTTTCCAATTATTTAAAATGTGGAATCGTAATCTGTATAAATTAAATGTGTGCTCAGAGAAGCTTCTTGTTTATTTAAAAATCTCTGAAAAGGGAATCTGCTGGGATTTTTTGTTTTGTTTAGGGCAGACGTCTAATTCTGGACTTGGCGTGGTGTTTGAAATGGATAACGTGTATGAGGGATAATTGTGGTCCTCTAGCTGGAGACATGATGGTAAAACAGCTCGTCTGGGCGAAACCCGTATGCAGTGGCAGGACGGCCGTTTGATCCGTTGCTGTGTAGATAGATAGATAGATAGATAGATAGATAGATAGATAGATAGATAGATAGATAGATAGATAGATAGATAGATAGATAGATAGATAGATAGATAGATAGATAGATAGATAGATAGATAGATAGATAGATAGATAGATAGATAGATAGATAGATAGATAGATAGATAGATAGATAGAAAGGGAGAAAGGGAGAAAGGGAGAAAGGGAGAAAATCCGGATGAGTTGAACATGCATTCACTAGATGCATTCTAGACACTAGATGGCAATCTTTAACTTCTGTTAGCTGGGATATTTAGCATTATATGATGAAATGTATTGGAACACCTGACTTTTCCAGTGATATGTGGTTCTTCTCCAAACTCTTACCACAAACATGGAGGCACACAATTGCATAGGGTAGCTTTGGATGAAATATTTTCCCCTCACTTGACTGAAAAGATCCGAACCTGTTCCAGTGTCACAGTGTAAACCCTGTGCACAAAGCCATGAAGATGAAGACCTCATTGACTTGGAATTTCATCTCAAAAACTCTGGTTGACTGCTGTATTGGAGTCAAGACTGTATTGAGACATATGTGTAGGAAAACACAGAACGGTTCCTGAGGAACTTGGGATAGTCTTAACCAAGTTCAGCAACGTGACACCAAATCAACATGGCTGCTCAGAGCATCAATAAAGCAAACATGCAAACTCACTATTTTTGTAGGTTTAAAGCATATAAATATTTGCTTATGAAATCTATTCCAATGAGTACACAGCTTGCACAAATTCAACAAGATAAATTCACTATATGCGTTATATCGTTATATGTGTTTTTTCCTCAAACCTTTACCACAAATTTGGAGGCACATAATTGTATAGGACGTCTCTGGATGTAGTAATATACATTTTTTGTGGATTTAAAGCATAGATTTATTCACTTATTATTTCTAAGGAAAATGCACAATATGGACAAAAGTTTTAGGACTTTTCCATCCATTTGTGGTGCTTCCTCAAAATGTTTTACAATTTTATATTTCGTCTCTCGAAGCCGTAATATTACATTTCCCCTTCAGTTGAACTAGGAGACCCAAATCGGTTTCAGCATCACAATGATCCATGATGATATGCTTTACATGAGTTGGAAGCGTGGGGAAGATCTTGAATGGCCTGCTATAGAGCTCTGACTTCAACCCTAGTGAACATGATGAACTGGAGCGCTGACTGCAACAAAGGGTTCCTCACCTACATCGGTACCTGACTTTACTAACTGGCTGAATGAATCTCACACAAATCTCCACACACACACTCCGAAATCAAATGGAGCATCTTCACAGAAAAGCTGGATGGTCGGAAAGCCTTCTCAGCTTCGCGTGCCAGTCTCCTGGCTCTTCTACATTACTAAATCTTTCGATTTGAAGTTGAAACGCATCTCATTACAGCAATCATGAGGACAGTGGAAAGTTTTAAAGAGAGACAGACGGAGAGTGTTTAACGTCACCTTGCACTAAACCGACAGCAGCATTTTTGCTTCGACGTGTCGTCCGGATAAATCGGGCTTTTAATCTTTGGGATGGACGTGAAGAACACGAGCGAGCGTGTAAACAATGGCGCTCGTGTTGCTGCGTGTAGAAACCAGGCCTAATGTGAAGATCATCAGCAGCTTGGTTGCTGACAATCTGGTGTTTTTCTGAGTTTTTTTGGAGAAATGGGATCAATGTGTATTTTCTGAGGAAAATATATTTGCTGGTGATGTATAGTGGGCTTTGAGTGAGGCTCTGGGGATCCACATGGAGTTGCTGGTACATGTTGAGAACTTTGGGACGTTTAAACGCTTATACAGTCACTGTGTATTTAAACTGCAGGAAGGAATCTGTTCTCTCGCTCTAATCCCAAACCACTTCCACAAATCAGGCGAAGGTGGAATCCTGCTGCTGATCACAGGAAGAGATTTGGGACTAGAGCTGGAGGTGGATTTCCTTTCTCTATTTCTCTCTTTTCCCCTCATCTTTCTTGCTCCCTTTCTATCTA